>NC_132783.1:19627563-19933810 GCF_048418805.1 Vulpes vulpes
ACACAAATAAAAAGCCTCTTTAAACATCTCCCATACCTTAATAACACCCAGGTTATATATCCTACCACAAGAATGAGCAAAGAAATAAATCTGAGCAGTCCTGACCCTTGCTCCAAAAGTACAGAGCATGAATTCTCTTAGACAGGCCAAGGTGTATGTGTCCACATGTGTTAGGTGTCTTTGACCCAACAGCTGTCACTAAGTATATCCAATGCTCAGGAAACAGTGGGGTAAGTGGTCGAATAGTCAACAAGGCTAAAAGTCAAGCGTAGATACAGAAATTGATGTAGAGTGATTTTTGCCACTGGAACTTAAACTGGCTGTGTATTCCTCTCCTCTAATCAGAAGCAGCTTCCCTTCCAGCTGTACCGGATATTCTGTTTATTCACTTTGTACTTTAGTAGCAAGTGTCCTTAGTGAAAACTTCATTTCCCAGCATATCTTCAGGGATCTCCATTAGACTGGTAACAGATTATCACCATCTGTTGGTGATTATTTCACTATGTAACAGCCTGATCTAAGAGACGTGTCCTCTTTCACCAGCAGAGCAATACCTGGGGACAAGTAGGTCAGGCTCAAGAGGAGATGCAAAAATTACAGCTGGGTGTAGATAATCAATATTAAAACAGCCGGCCGGTTTCTACTTCTATTCTACGCATTTCTTTTTGCAAAATGGAGATGATAGAGTCTTTTTCACATTTCTATTTTCTGGAATCTGAAACAGATTCAAGAACAAAAGAGAACCAATGTCATTATATGTATATGCCCATTTGGGGGCATATACACTACTGATAACATTTGGAATATGATTGTAGATTAAATAAGAAATAATTCGTATGACATCTAAATAACTGCCCAAGAACCATCTGTCTATATTCGCTCATTAAAACGAAGTATGTTGAGTTTCCAGTGATAGGCTTGTTCTAAGTATGGAGGCTATTGTAGGCATAAAGATAAACGATGAAAATACCTGTCTTCGTGTAGCTTACATTATAATTACAGAAGGCAGACAAGCTATAAAATAAAATATTTAATATGTTAGTGATAAATGCCAGGGAGAAAGAAATAAGGGATATACGTTAAGAAGGACTTACTTTAAATAGGGTGAAGTATATCTCTGGACATTCATTCTTTACCCCAAATATAGATTTATTCAAGAAACATTTCAAAGTTATCATTTAGGATATGAAAAAGAACATTTCAAGTGATGATGGTAATACCCTGTTTTTTCAGTGCAAGAATGGAAAGGAATAGAATTTTTTATTCCCTAGAACAATGCTAACATGCATAATGGCATAAGCTGCAAACAACACTTTGGGGAGATGTCCAAGGTACTGAGCTCAGGATAATTTGTAGAAGAGGCAACCTCCAGCTGCTCCTTGTCACTCAAATAATGAGACTGTCTAAGTCATTCAGCTTTATCCTTTCTCTGGGGTGGAAGCCTCTAGAAACATCAGCTAAGCAACTGTTTTGCAAACATTTTTATAAACTTAAAGAAAACTATTAATCCTGTAATGAGTAATCGTTTACTTTTAGTCACTTCCTAATTGAAGATGTGAGAACATACTTTTTCTGTAAAAAGCTTTACTAGGATGCCTGGGTAGCTCAGCGGTTGAGCAAATGCCTTCAGCTCAGGGTACGATCCTGGGTCTAGGGATTGAGTCCCACATCAGGCTCGTTGCAGGGAGCCTGCTTCTCCCTCTGCCTATGTCTCTGCCTCTGTGTCTCTCATGAATAAATAAATAAAATATTTTAAAAAAATAAAAAAAGGAAATAAAAAGCTTTACTTTCTTAAATCTCAACTTAGAGGACATTCTACTTTAGAGTAGTAGAGTGAGATAAATAAATCGGAGCTCAAATCTTGACTGTATCATTTAGAAAATTGGTGACTTGGGAAAATTGCTTAATGTATTTGTAAAATGAATATTATAATGCGTACTTCGTGGGAGAAGATTTAATAAAATAATACGTATAAAATATCTCTTGCTGCACCTGGATAATAATAATAGTTTTTAAAATGATAGATTTTTCTTTCCTCTTCTCTACTGTTGAGACAATTCTCCATGGATCTCTTGTATTTGTGTACATCTTGTAAACACAACTAATGACAACTTTTTAGGCTTGATTATCCCTTCAAGGATGTTTATATAATGCAGTCTTGGAAGTTCTAGTATTTCCTTTCATAGCAAAGGGAAGGCATACTTACTATTTACTATGATAAAGATAATATCTCCTTCTGGAGAAAAGCCTGGGCACACTTGCTTTTAGCCTATAACAAAATATTAGTGTTTCCTAAGCTTGGGGTTCCTTTTTTGTACCATGACTTACCACATGTACCATTGATGCATGCATCTGGCTCTTGCTACATTGCCTTTTGGGAACTGAAGTTCAGGAAACTGGTACAAAAGTGATGATAACTCTGGTTACTAATATTATGGCTAATAAACTTCTCTTTGTGTCTGACCCAGGATTCTCATGTCTTCTACTCATATGCATGCAACTGTGATAGGCTAATTGGCTAGCTTCTGACTAAAGTAAAACTATTCCCAGGCCCTTGCAGTTCTTGAAACCCACCCATTTCTACTCCGTTGGTTCTCTATATCATATACAGAAAAATTTTAGTCCTCATAATTTAATCAACATTCTTTTTTGGCTTTAAAGGTTAATTGTTATAATGAGAATCAGAGAATTTGAATGTGTCAGTTTTAAAATGTAATAGTTAGACTTCAGATTTAAAATGGGTTCTCTCTTGTAGGCTGTAATACCATCTCTCCTAATTTCTCACAAAACTAATTATGAAGATATAGGTAATGATGAAAACACTCATAATAAAGACTAGAGATAGAAATCAATTCATTGCCAGAATCTGAAAGTGTTCATTAACAACAGGTTTATTCGAAGAAGATTGCACAAGGCAATGTGTATCCCATATGGAGCTCATCTTTCTAGAAAACTAACCATTTGACTTAAGGATTTTAGAAATCCCTTCATTCTCTCTATGTCTGTGCACTGGCTCAGAAATTCAAATATACCAACCAGAAGAGTGAAAAACATCTTTTTAATGTGTGGATGGTGTTTTCTCAGGAGAGCCAGAGTGCTGCTTCCTTCATCCAGCCCCTCTGTTTCACAATTGTGTCTTTCTTTCTACATCCAATGAAACTGCTAGACAAGTTTGTGTAGGGCTTGGGGCAATGGGCAATGAGCAATGGTGAGCAATGAGGCCGAGGAGGGACTTCCAGTAATGCTTTATGTATTTGAAAAGTGGAACAGATCTAGGAAGTATTGTGGTAGGAGTACAGACTAGGGAATTTGTTATCACATACTGGTTTCTATACAGTGTTCACAATTAGGCAGTAGGAGAAAGAGCAGATTTTAATAAGGGCAGAAGAGCCATGGTAGTTGAAAAGATGGTAGACGCCAGTGATCTAGCTAGGAGCTGTGCACATTAACGTACAAAAAGGAAATAGAGTATTTCTTTGAATGTTCAGAACAAATTCACATCTCTGAAAATATTTCAAAATAAGAACCAAAAGAAAATGCTACAAAGATATTTAGTACTCTTTATAGGCTAACAGAAGATATAGAGCACAAAGCCACGCATATAATCACAGAATAAAAATATAAGCTTTATAAAAGCAAGTCTTATTAATTCATTACTGCTGTTTCCAAAAATCTTGCTCAATAAATACTGTTGAATGATGAATAAAATTAAAAGTTATAGATGATAGAAAGAAATATTCCTAGCAACTAAATGTAGAAACTAATAAATCTGCAGTAAGGAAAGACTAATGACTGGAATAGTTATTGAAAGTAAGAATGAAAGACTAAAAACTGGAATAGTTATTGAAAGTAAGAACAAAATCACAAAATAAAGACATAAAAATAAGCAAATGGACATACTTCCCTAAAATCTATGTTAAAACATTCTTAGAAGTCTTAAAATTATGCCTATTATAGTTAAAATATAATATAGATCTTTTAATTCCAGGGAAAGATAAACCAAAGATATGAGTCAACACGAAAAATATTTTAAAATAAGCAAAAGAACATGGTTTGTGCATAAAGGAACAATCTGGTAAGAGACAAATATATACAGCAAAATATATGATCTAGTATGATAATTTTCATATAATAATTCCCAGCTTACTATGTTAGAGAAATTGGTGTAGTACTGTTCAAGAAGGTGACATGTTAACTGTCTTGACAGATGAATAGTATTTCATGATGGGAAGGATATTCTGAAGAATGTAGGGGCATTACAAATAATTGCAAGGGTATAACGTACTTAGGAAATAGTGTTTGGTATGACATGAATGGAAGATACATGAAAGAAAATTGTAGGGAAATAGACTAGAACAATTTTTCCCCTATTGGATATATATATATATATATATATATATATATATATATATATATATGCGCGTGTGTAACTTTTTTGAAGGTGAGGAGGGAGTTAGCCATCAAGATTTCATAGAATGTAATATGGTATAATTTTCACTGTTGCCTTGAATCTGTATTCAAATATTTTATCATTTTATTTGTCTACATTTTATTTCCTGGAATAATTTTTAAATAGAACTATTTCTTCTGCTTCTTGCAAAGTATAATGAAGAAACCATCGGCTTTGGAGTTGGAGAGACCTGGCATACAATTCACAGTGAGATGTTGACTTTGATCAAGGCACCGAGCTTTATGTAAATAAAATCATTTTAATTTGGAGAGGATAGTTTTACTCTATGACATAGAAATTTTGGCTTAAGCCTTTGTAATCTACCATTGGGCCTGACACACGAGTAGGTACTTAAATAGGTGTTATTTTCAATACTTACTGTGTGTGTGTTTATGTCTTCTACATTGTCGACCATGGATCTCTATTAGTAGTAGAATCTCTGGAAATATTATTTTGACTAAATTAATGTCAGTAGGAAAAGAGGCCATACATGATGGTTAAGAGGGCACAATCTGGAAACTAAATGCCTACATTTGAATCTTGGCTCTGCCACTGACCAGCCATGTGATCATGTGGCATGTGGCTTTATTTCTGTTTCCCCATCAGCATAATGGAGCTAATAAATACTCACCTCATAAGGTGGTCATATATTAAAAGACTTAATATATGTAAAGCACTTGGAAAGATGCCTGGAATGGAGCAAGCACTTAACACATGTTAGCTAGTATAATTATTAAAAAACTAGAACATGCTCTTGATGGTGGTTTCTCAGATGTTTCTTATGTTTAAACCTCTGTGGTTTTTAGAGTGTTTTCCAGACAAAATGAAAGAGAAAAAAATTTGCTTTATGTGGTTACCAGCAGAAGTGTGTATTTCTCATTCACTATTGAAAAGGTCTATATTATATTGCTGTGATTAGGTCTAAATCTAAATTTCTACAGTCAGAAGTAAGGTCTTCTAAGTCCACTGTTAGTTTGAAAGACATCTTAATTATAATATGTCATACCACATATGATGGGAAGGATGTTCTAAAGAATGTAAGAGCATTCCAAATAATTTCAAGGCTATAAGGTATTTAGGAAATGATGTTTGGTGTGACATGAGTAGAAGATACATGAAAGAAAATTGAAAACTTAAGTATTGTTAATATCTAAGTTCCTTTATCTGAAAAATAGTCACAATAATATCTACTTCTATATTTCATATTAATCTGCTAGAATTAAATATAATTATATAATACCCTTATGCCTAATTGAATAAACATCCTATTAACTATTTTATTATTATCAATCATTTTCAGATTGTCTCCCAATTTGCTACCTCACAGGCTGTTTAGCATTTACGAATAATTATGAGAATATGGCTATTGAATCTAAAAGCCAAGACTTTAACTGGTTTCCTGTTGTGATCTAGCACAGCACCAAAGCAATCCGGTGCACTCCTTCTACTCATTGATGAGGACAGGCTATAAAAACTTTAAATATGTCAATAACAGGAGGAAAATCTTTTTCAGAGTCTCCCATTCTGCTCCAGATATTTATTTCTTTCGAAAGATGAGAAAAAAATAGGTCTTAATTTCAATTGGATTTTTTTTTAATTTTTATTTATTTATGATAGTCACAGAGAGAGAGGCAGAGACATAGGCAGAGGGATAAGCAGGCTCCATGCACCGGGAGCCCGACGTGGGATTCAATCCCGGGTCTCCAGGATCGCGCCCTGGGCCAAAGGCAGGCACTAAACCGCTGCACCACCCAGGGATCCCTTCAATTGTATTTTATCTGATAGTGATTTAAAACTGTACTTTCATGTTTCTATTTCTCACATTCCACTTCTTGCTTTATCCTTTTTTCTTTTTCCTGTCATGGTGTTCAGTTAGATGAGAGACTAATTCTTGACTTGATGATAGTCATCATTTCCAGGTATGAAACTTTTGCATCTTTTATTACAAATTAGCCCAGTAGCTCTTTTCTCCTCATGGGCCCAATTTTCAGTCTATTCCTCTTACTGAGTGTATGTTGTTTACTCTGCATGGTGAATATTTTATACTATATGCTACGGAATATTTAATTCAGCTACAATGTCTGATGCCATTTGATTTTGACTATGAAACCTATAACATTTTTCTCTCAAAAATTCAGAATTATAGCATAAAAAGTAGCATTATGAATGTTCATATAGGCATCATGTTTCTGAGACAAGTTCTATGTTCCCAAATTAGTTCTGTCATTAAAAGTAGAAGTTCTTTCAGACTAAAGTTATAACACAGAACAAACATCTATACTATGACCAAAATGCCTAATTCCAACTCAAGAAAAGAATTAATAATTCTCATTAGGAATATTCATTTTTTATATTATGCAATCTCTCAATGGTGAAATCTATAAGAATATACAGCTTGAAACATTTACTCAGAATTATAATTCATGAACAAAAATCTTGTTTAGAAAATCAAGAATATGTATTTCCTCTCCCATTTTTGTAATGTAGCTTTATTTGAATAGTGTGAAAATAGATTAAATAATTACATATGGAATAAGAGTAAGTTTGGAAAAATATAATTTTAAAATA
This sequence comes from Vulpes vulpes, assembly GCF_048418805.1. Classification (NCBI taxonomy): domain Eukaryota; kingdom Metazoa; phylum Chordata; class Mammalia; order Carnivora; family Canidae; genus Vulpes; species Vulpes vulpes. The sequence goes on from NC_132783.1 coordinate 19,634,582, forward strand.
TTTTTCTATCTTTAAATAATAAATATCAAATACCCATTTTCTTCAAAGTGGAGTTGCAATAGGTAGGTCCACATTGCTTTTACAGACATTATTAAAACATAATCTCAAACTCAAGGAAAGTTTTATGTAAATGATTTTTTTAAACCTCCAAAAATTTAAAATTCAACTCAATTTATTTTTATTAGATGGGATCCTGGCTAGTTTCCACTTCCTGAGACTTTTTATTCTGAGTTTATTTTTAAGACTAATTATCTTCACCTACATAAACTTCCTGGATTTCAGAATACTTAATTGGCTGGTCAAGTGTCTCTGCGATCCAGATGAAAGTTACCTATCATGCATCCTCAAAGGGACTCAAAATTCAGACCAGATGCCATCTACTCAAGGGTACAGGAGGAACTGAAGCATTAAATTGTTGGCAGTATCAGCCGACATGTGTAGCTCATCATCGCAAACAAGTGTTCAGCCAAAGGAATGGTGTATTGTCATTGTGACCTGTATAAGTTGGAAAAGTTCCAGAAATGACATAAGGTATTATGCATTAATATAGAGCAGGTGGCAGGTAGGCACCCAAGGTAAGCTAAATGAATGTATGACTTACTCTGGAAGTTGACCAAGTTATAGGCTGACATAATTTCGATATGTAGGCAAATTCTTAGCAATAAAAACAGAGTGCTTGCGTTCAGATTCTCGTTATTCAGAAGTTGATCTGGAACTTATACAAAGACATTTGATTTAAAGTGCTTTAAGCAATTAACTGTCATGTAAGATTTTCCCGTTTTATCATAAATTGAGAATTTCAGGATAATTCTTATTTTTTTACATAAAGGAAAATAATAGTAATTTTATACCTTTCAGGGAAGAACAGAATCTTACTATTTGCCTTTTAAAAAGTAGAATGGTAGGGCAGCACCAGGAGGTACCCACACAGCCAGGAGATGTTCCCATATGTCCAATCTGAATAATCTAAAAGAAAATCTCACATCCTTTCAGATTTCACAAGGCTCAAGGAAACGTGAAATATTTGACATTTTCACCTTAGTGTTTTCACACATAAAAGAGACACCTTTCAAGGGTAAGTAGCAATTTTTCTTTTCCTGTTGAAAGCTAGTTTTGCAACTCAGAGGGCAAATAAGGAAAAACGTTGCTTTGGAATTTTCTGAAATTATACGACTCACAAGCAGTAAACTGCAATTCCACTGACTATTTCTGCAAATAGTCAGAATCTTAGCTGTTGTGTTGCTGAGAATTTAGAAATTATTCCTTTTAACCAGTCAACCAGGTATGTGAAAATCAAAAAAGGTGTAAAAATTTTGCATTGACAGAAGTCAGTTCTTTCAGTCTTAGTTACGCATTTAGTTGTCACATAAGTTTTAATTGGATAAAATTAAACTCCTTATTTTCAATGAAACTAGGCAAAGTTTTAAGTGTGTAACAGCAACTTCATTCACTGTGGTTTTGATCCCTTGGAAATGAAAGCCAAGGTGATTTTTGCACATATGGATGCTGTTTTTCAGTAATGAATTCAGGGACAAGGTGAGGCTGAGATTTGAAGATATCAGGTGTTGAATATAGAAAATTTGCTGCATTTCTAAACAAGGATGAGATTCTGTGAGCACACAGAGAGCACCCACAGTAGCAGTGGAAAAGACTAGTAAATTGCAGAAGGCTTTCAACACCAGACAGAAGAGTATATATTTAAACCATTAGTCAACAGGGAATGATTATAGGGTTTAGGAAAGGGTATGGAATGATTAGTGGTGTGCTATTAGGGAGAGCATTTTGGCAGCAGTGTATAAAATAGGATGCAAAAGAGAGAAATGAGGACTGGACGATGTGGTTCTGTGCAGGGTTTGAACATCAGGCACTGGTTTCTCACAGACATAGGTTTGACTCAAGCCAAGTATTCATGAGTTCCAATGTCCCATTTTGTACAGGACTTGAGCACCAATCACCCCCCTATGGAGGTAGCAACAGAAGCTGTGCTATAACTGATCCTCAGGATTCTAAGTCTAATTCTTATAGGGCTCCTCTTAGGTCCTGGAGTTCCAGCAGCTCTCAATGGGCCTCTCTCTCAAGCTCCTTGAGTCTGATATTCCCAATCTCCACCATTTTCTTCTCTGAGACCCAGAGGAACTATTTCCTGCAGATGTGTCTGGATTACTTCAGCATCCTCTTTTTGCTTTTTCAGGCCTTCAGAGTATGTATAAGCCAATTTCTATGCTAAATCCCTTTATTGTAATACTTAGTGGGATTTCCATTTTTCTGGAAACCACTGATAGAATGAGGGCAAACAGACATATAATCTATGTCAATAACTTGGTGGGAACATTGCAGTGTAAAAGTGTGGGCATGGTCAGGGAAAAGAAGTAGCTGGATGTGGTTAGACAATGTAGCTAAACAAGGGATATCCTGAAAATTAAGCAAGGAAAATTAGAGTGGGATTTCAGTGATGTATTAAGTGTCCCATCAGGTATAAGCAATACTGATTTCTGTAACTTGTGTTATCCAACTCAAGAATTTCCTCAAGAACACAATGATCCAGTGCAACTCTTAAAATGTGATCGTCTTTAAAAATACATGGAGACTCAAAAGCATCCCCATCAGGGTAAGTGGCCTATAGGGCCATCCAGGGAGATGTGTGGTAGGCGGATGGATATGTGGTTCAGAGCCTCATGAGAGCAATAAAAGCTGGAGATATATATATTTTGAAGTCATCAGTATACAGATCATAACTGAATTTTTGGAGGTCATTGAGGTCACCCAGAAAGAGGTCAGAGAGTGAGTATCATGCTTATGGCTAAATATGAGAAGAAGCAACAGTTTCCATTACTTTTCATTACGGTCTCTGTGCTTTAAACAAATCAATATGATTTCTGTCTCTTGTGTATTATTTACTAATCCCTGCCTGTAACCTTGGAATAAGGTTATACAGACCTGGAATAAGGTATCTGCTATTTCCAGCAATACTTGCTGTGAAGACAACGTCAGATAGTAGAATAGGCTTGGGCTCAGGTCCTAAAACCTTGAGTTTGATGTGGGGTTGACATTAAGTCATCTCTCTGCTTCCTAATAGTTAAGAACTCTTCAACCTCAGGAATTTCCTGTTTTCTCTTGTGTAATATTAATATTAATAATAATAGTTTCCTCTTGGAGTTGTTGTATGCATTAAGGGTCACACAACAAATATTAGTTGACAGCTACTAAGTGCAGATTGCTGCTAGGTTGTCACCATGGGTGAAAGAGAAAGAAGAATGCACATTCCAGCAGAGGAGACAGATACACTATGAGATGAATATAACGCAATATATAAAGTGGAGCGATAGGGCAGGGGAGGATCGACAGATGACATTTCAGCTGTTGAAGTTGAATCTTGAGGAAACTTCAAGTGTAAGTTAACTGAGTGAAGATGGAGAAGTACAATACTGGGAATTTAATGTCAGATTTCCATAAAGAAGTTTTTTTTTTCTTCCCTTTGACTACTTCCTTCTAGTCCTAGCTCAAAATTCACCTATTTCAGAAAGATTTCCTGAGCTTACTGGTCATCTTTGTACCTCCCTTAGTCCTTTATTCTAATTTGGTTGAATATATATATATATATATATATAGTCATTTTGCTTTTATGGACATAATTGATAATTGTCCTTATATCTTAGTAGGTATCCCTATTTTTTTAAATAGAAAGAAAATTTACTTGGGAAAGTTATTGTAAGTATTCTTTTGATGTTTCTAACAGTGTTCAATATAGTAAATATTCGATAAATTTTAAAAAAACTTTTTATCATATAAATAGGTTGAATGAAAAAGGTATTTATGAAATGATTCTTAATACATAACCATTTTGTTTTTACATAAATCATAGAATATAAAAAACTAGGTGGTCACAACATTGTGGCACAAGTAGTCTGAACATTGTGGTAGGAAATGATGTGAGTGGAGGAGAGGTTTTGAGATGAGAAAGTCATAAAAACTCCACAGACAACGCTCTTCAGAGGTTTTGCTGTGAGAGTAGCCAAGAAATATGATGATACTTAAGGGGAAATAGAAGGGATGTGGGGCTGTTTCTTTTTTATAATAAGACCCCCCAAACATGTTTGTGTGTTCCTGGGAATATTCCAATAAAAACAATAATGACACAGGAGAAAGCCCTGCAACTTTTGCAATCATCTTTTCCATCTTCTGTAAAATGCAGGGTCTAAATTTGGAGATCACCAAGCTATTTTTATTTTTTTTGATGAACAACAATTTTATTTTTCACACTTAAAGGCTAATGAATAACCATTACTAATCCTATTAAAGAAAACCCAACATCTCAATAGGAAAGGGTAACTATATTTACTCATTAAATACCATTTAAGTTTTCTACAACACAACTTGAAAATACCCAGCATGCACGTTTAATCTCAGTACAATGGATTTAAGACCAAGTTTACAGGTTACAGCATCAAGGCTAGATTACAAATTATCATAGTCATCATCGTCATCATCATCGTCATCATCATCCTCTCGTTTTCTTTTCAATGCATTTGATGATTCATTGGGAGTATTTCGTGATGACACCACGTTTGTAGTGATAAGAATGTTTTTGGACCCAATTAATGATGGATTAATCAGAACATTCTGAACTGCGGATGTGGCAGGAATTGATGCTTTTACAGTTGGGGACTGTGATGTGGGCATCTGTACTGTAAACCTCTGCCCTGTGAGGGACATGGGAGTCCCTACTTTAGTTGACACTGACATGGTTTGTGGGCCGGTGTACCAAGAGTGGGAGTACTTGGTTGGCTAGTAACAGAACCAACACTTAACCGTGGAACTGTTAATCTTCCCGCAGAAGTTGATGCCTTTTTTTGTAAAGACTTAAGTCTATAGTTTGGAGCCGTCAAGCAATATCTATCAGGTGGCAGCCTGGGGCCTGAATATGGCTTGATTAACGGCAAAGGAGTTTGATTTCTTTGCCTTGCAATATCCAATAAAAAATCTCTTGGGGGAGGAGAGGTAAAAGACTGATCAGCACGACACCGAATGGCCAGCCGCACATCGTCTGCATCAACAGTAGCCTTCTTAGCATGGCTTGAATAAATTTTTGCATCATCTAGGATTGTGGTCACATATCGGAACGCAAACTCCAACATCTGATTTATAACTCTTGGTTCATATTCTGTAATCCCCATATCCTTCAGGATTTGTGCCATCATCTGTGCATCTTTCGGCATGCTCTTGGGAAAAGCCATCTTGCCAGACTCCATGATATCTGTTGATCAGACTTCTTGAGCTAAATCACCCACATTAATGTATTTCAGTCCTGATCTTGATGCAAGTTCTTTGCTTAGTGTGGTTTTTCCAACCCCCGGGGTACCGGTGAGCAGGATGTTCGGGAGCAACCCACCAAGGTATTTTTAGCTTAAAAACTTCTGTTCTATGATTCTTTCTTCTTTGTTTTTTTTTGGGGGGGTCATTATCCCACACTGATATGATTGTATAACTATTATAATGTTAGTATTTAAAGATAATTAAATTCTTAACAGAATAGGAAGTAAACATATAATAGAATGTTGTTCTGATTTTATATTGATGATTATTTCAAATAATGAAAAATAAGACTTTCCTGCTCAATGACATCTCTCAAACATACAAAACAGGATAGACCTTTCAGAATAGGTGACTCAAGAAATCTGAATCTAAAGGGAACATATTTTCAGTGAGCTAACCTGATGACTCAGGCAGGGTTATTTTTCCTGTACTATGAAGGGAAGATGTGTGATAAGCCTATGTCTACAGGGACTACTACATAAGCTTTCATCTTCTCACTCTCAACATGAAGTAGACAGAGCACCCTACTTTTCAGGAAAGTGCTTCACAATCTGTGAAAAGAAGGGGCAAATCCCTTGACTTTAAGTAAGACAAGCATGCATTTTTTTTTCATCCCTGGAAGGGCAGGTTGGCCATGGCATCTCCACTGCATTGACGGCCAGTGTTTTGCCTGCAGGTTTTTATGTCTGGCTGAATCCAACTCTTTAATCACCTTACATAGCAAGAGACTAAGAACTTGATGTGTGCATCTTAGACATGAAACAGGACCTGCTTGATCCATGAAATGAGGAAGAAGAGGGGGGAAGAACAGCCTCCCTCTGTGCTGTTTTGGAAACTCTGACTATTGTAGTGTGTCCCCCAAACCACACTCACCTTCACTCCCAAATTATGCTTCACAAAGAGGCTGGTGCAGAGCAACATCATTGAAAATATCCTCACATGATCAGTGGTTTCAATTTGGAATCTGGTGCTGGTTTATGGAGGAGATGAGAAGGAAATTTTTCCTGTCCTGGGGATTTTGTATGTTTTTCTGTCTCTTAGATTTTTTTTTCCCCTTAAAATGTGGTTGTGAAAAGCAGATGTTCAGTAAAGCTGAAAGTCTTGGAAATATTCATCATTGCACGGTAATCCAATACCTTATGGTGTATACACTGTCTGTAGTAGCAAAATGATCTTTTTTCTATGCCTACTATGGAACTGTAGCCATTGAACCAACGTAAAATATGCCCTCTATATTTAGCCTGCATTCAAATCCATTTATTGTTTAAAGAATATCATGCAATGCCAATTAAAGGATTTTTAAATTTTTCATAAATCAACTGCATATTTATTTTGCTGACTACAATGAGTCAGATAAGAACACTAAAAATTAAATTTCTGTCCCAAATATCACAAAATGAATATCAAGGTCCCCTTAAAAACTTACTGAGATCCCAACTTTACCTCTAATAGCAGTGTCCAGTGACTGGCATTTGGCAACACATAATGAAAAATCTTTGTAACTGCTGTTTTGGTGTAGCATCATGGAGAACTAAAAAATTCCAGGGCCTCAGTCATAGCCCATTGTTGGAAGGTGACCTTGAACTTCATTAAATGTTCAAAATCTCTCACCTACTAGCAACATTCAAAATGTGAAGTGTTTGTCCAACTTTGATAAAACTACCGTTACTTTCTGATATTTGTCTGTATAAGGTATATGATTCATTACATTGGATTTATATTGAAAAAATAAATTTGAAACAAACATTTTGTTATGAACAAAATCAGCAGATACTGATGTTCATAACTGGTTTCTTAAATACTGGGTAACTAATCAGTCACTGATATATCAACAAGTTATTCATGCTGTTCTTGTTTTCACTATGAAGTAAATTTTTAAAAAGCCCTTTGGCTGGGGTGTCATGTGATATTGTAATGATACAGAGCTGATAATAGTTTCTACTGGGGAAACATAGTAGCTGTCTGCACATTCACCAAAGTAATAAATAAGCAAATTCCCAGTTTATACACAGTCTTTCCTCAGTTTGCTTTCCGAAAATTGCTTTGAAAGTTAATTAGAATCATATAAAATATACCCAGCATGGTAGTCCATAAGAACAGCACATAACTGGGGAATATTTTATCAAAAAAGCAGAACTTTTATTTACTGGCTTAATTTGATAGTGTACTTCTATGACTGCCACCCAGTCTTTCTTGAGTAACCTATCCACCTTCCTTCCCCCTCTCTCTGTACCCTCCACCTCAATTTAATTTTATATTGGTGCATCAACCATTGATGAGAGCTACTTCTGCTCTCTAATTTTAGCAATATTATTTTGACTATTTGCATAATGCATAACAACCAAGATAATGACCCATCCCAGAATGTGTTCAGTCCATGATCCATGATTTGACTTTACTTATCAATCAGGGCTTATTGTTCTGTAGACATAGTCCCTATGAGTCATGATCATTGTATACTAAATCATCAACATACAGTTTCAAGCTAAACCAGCAACAATTCTCTTGGATGCTTACTTATGCCACAGAACGATGAGGGCTTTGTGTATTCTATGCTATAGGTGGATGAGTACTTGAGGTGTGTGGGCAGCAGGCAAGGGAGGGCTGTAACCAATGGAAAGAGGGACAAAAAGAAGCAAAAATGAGTGACTTCTGTGGGTCTGATTTTATAGAACGATCAATTGCAACTTTTTTCTAGATGCCACTCTTTTAAGAATCTGATAAAAGCTGTGGTTAATTCTTTAGATTAAAGCAAACATGCATATACGCTAATTTTTTTGCATACAATCTCTGGCAGTTGTTAGGTCTCCAGAAGTTTCAGGTTAAGCACCCCTGTTGTGACCAATGGGGGCAAGGGTTTCTGAACAAAAACAAAGATGGGGATCATTGAGTGGGAATCTCTAAGAGAAAAACAAAAGATATTAATTATTGTATTAATTCTGCTATTAATGAGCAGAAGAAGCAAAAGGGTTTATATAAACTTAAAAACAATGGGATTAAAGCAATAATGGCAAGATTTAATGCTAATGAGAACTGCAGAGAAATCCTCTGGAAGTTTTGGTATCTTATACAGAATTAACAGTTAGGAAAATTGTTCAGAACTGGAACATTTTCAGAACTCGCCCTAAAGGGATACAATTTTGACAGACTTGTCTTGGCAGACTCTTAAAAGGCTCCCCTGGAGGCTGGCGTTGCCGACCACATCAGAATCAGAATTAGCAGAGCTATGGTAAGACAGGTTTGTCACCTTGGCTTTGAGATCTACTTAGAGAATAAGAAAGAGGGACTGGGGTTTAGACTACGGGAGATGTGCTTGGGCCACAGTTGAAAATGGGCAGTTTCAAATATCATTTAGCTATTCAGTGTAAAAGGATGCAAGGTGGGTGGAGTACGGGGTCCTCAATTGAACTGAGGCCTGGACATTCTTTGCAAAGCTTGTTCCTCCTACACCCTGATGCTGATTTAGTGACACAAGAATCAAGAGACTCAAGTCCTACCTCTGGATATATCACAATCTTGTTTTATAAACTTGAGTAAGTTATCTTACATCTCTGGATCTCTTTTAAATGCTCAGTTAAAAAAGGACCACAGGAGGCCTAAATGATCTTCAGATGATCTCTAAAGGGCACAGGAGGCCTAAATGATTCCTTTAAACTCTAGAAGTCTATGGTTACTGCAGAGAATGAAAATCAATGGGAAAAAGAACCACACTATATCAACAATGCTTTACTTATTTTCAAAAAAGTTTTCTTATGCCTACTCTGATGCTTTAGTTATGTTGATTAATAATTTTAAGCAGATTAATGTCATAGATTTCATAAAATAGAAGAATGAGAATTCTCAAACAGGGAATTCTTGACAATTGTGTGTTTCTAACGGCAGTTGGAAATCAGTAATGGTAGTTAACTTTTTAAAAAGCAAATACTGCATTTATTTACTCTCTTTGCTATGTGGAAACTTACCACTGCCAGCTTCAGCCACAGAACATTCTATAAGAAGCACTTGTGGTTTCCAGATGAGGGTGAGTGGATAGTGTTTTCCAAGGCTGCTTCAGGAGTATCTGAGATATGTAAGCATATTTTGCATCTTGGCACAATGGACTTGTTATGAATTCTCTGTGCCTGGCTCTCTGTCTCCTACCCCAATTATTACCTTCTTATTTTGGCAGACTAGAATGACCGAGGATTCATGTGGGATGAAAGAGCTGGTTCCAGTGGTCTCGGCAGTGCCTCAAGTCTTCCTTTGGGTAGATTCTTTTAGAATGAGGCTGGAAGTGCCACTTGGAGGATCTGATTCTACCCTCCACATTAAGCAAAACCCCACTCCATCCGTGTATCCTCAACTGGAGCCTGGGTTCTCATATGATGCTTATTTTTTCTTAAGTGGAGCAAAGCTTCTGCCAATAAAAAGTAAAGAATATTTATTTTATATTTATTTAAAACTGACGTATACTTTGTATGTGGCATTTAGTAGGACACTGCTCAAGCCACACTTTGGAATATGCATCCTTGTCAGTCCAGGCTTCTTGTTGCAAATTTCCTAGAAAATTGTCCTATAACATTTTAAACAGAAAAAGGTTAGTTGTCATGATTGCCAAAAAGCTATTTTTGAGGGGGCATAGTATCTGAAGTCCTTTAATTCACTTGATGGTTCAAGTCAGGGACAAACACTAAAAGTAATATGAATTCAGACTAAAACAAGAGACATGAGCCCATTCTTCTCTCTACCGGACATACCTTTTCTAGCAGTGCCTGACCTGGGTTTTCCGGGTCTCAGAGGAGTCAAAAATGCAGAATTATTTAAAAGTATCTGTTACTCAATATGCATACTGGTTACTGACCATAGTCTGATCAAGTGAAAGTATCAGTTTTCTAATGTGGAAAGCCTATACAATCATTTCTTAAAGGAAATCCTCATATTCCTAAAATTGTTAGTTCCAGTTGCCATATTTAAAATGTGCTAAATATGGACACATGGAAAGAAATTCAGAAGACCATGAACAGTGTCTACCTTGGTTAATAGAGTAGAAAGATCACTGGGCTTTTTTTGTTGTTATTAGAATACTTACATTCTGGTCTCAGTTTTATCACCCATTATGTGTATGGTCTTGAAGAACTTATTTTTTTATAAAATGGCATGTGAAATGGTGGCCTACTATGGTAGGCAAAATTGTAAGATGCTCCCTGTGATTCCCACTCCCAGGCATATATGCCCTGTATAATCCTCTTGAGTCTTGTGGGACCCATGAATACAAGGAAATATTACTCCCATAATTATTGATATTATATATTATGTGAAAAGAGGAAGAGATTGTAATGTTGTAATAATAACTAACCTTGTGGAGAAGGATAATGACAGGAAGAAAGCAAAATGAGACTCCTAGGTGCAGACAATGTTCTCTTTCTTGATCTAGATACTGGTTACCTGGGCATGCACAGGTTATATAAATTCACAGAGCTAAAATATGTGTACTTTCTGGATTTTATTGAGTTTCAGTACAGCATTATAGCATTTATATGTACTTTTATCTTATTTTTAAAGATTTTATTTATTTGAGAGAGAGACTGAGAGAGAGATCATGAGAAGGGGGGGAAGGGCAGAAGGAGAAGAACAGACTTCCCTACCGAGCAGGGAACCCAACGTGGGGCTTGATCCCAGGACCCTGGGATAATGACCGCAAATGAAGACAGATGCTTGCTTAACTGACTGAGCCACCAAGGTGCCTCTATATGTACTTTTAAATAGCTATTTTTCTTTCAAACTATTCAAAAGTAAAAGTATCTAAATGATAAAAAGCAAAATTATTTAAATATAGTTGATATTAATTTGTTTTGAAAAATTATTTACATTTTATTAAATATTTTGATTAAAGTAACAGCATTTTCAATTCTAGCATTAAATGTTCATTTAATTGCTAGTGAAACAATTTATTTTGTGCTTCATGCATTTTGCATCTAGTTCCACTTATATTTAAATTTAAGAGTAATGATTTGTGGAATATTGCAAACTATTCTTCAGCCACCATCTGCAACTGATGTGAGTTCTATACTAATTCATGAGTAGTTACACATTCAAGGAAGAACACAGATGCTTGACACTACTATGAAATGGTACTTCATTATTCAAGAATCCTAGTATCTAGAAGGAAGGAAGGGAGAAGAAATGTTGGGAAATATCAGGAAGGGAGACAGAACATAAAGACTCCTAACTCGGGGAAACGAACTAGGGGTGGTGGAAGGGGAGGAGGGCGGGTGTTGGAGGGGAATGGGTGATGGGCACTGAGGTGGACACTTGACGGGATGAGCACTGGGTGTTTTTCTGTATGTTGGTAAATTGAACACCAATAAAAATTAATTAAAAAAAATAAAATAAAATTAATTACCCCTTTTCTTTCCTAAGCACTGCTATCACCCCAATTTTTTCCAACCAGCTAAAGCATTGCCCATTTCTGATATTGGCAAATGAACAGTTCAGCCCACAAATCTTCATGGTGTTCAGATGCAGTCACCTGTTGTTACAAGGACATATGGGCTAAGATGTGAGAAATATTTCTCTGGGGTCTGAATAGTTTCAGAAATGAGAGAGGATGTTTGGAGTTCCAGGTCATATCCTGCCAGCACTGGGAGCAGGTTCCCATGTGCAGAGCTGCCCATATGTTCTTTAGTAAATGTATTTATTCCTTTAATTTGTCTCTGATATGTGTGTTCTCTAAAGTGTAGAGCCAAAGCAGAAGCCTTTTTTGCCTGCGTGTAAGTTTGGGACTACTTGACAATGTTAAAGTGTTTTGAAAATTCTAGCATTTTGAAGAGTAGAGATTCATAATATCATTAAATGCTTTAATAGAGGAAGCAAATGTGATTTACTGCATGAAATATTGTATATCCTGGAAAATTATCCATCAGCACCATCATATTTATGCTTTGCATTTAACAACAAAGTGGTATTTGTTTTCCTTCCTTGTCTAAGGTACCCATTGTATTTTATGGTTTATTTTAAGTCAATATATTTCTTTTTTTTTTTTTTTTTTTTTTTTTTTTTTTTTTTTTCAAAGATTCCATTTGTTCATGAGAGACACACAGAGAGGGAGAGGCAGAGACACAGACAGAGGGAGAAGCAGGCTCCATACAGGGAGCCCGATGTGGGACTCGATCCCTGCACTCTGGGATCACGCCCCGAGCCAAAGGTAAACGCTCAACCACTGAGCCACCCAGGAGTCCCAAGTCAATATATTTCTTAGTGAAAGTGCCTGCTTATTAATATTTATCAAAATAAGCCAAAATGTTTTTGTCTTTCTGTATGTTCCTTTCTTTCATCATTCACATTGTAACTAAATTTTTCCCACTATGAATTTCTTAGAAAAGTCCTTCCTGCTATAAAATATTGCTCCTGTTTCCTAGTACTGAATATTGCTTGGCTAGAGAGAAAGGTGGCTCCTTTTTAAGGTAGTTTAGCATGGATAGTAAATATGACACTCTGAGTAAGATTGCTTTTATTTTTATTTATTTTTGTATATTTTTTGGAGTTTGATTTGCCAACATGTAGTATAACACCCAGTGCTCATCCCATCAAGTGCCCCCTCAGTGCCCATCACCCAGTCACCCCATTGCCCCACGCTCTTATTTTTAAATGAAAAAGTTTCGATGATGTTATCAGTTACTGAACTCTTTGATTATAACATTAGATTCAGCTGGAAAGTTATATAATTGGAAACTGCAATTCATGAGGTCCTGCTCTGAGCAGGTGTTCCTGCCATTACTACTAAATATAATTATAATTGAACAATTCTCAATTTATTGTGCCTCTGCCTTGAGTATTGTATGATAAAGACATGATTGTTAATCTAATAATTTGATAACAATTTGTGAGATGATGGTAGTGATTTCAATATAAATGAATTTAGTGTTCCATTGTAAATGTTTCTATTAGGAAAGAAGAATCAGAAACAAAAGTTACTGGATTTCATGGGAAGCTAAATTGTCAAATAATGTCTATCTCTTTAGAATTGGATGCTGCTTCTTTTAGAGAAATCATATCAGTCCCTAGAGGTTATATTTATATAAGAATGAAATGAACCTAATTAGTTCTCTGCCTAATCTCTTATAACATGGAATCTCTTGATATAAGCTATAAACTTTAAAAGTTGTGGTAAATTAAAATTTTATTTATTTTGGTTTTAGAATCTCTTTGAAATGTAATTGTAATTTTACTTCACACAAATTTAAATGATATAAAACAATTCAATGAATCGCTTCTATTTTAACTAATTTTGAAGTTTTGCTCTTTACCTGCAATCTCATTTTTTAAAAAATAATGTTGCTCTCTATGTATTAAAGAATAAGAAAAAAGAAAATCTTTATAGTGTCAACCTTGGACTGAGCACCAAAGGTGGGGCATTTTTCTATTTCTTCAAATATTTGTTCATTAGATTTTTTTTAAACTTTTGTTGCCAAATTAAAAAATAATATTGGCTGTAATTTGGAAGATGATACATAAATATAAAATAGTATTAAATAACTTCTCTTCTTGGTTATGTAAAAGGATGTAAAAGAAATCAGCTTAGTTATCCACATGAGGTCAACTAGAAAAGTAGACTGTGAACAAACATTTTTTAGACTTTGGATAATAATAGGCAACTCACATATTCATCCCCGACAGAAGAAGCAAAAGTGATGCAAGTCCTATAATTATCCTCCATTACTGCCTGGTGAGTTTCTTGGCCATAGTGAAGAGGTGGGGATGGGAAACAATAACAGAGCCTAGAGGTCTCAATCCTTTGAGGAAACAGAGATGGATTGGGGATGCTAAATCAGACAAGCAGAGCTGAATACCAAGAAGAAGAGAATTGTACAGAGGGAAGTTGTACTAAAAATCTGCAGACGGGTCTCTCAAGTTCTTGACCCAGTCCTGACATGCACATATATAGGTGGAAACTAGCTGAGATAGGAGAATCACATGAACAATAAAAGCTAAAATAATCCCCAGAGTTTGGATGGCTCCAAACTCAGAAGACGTCATCAGTGAATTCTATCAGATATTAAAAGGAAACGTAATACCAATCCTATATAAATTTCCAAAAAGACAGAGGAGAGAAAACACATCCGAAACATTCTGAGTCCCAAATTAGCCTGGTACCAAAAACAGGAAAAAAATTAAAGAAAATTAAAGACTAATATTCTTCATTAAATGGGCACAATCATCTTTAATAAAGCATCAGCAAAAATATTATAGCAATATTTTAAAAAATGGATGACATCTCATGATCTACTAGGTTTATTCTAGGTGGTAGTAGCAAAGTTGTTTCATTTTGAAATCAGTCAATATAATTCACCATTTTAAAAAAATGAAAAAAAATCTATAGATGAAGAAAAACCTCTGGCATAATTCAACATCCTTTAACTCATGCACCCTGATAGATGACACACAGTTTCATTTGTTTCATTACTAATCTGTCCACTTTGGTTCGGTTTTTGTCAAACAAAGATTCTATGAGAGAATTAAGCCCAAATATTTTGAGGCAAGGTTTGGCAAATTTTTTTGTAAGTGGCCAGATAATAAATAATTTATGCCATTGTACCTTGAAAGAAGCCATAGAAAATGTGTAAGCCAATGGGTCAGGCTGCATTTCGATAAAACTTTGCTTATGGACAATAAGATTTGAATTTCATGTAATTTTCATGTAACATAAAATATGCTCCGTCTTTACTGTTTTCAACCACTTAAAAATGTAAGAAGTTATTCATACCTTTAAAAAAAAAGATGGCTGTTTGGATTTGGCCTGCAGGCTGTATTTTGTTGACTTCTGCTCTAAGATATTCATTGTATGTAATAAATTCATTTATCTCCTATGGCTTGAGCCTATACCATTCTTAGAAGAATTGAGAAAATTATTCCCAAATGTGTGTTCTTTCACTCAAATGTGGTATCCTGATTGAGAAAAGTTGCATCGTATCACTAGGTTTCCTTACTGTGAAGTTACTTCACCCCTTTGCAAGGTGCGTTTTTTGGGAAGAGATACTATGAGTTATGTAAATATCCCTTCACATAAACTTTCAACTCATTCATGTAATTATTTATACCTGTAAGGACTTGAGATTTCCTATTTCACCTAATGAGTTGTAATCTCTTATTACTTATGTTGATGCTTAAATTTTTCCTGATTGGGCCATTCAGAACCCATTCATGCTGGCTCTTTCCTTTTGACATCTTTCCATTATTCTTTGAGCATTTCCTTTCTGGAAGAACAAGATTTTATAGATTCATCTTCATCTTGCTGATGCTTGCTGCTGCAGCAGCCCTGGAATTAGCCATTTCCCCCACAAAACATCTGGTTCCTTTTACTAGAGAATGGGATTCAGAAGTCAGTATCTGAGAACTAGATGTGCATATTATTATTGGGGTGTTGCTGTACCCAGTGGTACGATCAGTGGGCAGACATCTATGTGTGCTTACATCTGTATTTTTTTACCTATCTATCACTATCTTTCTATTTATGTCATCTATTTGTTGAAAGATAATACCAATTCTATGACAATTCTGTATACGCGTGATCATATAATACCCATTACTACATGGTTCATGTTAGTTTTCTCCCTTTTGTATACTTAATTCTGACAGTGAAAAACTTGGCTCCCATTAAGCAATTCCCTTATATGTCACCAATCTCTCACAAATGTTGCCATCACCTTACCCATGGAATGCTCTTTCCACACTGCTTTCTTCCTATGCAAGGATGTGCCCCTGCACAAATGCCCTTTTCGCCTTTTTTGAGCTCCATCATTCCACATCAGTACATCTCTCTCGCCTTTGTCAGAGTTTGATACCCTATGTTGGGTTGCCCTATGCATGTATTCCCTTCTCACACAGCTCAGGATTCCTGTCCCATGTGGACCCTTCAGAAAGAAATACAGTTGATACCTTGATTTTAGCCCACCAACACCCATTTTGGACATCTGAATTCTAGAATTATAAGATAATAAATTTGTGTTGTTTTAAGCCACCATGTTTGTGGTAATTTGGTAGGGCAGTGAGAGGAAATACTTAATGGTTCTGCCTCACTTAATTGCTTTAGGACTGAATTGTTTGGGAAGGGAAGGAAAGAGGGAGAGGGAAATAAATGCACGTTTTTAGAATCAAAATCATAACCCAGGGCACCTGGGTTGCTCAGTGGTTGAGTGTTTGCCTTTGGCTCAGGTTATGATCCCAGGGTCCTGGGATCAAGTCCTGCATTGGGCTCCCTCTGCCTACATCTCTGCCTCTCTCTCTGTGTCTTTCATGAATAAATAAATAAAACCTTTTAAAAAAAAACCAAATAGATAATATAATAAGATAAATACAAAATAATAATATTAATCGTAACAATTCCAGGCAATGGATGGCTGATTTCAGAGATATTCGTGGGCCAGGAGGAGGCTTGTAGCATTGCTCAAGTCACATTTCTTAAGTAATCAAAGCTGGAACACTGCCAAGGTCAGAATCTCTCTTATACATGTAGTGTGTATATCCTTAGGTATGATGAGGAATAGAAAACTCCTTACAGATAAAAAGGAATTGTCATTTAAACAGTATCATTCAATGTCTACAGCCTTTCTGTTTATATTGTCTCATTTAATCCTCATAAATGAGCTCTCCCCATATTATTTTGTGATTGGTTTTTGAGGCTCAGAGACACTAAGAATATGTCCATGAGCTGGTGCTTTATGGAAACTGAAGAACAATAGTGTCCTGACTCGATGAACAGAGCTTTTGTTCTCTACTGAGACATCCCAAACTCCTGATTAGTTGTGAAATTTCCCATTTATCTCTTGCCAATTCATTTCCTACAGTGATTCTGTAACTCTTATTTGATTTATCTGTATATTTAATTTGCTCTATTACTTGCGGTTTGCACTCACTCAACAAGCCATGGATACAGAGCTGAAAGACCTTAGAAAGTGCAAAAATAGTTCTTAATGATAACACTTTTGGTTTTTCTTAAGCTAAATCTACTCTGCCTGTTACTTAGGTGCATTTTCATTTCCAGTGCTCAGGAGAGAATGTCGTATACATTATATTTTTAAATTCTGCTAAAGGGAAAAAACCCCATAATTTTGCAATGGAAGTGAATGGCCACCCTGTGGCTTTTCCATTAAAAGACTATTGAAAGCCAATTTAATTCAGTTTAACTGCAGTCTAGCATCTTAATAGTTGTAATAAAGAAAGTCATAAGGATGTTCATCGTCTCTGCATAATCTCAATAGCTCCCTCCAGAATTTTAGGGAAAATGCTTAAAATTAGCAATTTACTTTCAAGTTTTGTTTTGGAGGATGGTTAAGTGTACCCTAAAACATGTATACTTAGCTTTTGCAAAATATATTTTAAATGATAAGGAATTACTAAGTTCAAAGAAACACATACCCAATATTTCTGAATGCATAATTTTTTTTTCTAATCTAGGTACAGCGTTAATTTGGGATTTATTTTATAACGATTTTTTTTAAGAAAAGTATTCTAATATCATACTGAAGGGGATGAGAGATAATGGAGTTTCACTTTAATGAATAGCACCATAATAGTCATTTTATCACAAGGCTATTTCTTTTTTTTATAATAAATTTATATTTTATTGGTGTTCAATTTACCAACATACAGAATAACACCCAGTGCTCATCCCGTCAAGTGCCCCCCTCAGTGCCCATCACCCAGTCACCCCCATCCCCCACCCTCCTCCCCTTCCACCACCCCTAGTTCGTTTCCCAGAGTTAGGAGTCTTTATGTTCTGTCTCCCTTTCTGATATTTCCCACACATTTTTTATTTCCATATCCAAAATGCCTATAATGGCACTATATGTTGGTATCGAAATTATACTTTCTGTTTGAAAGAGAAATTGAAATAAAATTATTTTAATCCCAGTTAGTTTTGAAGCAATTTCATGGAAATGGAGCATCCTTTATTTGTACACAATATTAATAAAGATAAGGAATTGGGACTTTGTGTTTTGCTACTTTGCCTTAAAGAGATTGTCTTGGGTCCAGAGACTCTCCCTACATGCCATGAAGCCTGTATGTTGATGGTCAGATTGTCTCGAGCTATTCAGGAAACCAAAGTTCTAACAGAAAAATAATCAATTCCAATGAGAAAGAGAATTATCAAACGTACAGTCAAAATTTCTATATTCTTTTCCTTTCCTCTGAGAAATTAAAAAAAAAGTCAGAAGATGATTCCGTTAATACAAAATCAGAACAAAGAGTGTAGGATGATTATTAAAAATAAGTTAGTGAGCTGTGAGTAACCTAGTAAGCCACTCTTCTCAGTTCCAGAGAAATATTTGCCAAGACATCGAACTGCTGGTCTGCTGAGAAAACTTGAGCTACGAACCCCCTACAAATTGATAAATTTGAACACGTTTAACCTTTTTCTTGAAAGTCAGGATAAAAATAACAAAGTTTTTCTAACATTTTATTATGGCGATTTTCACAAATAAAGCAAAATTGAAAGAATTTGACAGTAAACACCAAAATATCAACGAGGTTATACCATTAATATTTTGCTATGCTTAGTTTTATTACATTTCTGCCTGCGTATCCATGCCCCTCAGACAAAAAAAAAAAAAAAAAAGGATATATATGGCATGACACTATTTACATAAATTTCAGAAGAGCAGGCTCAGCTAATCTATGATGTTAGAAGGCAGGATGTGGGCAGCCCTGGTGGCTCAGCGGTTTAGCGCCGCCTTCAGCCCAGGGCATGATCCTGGAGACCCGGGATCGAATCCCACGTCGGGCTCCCGGTGCATGGAGCCTGCTTCTCCCTCTGCCTGTGTCTCTGCCTCTCTCTGTCTGTGTCTCTAATGAATAAATAAATGAAACCTTAAAAAAAAAAAGTCAGTATTTGGGCATCCCTGAATGGAGCCTGCTTCTCCCTCTGCCTGTGTCTCTGCCTTTCTCTGTGTGTGTCTCTCATTAAAAAATTTTTTAAAAAAAATCTTTTAAAAAGAAAAAAGAAGTCAGGATGCCAGCCAGGCCAGCAGGAGAAGAGTCCTTGAAAGGGTCCATATGGAACTTTGTGCATGATAGTGAAGGAAGACTTCGACCACTTCCATTTTGGCCTCAAACTTTCTAATTGATTAAGTTCTTCAATCAGCTTATCTCTTAACTCAGACAAAACACCCAGCAGGCACAGCATCCCCTGAAGGTCCCCTTTTCACTAAACCCTGACTTGTTTCTCTGCCTTCGAATACTGTCAGTGGCAAATGGAATCTTAGTGGCGAATAACATGGGTCTATTTGGGAACCCTGTGCTCTTGCTTTCCTACAATCTGGCTACACTAGTGTTTTATTTCTTGATGTTGATGATAGTTTCACGGGGGTGTTCAATCTGTGAAAATTCACTGAGTTTATATGCGTAATGTGCACAGTTCCAAATGTTATAATTAAAAACAAAGCCAATACCAAACAGAACTATTATAAAGAGATTAAGCTCATATAATAAAATACAGAGGTCATCAGAGTAAATAGAAACCAAACAGAAAAAAATCTGATATATTTTTCTTATTGGAGAGATGTTCAAAGCAACCTAAAACTGGAAACTGGAAATAAGGGAGTGCAATGAGATACACACCAAATATGGATCAAAACAAAACAAAACAAAACACTAGTATATTTATTTTTCTAACAATTATTCTGGCTTATCCAGGATTAAATATTCTTTTTTTAGGATTAAATATTCTAATTGACATTAGCCTCCCCTTACACCCATTTATTTCACTCAGAATTCAAGTAGGTTAAAAATTGGTAAAGATATCAAGGCGAACATCCAATAAAGGATATGCATTCTTCTCTACCACGAATGGGACATTTTCAAAATGATCACATACTAGACAATAAAACAAGTATGTCAGTAATCCTCAAACATCAACAAAACAAAGATGACATTCTCTGACCACAATACAAATTAATTTCACAGATTTTATTTATTTATTTATTTATTTATTTATTTATTTATTTATTTATTTTAATTTCACAGATTTTAAGTCTCCAGATCTTTATCCCGAAAGCCATATACTTATTTCTTTATTCAACTGCCCACTCAGCATAAACATGTGAATGATTAATAAACACCTCAAACACAACGTGGCTAAAAGTGAGCACCTAATTTCCCCCTGCCAGAGTTGCTCCAGCCAGAAGTTTCCTTGTCTATAGGTTCTCAGGCCAAAAGACTTAGAGTCATGCTTATCTCCTCTGGCTTTTAAACCTACACCTAGTTTGTGAGGAAATCCTGAGGACTCTATCTTCAAAAATGACATCTCAGTAAAAACCATTTCTAGCCACCTGCGCTGTAGTTGCCCTGGCATAAGCCATCTTCTGCACATTTCCTTCTAACAGGTTTACCATGACCCACTGTGTCTATTTTCAACTATTGTAGCTGACTTGACCCCTTCTGTGGCAAGCTGGAATATGTCACCTCTTGTCAAAACGCTGTAGTGCCTTCCCACTTCATTCAGAAGAAAAGCCGTAGGATGGTCTCTAAGGCTCTCCTAGTCACCTCTAACACATTTCCAGTCTCCTATCTGGATACTCTCCACTGCTCACTCAGCCTCCAGCCTCTCTGTTGGCCCTAGAATGAATCAGGCATGCATTCCTCTTAGGACTTAGGCTCTACTCTTCCCTTTGCCTAGAAATCTTCGAGCAACACCTTTGGTGAATTACCTCACCATCTTCAAGTCTTCCCTAAAATTTCCCCTTCTCTCTGAGATCCCATTACAAACCCATTTAATATTGCAGACTTCCCCTCAACCTTAGGCCCTCTAGTGGGTGCTCTGTGTGGATTTGTTGAATATCACAACCTGTGGTATGCAGCTAACACAACACTCATTAAACCAATTATATAGCCTACATGCTAATTTTAGGGAAGAGAGATAGAGACTAAACAAGCTTATTTTAAGGAAGAAATACAGGAAATAAACAAGCTAAGTATATAACTCTGTAGTTTCCAGCTAAAATTTTGACCTGATTTTCCTGGTCACATTCACTAGGATAGTCTCCGGACATTTAAAATCATCACTTTCAAAAGAGAAATCATCTTCAGACTGTTCCTAAATTCTTCATATTGTAAATAGTACCAATATTCACAGTGATCTATTCTGGGAGCACAGAAGAACATCCTTGGCTCCTCCTTCTCCCTGACCCATCTATTCAAACAATGACCAATTTTTGCAAATTTGCATTCTGCAACATCTCTCAAATCCACTTACATTTCTATGCTTCTTTGTCCAAATACCAAGATCCAAGATCCATTCACAACAGTTCTCATTTGCTTTGCTCACTGCCTTTGTAACTGTTCTTTCGGACTTCAACCCAACTCTGCTCCATATCCATTCACTTCATGATAGCTGCTATGGGCTGAATTGTGTCCCCTCAGATTTGTCTGTTGAAGTCCTACTAACTATGGATACAAAAATACAAGGACTTTGTCCTAAATATGGCTGGTATTCAGTGTTAAGTGTCTGGAGGGCTTCCCACCCACCCATAGTCCTTCAAAGACATTGTGTAGGTTGTTTTTTTTTTTAAGCACATAAAATGGCTAAATAAATTCCCGCAGGCAACTGCAAGGTTCTCCTTTCAAAGGTGTCTTGAGACTGCTTTGGTGTATAAGCTTAAATTCTACTGTATATAGCGTGGCAGCAAAAACCAAGAATACCTAAGATTGCATTCAGCTCAGAAGTTTGTTACTCTGCTCTAAGATTTCAGATCTGCTCCCAAAGCTTTGCCTGTTTTATCCATAATATCCATATTGAAAATATTCCTTAACAATCTACTACTAAATAGAAAAAGTTTACTAAATTAGAATGCTGGTACTTTTAAGACTAATTTGCTTTTAATGTAGTAAAGTTAAACCTGTTTTGAAGAAGGTCACCTTGCTTGATATTATAGTATAATATGAATATTTGCCTATTTAAAAACTTTTTTTTAAATAGCCACATTCTAACAGCAGAGGAAGAAGCTAGGAGGAAGGGCTATATTGTTGGTTGGTGGGAAAGGAAGCTCAGAGAAAATGTTACTCCTCACCTTTCTTTCCTCTTTGTTCAAGACAAGGAAGGCTGCCTTGCCCTCGTCCCATAGAGGTGTGGCCATTTTTCATAGGCCCTTACTCTCATACATTCTTTCTTTGGGAATGGACTGACCCATAAAGCTTTGACCACGTCACTCAGCATGGGGAGGATAGGGTCCCTGTCACTTACCCCTCTTTTCCTCCACTGGCCCTTTGCAGCCCTAGGTCTCATCTAGGGAATGGGAGTCCCCTGCACAAATTGTCCCACACCATAGATCTTTGCCCTGGCTAGAATTGCCCTTTCCTTTTTTTTTTTTTAAACATTTTTATTTATTTATTCGTGAGACACACACACACACACACACACACACACAGAGAGAGAGAGAAAGAGAGAGGCAGAGACACAGGCAGAAAGATAAGCAAGCTCCATGCAGGGAGCCTGACGTGGGACTCGACCCCGGGTCTCTAGGATCATGCCCAGAGCCAAAGGCAGAGGTTCAACTGCTGAGCCATCCCAGAATTGCCCTTTCCTTACTTACTACTTTTGTGTAGCAATGACATTACATTTCATGAGGTCTGGATACAACCAAATTTAATTGCATTTCAAGTCAATTCAAATGTGATTCTACTTGCAAACATCTTCTGGAGCGCTGGTGAAAATAAACTTTAACACACACACACACACACACACACACACACGCGCACGTTTTCTCTTCTTAGCCAGAAACTGGTACCACTGAAAAAATTGGTGCTAAGCACAGAAGAAATGTTAGAATTCCTGTTTGGGGTAAATACAACTTCTTTCTTACTTAGCAATACGTAAGGAATACATTTAAATCTTAAAACAGTTCCGATTATAAAGAGAAATACAGATTGTAGGTCAGGGGAAGATGTTGGTCAAAAGTAATCAGTAGGATGTATTCCACCTTCCAGAGAACCTGAACCGAAACCTCTTGTCCAGACCTTACTCACTTATTACTTAGGTATATTTCCCTGCAGACTGTGGACACATTGGAATGACAGTGAGTATGGTTGCACATGAAAGGCTATTTTTCCCTTATTTTATATATATATATCTATATATCTATATCTATATCTATATCTATATCTATATCTATATCTATATCTATATATCTTAGGGGATATAGAGAACCTTCTTTTCCTTCAGTGATTCACAAGGAACCATGACTATATTCTGGAGCTTAAAGAAGGGACAAAAAGTTAAAGATACAGTATTTATTGTAAATATAGAATTTCAAACATATTTACAGAGAAATGTAGACGGTGCCATTTTCATTATGAGGTGCCAACCCCATTTCACAAAGAGAAATATGTGCAGTATCTTTAAAATGGTTCCTTTAGCTCATATCCTCCCAGGAACTCCTATTCTAGTTGGAGTTTCCCCTAAGACCAATTGTTTGATTTTCATGTTGAATATTCCATAAAGAGTTCCACAATTTTCTATTGCCAAGTGAGGTGATCTTCCACTCATATTTCCACAGATGTGAGATAATATCAAATGGGAGGAAAAGTGAAACCAGTGGTCTCTAGAAGTGGATATGACTTTTATAAGCATGTGAAGCACAATATATGTTTAATACTCCATAGTTTCTCTGAGCTCAGCATAAGCTTTTCAGCATAAGCTCACATATGTGTTCAAAGGGCTGGATGATGTCATTTAGCTGGAGGGGGAAATGACAGGTGTGTTCAGTGACATTTTAAAGGTGCAAAATGATAAAAAAAATAATTAGACTTACTTAAATTCGGTCTTCTGGAAGGTATATATCAGACCAACACATGAAGAAAATAAAATATGTTGCATTATTGTCCTTTATGTTACTCATGAGATATCAGCATTCACTTAAAAGTAAATGCATTTTATTTTAAATAGGGAAATATTAGAAGAAAAGTAATAGATATTTTGACTAGATATTGCCATGAAAGTTCAACTCTGTATCTATGGTGGCTCAGAGTTAAATCTACAATGTTAGAAGCGTAGGAAACATCCATGATCTCTCCTGCCATTAGTGAATTGCAAAAGATAATTTCTGTACAAGTCAGTCAAAACACTGTGTAGTGGATAATTGTAGAAGATAATTGGGAAGACTGCATTCCCTCAGATTAATGATAATCTTTAAAAGGTATGAATCTTGGGACTTTCATCCAAATACTACTGCAATGTGAATAAAATGCTGTGTCTACACAATTAACCCAGTGATGCCCATAAAAGTGAATATTACTGATATCATTGTGGCTAATGACTGTGGCTGCAGGCTAATAATGGTCATACCTAGATTTTAACTTTCCCACTGAAATTACGTTTCCAAAATGTTTGGGGACTGCAGTTGTTTTCACGGTTATCTCAACACTTGACAAATAGACAGCAAAACGTAAATCCAAATAATGTATTTAGAAATAACTGGGCATTTGTTCACAGCTTAGCTGTTCATTTCATATTGCTGCCACCCTGCATATGTTGTAGGACTTTATGTTTATATCTATCAACTTCAATTCCATTTTGAACTTGATTTGTTGCCTTTACTTACCAGAAATGCTCTCCAAGCAGTCCACAGATTCAGGAAAACTTGATCTGACCTTCTGCACATACTAGGAAGTTGCTTCATAAAATGCTCCAGATGGAAGTGAAGGAGTCATGTTTTAAAGGAGGGATGAAAGAAGAAACAAGTTGGAATATGTGTTTCTTCCATAGGAGGTAGACCTTATGGTTCTATGCATATGTTTGTGCATGTGTGATATTCTTTTACACTCTATGCCTCATAGTACCCACATATAGAAAGAAGTAGGTTGCTGCAGGACACAAAAGGCAGTTTAGGAGCACCTCTTTCTACTGATAAAGTGACACAGTTTCTGGTTTGTTCACATTTAAAACCAGAGATCAAATTGAATTTGCTTGTATTCTATCTGCAATGACTTGCAATCCCTATTTTAGACAAAAATTACAACAACTACATTTGATTTTTTCAGACCATTTTCATAGGTAATCCTTCCCTTCAACTACTGCTTGAAAAGCGGAGGCCAGAATTTATCAAGTAACTAAAAAAGAACAAACCAAAAGGTGATAGAGATAGGACACTCTGCAAATTTTAAATCTACTTCGTTTTATATGTGCAAATCCAAGACCTGTGATATTTATATCTTTAAAATCTTTAGCATTAGGATGCCTGGGTGGCTCAGTGGCTGAGCATCTGCCTTTGGCTCAGGGCAGATTCTCAGGGTCCCAGAATCGAGTGCCACATTGGGCTCCCTGCAAGGAGCCTACTTCTCCCTCTGCCTAGGTCTCTGCCTCTCTCTGTGTGTTTCTCATGAATAAATAAATAAAATCTTAAAAAAAATAGCAACAATCCTTAGCTGTGCATGCCTTTGTTACTCTTTGGCTCAGGTGATCATTATTTCTTGGCTGAAACACTACAAATTAGTTTCTACCTCCGCAACTTTAATCCTATGCCTTCTCCACACTGCTGCCAGGAAGATCCCCTGTAGAAATGGTATCTGGTCTGTTATCGCTCATCCCAAAGCTTTCATTATCTTCTTTATTTTTTTTAATGAAATCAGAACTCTTTGGCTTGACCCTGAAAACAATCTGCGGGTTTTTTCTCAACCTCTGTGTCACCAGATCTTGCCAATCTCTGTTTTTCTTCTCAAGCTCCAACTGCTCTGAAATGCTTGCCAGTCCTTGAACATGTTCATCTTGTTCCTGAAACTTCCTTCTGGTAGTTCTTTCTCCCCAAAAGACAGTCCCATGAAAAGACCTGTGAGCCTTATGCATATTTTCTCATTCCAAATGTCAGACCATTTCTCAGTCTTTTTCTGACTCTCCTCAGTTCCTATCCTCTCATTTCTTAGGGAAAATAAGGCAACTTGCAATGGTTGGGAGAACAGAGGTCTGAAATCAGATAAATCTGGCTTGAAATCCTCACCCCACCATTTCTAGCTATGTAATCGTGGCCAAGGTCCAGGACTTCTACAAGCTCTATTTCTACAAGCCCCAGAATGATTGTGAAAATTAAATAAGATTTTGTATGTAAAATGATTGTACAATGCCTAGAATACAACAGAAATTCAACCCACTTCTCCACTATCTCTGTTCTTCTGTAGTAACTTGTATATATCTATCATAGGATATTATCGCATTGAATCATGATTAAACATTACTGAAATATAACATCCTTGACTATTTAGAATTTATTCTATTTATATATCTACTGAATTAGAGACAAATGGGGCTGGCAGGGCTAAGTAGGGGCCCCGGACTCAGCCTCACAAAAAATCCAAAAATATGGAGATAAAAGTAAACCAGACTTAAATAAACCAGACCATCCTGTCCCAGGTGCCAGAGGTGGGGTCTTGTTGTCACAGCTCCTTGTGACCAACAAAAAATCATCATACTCTAAAAAGGAAGTAAGCCATTAAAGATGTTATACTAGTCCTTACTCAATGGTGATAACAATAGATATGTTAAAAGGATTTAGGTTCCCTGATTAGCCTCTCAATAAAAGACCAACCCTACAACCTCACAGTGGCAACACTTTCGGGACCCCTCTCACTTCTAAGAGCTTTCTCTGTATCTTTACTTAATAAATTTCTATCCCTTTACTCACTCTCCGGTGTCCGCGAGATTCATTCTTTGATTCCATGAGACAAGAACCAAGTTTTCCTGTACTACTACTGCCTCACACAAAGCCTATACATGTTAGGCCCTCAAAACTTGTGGTATGAATCATTATAATCTGTTGATCACTTAAGTGCATGAAGATATTAACTATTAGAAGGCTATGCACGTAAATGAATGAGAAGAAAAGTTCAATGTTTTATCAATGATTATTTCTATATGTTAGGAAAACAAATAGAGGACTTCTCTGTGATAGAAAACCATAGTGCTAGAATTTGTAATTGAAGGTATGCTTTATGAATCATTTACTCAGCTCTCCAAATTTAACTCAATTAAGCCTCGCTCCACAACTTCAGGCAAATCAAGCATCTGACAAGGATAAGGCTATCCCACAATCTCATTTTCTGGTGAAAGTAAATATAGGAAACAAGCCCAGTTTATTGACAAGGGGCTAAATGTGTTATTCATAGGAATGTATTAATGATAGGAAAAGCTTGTGACCATTTAAATTATATAAGCATATTCAATTTGAAATGCAAAATTGTAAAACTGTAACTATATAACCTGCTCATTTAAAACAAATGTTGGTTAGAAAGTTATTATACGAAGTACTGCCAAAATAAAAAAAAAATGTAGACAACATAAAATACTTCTACCGAGGAATGCTAAAACAAAAATCAAGAGTCAAAGCTAGTGTTCATTCATTCATTCATTCATTCATCCATTCAAAAAAATCAGTCAGTCACTATCCATTAAGTACATACTCTGTTTAGATAATGCTAGAGATAAGAGATAAAATATTGGAAGAAAAAAAGCCCAGGCATTATTCACACAGTGCTTATGTTCTCATGGGGGAGGCAGACAACAAGCTAGCAAATAAATAAATGAGCATTGTAATTGTAGGTAGTCAAAAGACTTTTATAAGATAAAAAGTGCTATGATAGATACAAACTAGAAAGAATCTGCAGTGGGCCTCTCTGAGAAGTTGACTTTTAAGCTGATTGCTGAATAACCTCGCCATTATAATTGTAGGGGTCAGGTGTTTTCCATATCTTGGACACAGCAAGGACTAAGACTTGTGAGTGGGAAAGACTTATAATGTTCTAGTAATGGCCAGAAGGCCATTGTGCCTGGAAAATAATGAAGAGGAAGGGTGACACCAGATGGGTTTAGGGAATATGTAGTAGCCAGTTATTCAGGATCTTAGAAGCAATGGTAAAAAGACAGTGTTGTATTTTAGGTGCAATGACGAGAAATGGATTATTTTAAGCAGAGGGTTAATTTATTTAATTTTCATTTTAGAGCAAGAACTCTGGCTTCTGCAAGAGTAGAAGCAAGAAAGCAGAAGGCATAGGCATTTCTCTCACAGAATGAAAGATTGGATAGAGAGGAGTGACAGAGGGACAGTGGATTCGAGATACCTGTGCAGGTAACAGGGTTGCTGCTGAAGAGGATACAGAAAAGGGAGATTCATTGCAACCAAGATGGATAGTGATGCCACGTACTGAGGCAGAGAAGATGAGAAGAGCAACCATGTTGGGGATAGGGAATAGAATACGCAAGTTCTGTTTTGGTCAAGTTTGCGAACTGTATGGATCGTTCAACTTAGTATTGTTACAAGCAAGCAGATAGATTTTAAAATCAAGGTCCAAGAGAGGTGGTTCTGGGGTGGAGATCTAAATGTGTCTATCATCAGAATTCATATTTTAGTTAAAGCCATGATAAGAGAGGGAGAAGAGAGCAAGATGTCCCATGTCGGGCAGTAGAGGTGAAGCCATTGAAGGACACCAAGAAGCAGAAAGCCCTTAGAGTGCCCTGATGAGGAAGCCAAAATAGGTGCCTGGTTTAACAGGAAAGAAATATAAGTACGAGAGATCCAGTGCCCTCGTCAGCCCTATTGTTAATGAAAGGATTCTGAGCTATAAACATCTTGCATTAATTACATGGGGCAGAGGGAACTAAGCTACTTGTGAACTCTTCCTGCTATGTATGAACAGAATGGAGAAGAGCAGATTGGGGGTGCATTTCCTTTAAAAGGAATCCAGATAAGGAGTAGAAGTTCATTTCCTGTTAGACAGTTCTTGATAGATCAGAGAAAATGGCCCTGTACATATTTGGCAAAATGTTGAATTAAAGCACATAAATATGTTATGCCCAAGATGGCAAATCCGAGAAACCACCAAGGAGCCAACATGGATGCAAACACACGAGTGTTTATTTACAAGCTGGAGCTTGGGTCCAAGTATACTCCACACGGCAGAGCAGGGGCTTGGACCCCGAAGTGGGTTACAGCTGGTTTTTTATGGGCTGGTCTAGGGGATTTTCAGAAGGGGTGGAGGAATTTTTTTTTTCCATTCCAATATGGGGGAAAGTGTGGAGGAGTTTCTTAAGATCTGATATGGGATTCTCTGAGCTCTGTTGTCTTTCTGATATGGGATTCCCTGCTGAGGTCATTCTGAGCTTTGTTCTCATTCTAATATGGGGCTTAACTGAAGTAAGGTAAAGTTCAGCCCTTATTCCCAGTGGCCTAAGATGGCTGTACTTGTGCTAATGCTAAACTTGCGGTGGAATGGCCTTAATTTTTCTCGGCTTCCACAAATAGTAATACTACTACTAAATAATAGAGATCTTTGACCTACTGACCCTATATAGCAGTGGAGCTTCAATCTCTGGCCAGAACTTTTCTGTCTCAGGGTGATTCCAAGTTAACCAACAAGTGATTTCAAAATACCGCAGTTTTGCTAACAGACAGGTCTGAATATTCCACATGAAAGGTTGCCAGACCGGACTTCTGAAACCACTAAACCTTTGCCAAAGCATTTCCTTCTGGCAGTACCTGTGCTTTTTGTGAGCCTAAGGCTAGATTTCTGGAATATGAGATGCAAAAGCAGCAGAAAGACAAACAGTATTGAACTACACGACACCTTAGAATTCCACCTCAGAATTCACTATGATGATTCTCAAATCACAATTTTGATGATAATTAAGCAGAGCCCTACTCACTGCAAGTGACTCGCCTGGGGTTATGTGGATGATTCCAAGCCATGGGAGACCCTATGACTCCCGATTCCTCTGCTTATACTATAAACACCCCAGCAGTTTCATTATTAAAATACAATTGCTACCACATGGAAGCAAAGCCTAGAGGACCCAGAGATCCTCAGCCTGAGTCATTAACTCTGAAAACTTTTTTCTGTTCATCGACCCCTACAAAAGACAAAACTCCTTTTGTTTTCCAATACACTTGCCTTCCTAAGTTTGCTAAAAATTGACACAGTTCTTTTTAATAGGCAAGACATTTTCCTTAGACAAGAGGTGGTAAAATTTTTGTCAGAGCCTTTGGCAACTTTACCCAAGAATATGTAAAAGTTTTCCACAAAAAGGTAAGGAGTGTTGAAATGAAAGATCTGTTTCAATTCACTTGCCAGCAGTTATTTCTCTGCCGAGTATTTGAGGGAGAAGAGCAATGAAATTTACAATGAAAAATTTTAATCTAAACTCAAACTTAAAATTTCAGATGGACCACTTTCCTCCTCTGGAGTAGAGGAGAACCAGTTACTGTAAAGTTGTTGAAGAGGCCTCAAAAGAGTGAGCCTCGGAGGGAGGAGTATTTTGCAGAGTCCACGTTGAACAGTTGTTCATGGTCACGTGGACCTGATTGTCCAGCAAAGCCAGGAAGCTCCCATGATTCTAGGTGGGTGGACAAGACTTCCAGGACATCACTAGTGGGACCAAATTTAATGCAGAGTCCCAGGTATCAGCTGCTCTGCTTTCCAGTTTCCTCTGAGCGGAAAACACCGGTGTGGCTTCGGTTTTACAAGCAAACTCTCAGATGACTGCTAAGGGGGCACAACTCAGCCTGATGCAGGACTTGAATATCCACATTGGCCCATTGAATATACCAAACACTCTTTGCCTTCTGTGAATCTCAGATATTATGAAAGGTCCCCATATAATTTTCTTGCTACTCAGCAGATTAAGTAAAATCAACAGCCAGTTAAATAAAATATCCTGAATAAAATTACATGGGCATAAAATTCCTTCAAAGGTATTGCAACACCTATCATTTAAGGTGAAGCTAAGGGGATCCCTGGGTGGCTCAGGTTTAGTGCCTGCCGTTAGCCCAGGTGTGATCCTGGAGACCCAGGATCGAGTCCCATGTCAGGCTCCCTGCATGGAGCCTGCTTCTCCCTCTGCCTGTGTCTCCGCCTCTCTCTCTCTCTCTCTCTGTTTCTCTCATGAATAAATAAACAAAATCTTTAAAAAAAAAAAAGTGAAGCTAAGATACCGTATCATTCCACAAATCAGAAATAACAGACTTGCAGAGCGATGACTCCACACAGAGAAAATGGAATTTAGACTCCAACGTGGGACTTGCAGATCCACTTCTCAGAGCTTAATACACTGAAGGAGAAGAGGTAAGCTGTGCTATTCAGCTGGGTAGAAATTTAATGGGTCAATGAGATAACAAATGAAAAAAGGCCAGAGTTTATAACATAAGAGAGGAGAGGAAAGACTTGCAGGAGATGAGATGGGAAATGTTAGGTCCAGATCATGTAGGACTGACTGTCACAGAGAGGTCTTTGTGCTGCAGGTAATGGAGAATGATGCCGAGTAAGCTGTGACATAATTAATTTAGGGGTGGGAAAATTCATCTAGTAGTGGCATCCTGACTAAGTATAAAAGGAGAGAAATAATATCTCAGTAACTAAACCGTGGGTAGGAAAGGAGTGCACCCGGAAGCAGGGACACCAGCTCTGTCAATTGTCTCCATCTCTCATCCCTCCCTTTTAACCCAACAGCCTTATTTTCTCTTACCGTAGACTGGCAGGTGTGGGGCATAGGGCAGTGGGACATGCCTGTAGAATCTTCCGGCCTCATGTTTCCACAACTTTACAATCAAAAAGGAAAGGAATCTTCTTCCTGTAGCTTCCTTGTGAACCTCTGTGGGGAAAGACTCCAATTTCTTCATTGTGGGAGGTGGCCATTCTTCAATGTGTCACTCCAGTCAGAGTCAGCGCTTGCCTGAAGAGTTGAAGGAGCACAGGGGCAGTTCTGCTACTGGAATAATGAGGGAAGAGACAATAATAATTAACCCCTGTAGCCACCATCTGAACCTGTAAGGTGAAAGAGATGGAGAAACTGAAAATGCCTCATGTTTAGGTAGGTCTTGGGGGGTGCAGGAGCTGGACGTGCCTATAGAGAAAGTGCACGGAAGAAGAAAGGAAAAAAGGAAGATGGAGCAACATGATAAACTGACCTCGAAACATGTCGAACGTGAATGCTGAAGTGGACAGAAAGGAAAGAGCAGTGAGGATCTGGAATTCAGAGGCTGGTGGAGTTAGAGACTTGAAGGCAAGAGAGACAGAGTCTTAGCTGTGAAAGTAGATGGAATCCCCTCAGCAGAAGGGGTGTGAAGTGGGGTTACACCAAGGGACGTATTGAAGAAGAGGGTCTCCTGGGTACAGGGGCATCCCAAACAGCAGGGGGAAAGTGTAAATAGTTTGGTGCCTGAGGAGAAGACCTGCTCAACACAATGAAATTCAGCAGCTGCTGAATTAGGACTAATATGAGAATTAGGACTAATATGAGGCTGAACACAGACTCATGGACTAAGAAGAACTGTTGTTGGAGTCCCACAGCATGATTTTAGTGGGAGAGTTTTCACGTGGAAGGTGATGGCTCTTGTTTGAGGAAACGGGTGAAGGACTCAGTGGAGAGGACCTGGGGGCGGCTGCATCAGGGGCAGCATCTGGCTGTGCTTGCGTTCTCCGTGACCCAGCCTCCCTCTGTTTCTTAGCTGAGTTGCCAACGCGTCAATAAATTCGTGAGTTACCTGATATCTTTTCAATGATCCCACATGACTCCAGTTAGGCAGAGTTGGTTTCTGTCATTTATAACTAAGAAATTTGCCAGGTACACAGACTTTATCCTATTTTGCATCTTTGAGGTTCATCCTGTGTTCTCATGGAAGATGATAACTGAATGGGAGAGGGTCAGGATACTCTTGAAGTGGCTTTTTAGTGTTAAATAGCTATTTTAATGAATATCTTCTCACTGTGCTAGAACTAATGTGGTTTTCCTTCTTACTAAATGTAACATAAACTCCCTCCTGTCTAGTACATGAGTCCATTGTTATGAT
Source organism: Vulpes vulpes (assembly GCF_048418805.1). Lineage (NCBI taxonomy): Eukaryota > Metazoa > Chordata > Mammalia > Carnivora > Canidae > Vulpes > Vulpes vulpes. Next base: position 19,667,692 of record NC_132783.1, read on the forward strand.
TAAGAAATATGTATCATGTAATTTAATTCCAATTGATTTCAATTCCATTTAAAGGTATCGAATCACTATAACTTATTTTCCTTCTTTCTTTTTGTTAGAATTCAGGAATATTTTCAATCATTTTGCTTAAAAATATTTATCTTCTGGGGCACCTTGTGTCTCAGTGTTTGAGTACCTGCCTTTGGCTGAGGGAGTGACCCCAGAGTCCTGGATCGAGTCCTGCATGGGACTCCCCCCAGAGAGCCTGCTTTTCCCTCTGCCTGTGTCTCTGCCTCTCTTCTTTGTATCTCTCATGAATATATAAATAAAATCCTTAAAAACAAACAAAACAAAATTTATCTTTTAATAGATTATTAATTTAAATCCCAGATTTTTTTTTTAAAGATTTTATTTATTTATTCATGAAACACACACAGAGAGAGGCAGATACCCAGGCAGAAGGAGAAGCAGGTTCCATGCAGGGAGCCCACCGCAGGACTCGATCACGGGTTTCCAGGATCACGTCCCGGGTTGAAGGCTGCACTAAACCACTGAGCCACCCGGGCTGCCCTAAATCCCAGATCTTAAGTTAAAATATATACACTCTTGCCAAATAGCAATTGTTTTAAATTTAAGTTTCTCCATATCCTAGAAAAAATATTAATAAATAAAAAGTGAGCAAGTGAAATTTCCATGGTATTTCAAAATAATGTTTTGTTTCTTTAACTCATTTGCTATTTTATTTTTATAGATAAGTTTATGATGTATTGAGTATTGTAGAATGTATTGGAGTTTATAAAATGCATTTGAAATTGTAATGCAGTTATTTAAAATTGATGACGTTTAAGACATCTTTTACTCCAATATAGAAAATTCACTGTTTGTTACACAAGTTTGCTATATTATTCCTTGCTGAGATGGATAAGAGAAGGAAAAGCATCTTATTAACTCTTTTTTATTGTTCTACTTTATATATGAGGTAAGGAATTTATAAAAGGCAACACTAAACATCACATTTCATGTCAGTTCTGTGATAGAAATCCGTTGCATTTATAGATTCAAAGCCAAGCTTGAAAAAAAATCTCAGAAGCTAAGGGGCTAATGACCCTATAAACTGTAAAATGTGTTAACAGCAATAAATTCCTCTTCCTCGGTTCAAAGGGCATTTGATTATATTCTGTACTGTCAGGGTCACACACATCGGAGCTCATCTTGGAATGATAAACAAGGCAGGCCTGTAATGTACACCAGAGAGTGACAAGACACACCTGTCACTACAAGTTTTGAGACAAAACAGTAGGCACATGCAGACAGCTGTGTCATCCATGAGCGAGCTCACTTGCAGGCTCAGCAACAGGCAGGAAGAAACTCCCCAGTCAGCTCAGACTTCAACATCACAGTGTATGCAATGTCACATCTTTGATTTTTATGAGATCATTTTCCAATTGAAAATTATGTCAGCTAAAGTCCATGTTCATAAACTTTTTATACTATAAAGAGCTATTGATCCCAAGTGGTTTTCATTTGCGTATGCTCACATGAATATATCTTAATTACTGTTACATAAGTGTTAATAAATATTCAGTTGGCAGAAAAACATGAATTATGATACAACATTTCAATAACTTGTCTAAGGCTTTCCTATTAGTATGATTTAAAAATATCCTAAGAATTTGATTTATGTATCTTTAAGAGGGGAAAATTTTTGCCTTATTTGAAACTTTTCGAGCCTAGAACGTTTTCCTTTTGTCACTGAGGTCTAATCATGCACACCTCTTATAGAGAACCACCACAACACACCGTCTAAAATTTTTTTCAAGGTAACTAATTGAAATGTATTTTTTTTATCTTAGATGCTTATTTTTAACAGGTGGTACTTGTGCTGGTTTGTTATTCAAGGAATACTTACTGAGCATTTGGTACTACGTACTATTTGGAACATATGTAGGAAATGGTTTCTTTTTTTTTCTTATTTGTATTCTAAAGAAAGCCTGTGCAACCTTCTTTAAAAAATATGGAGTTTTGTTGGTTTGTTAATATCCATCTTAATCTAAAAAAATCTGAAGCAGATCTGACATTCTTGAAGAATTTATTTCACTTTCTTTGGTCTGATTCTTCATGATTCAGAATCACAATCTAAAAAACAATTTCATATTCTGGTCTAAAAAAAAGTTATCTCGACAAAACTGTTCTTTTAATTTAGAAGTTTCAACTTCCTGTCTTTGTTATATTTTGACCAAAATCATTAAACTAATTTTTAAACTAAATTTTCATTGAAAATATTCCTTTTGAAATGGCTATTTAGTGAAAGAAAAAAACCCACACATTTTACTAAATCATTATTATGTCTGTTACAGGGTTAATGATCCAATAATTGTTTTCCATGTTTTGTAGTACGCTAAGATGGATCTTAAATATTTTTGGTGTACTAATTTATGAAAAAAATAATTTCAAGTTATGAGATAGATGCAATAGATTGTTGCATTGAGAAATTCTATGACCAATTTAATGAAGAGTTTTAAAATTTTCAAGTAAAATGAAAGAAAATGAGTGTGACACATTTCATATCAAATGCTGTCCAATGTTCAAATAAGATAGAACAAACAGGGTGGCCCAGCGGTTTAGTGCAGCCCTCAGCCTGGGGTGTGATCCTGGAGACCCAGGATTGAGTCCCACATCCAGCTCCCTGCAAGGAGCCTGCTTCTCCCTCTACTTCTCTGTCTCTCTCTGTCATAAATAAATAATAAAATCTTTTTGAAAAGATAGAAGAAAGAAGAAACATGAACATTATGAGAATTAGTATTCTTTACATATTTATGTTGACAAAGGTAAATAATTATTTATTGTTGCAATCTTGATTAAAATTATCATTGACTATGACTAAGGGAAATGTCAAATATATTTTACTCTAAATCTTCTATTTCACGTAGGAATACAATAGCAAACTGACAGTCACATGCCTATACCATAAATTAAAGAATGAAATCTTGTTATAGTGAATATTTATTCAGTGAACACAACATTGCTGCAGTGTGACAATAATTTCATGGACATTGGTTTATTTTTATTGTAATATACTTAGGCATTGTGGATAATGGTATTCTTGACATGTGAAAAGATGGAGGTGCCTGCAATTTCTGAAAGTTAGGCATTGATTTTACCCTATATTTTATGACAATACTTATCAATAGTAACCAGTCATGTTCTTTTTTAAAGTGAAGAGTTTTCAAATCTATTCCTTTCTCATGCATTAAAGGCCCAAGAAAAGTAGAGCATAAGTTTCTTTCAATTTTCTGGAATTTATTTGTGATTTCTCAATGTTTTCCAAGTGTTACTAGAAAGCTCCTATTTGCTGTTAGTACTGAATTTTTAAATATGTTTTTGTTCCTTGTCAGCAACTTTTCAAAAGTCAGGCCATTATATTCCTTTGGTAGATTTTAAGGGAGGGCAGTTGTCATCCATGGCAAATCACCAGACAATATTAACTATACCAGGTGAGAATAATTATAAACGTGTGTGCAAATACACTTAGGAAATATGGAATCAGTGCACGCATGGATCACATTCCTGTCCTCTCACAGAGATCCATCTTCTCCATGTCATGTAAATGGTACATTCACTAGATCTTGCTTCTGCCACATACAATGCTTGCCATGTTTCTAACATTCAATGGATACTGAAATAATAATAAAAGAGTAGATTTTCTTTTTCTTTTTGAATGTAGTGGCTCTGCACAAATTTTCACTCTCTCATAATATATTAAAACAAGTTGCTTTTGGATAGCTCTTAAAATGGCCATTTTGAATCTTAACAAATAATTTTTTAAATTTTTGAAAAATTTGAAAACGAAGATTTCTGCCTCCCTCCAAAATAAACAATTCTCTTCTGCTTGATCCTGGCAATGTAACAATCACCTCCTTGCCACAAGGGTTTATAATGCTTGCAATACACAGCTGTGGTCTACAGATGAATTTCTCATCAGTTCAGTCATAATAGGTGTAAAAAACCTAATTTGGAGCAATTTGTCACTGGAGAAAGTGAAAATAGTTTACATTAATAAAAGAAACTATGAGATACATCCCACGTGTTCTACAGACTGTGGAGTTGTATGAAACTCTTGTAAAAGCAACATGAGTGTATCCAGATATAGTTCGATGGGGCAATAAGACCACAGCCATCAATTATTTCAAGAAAGCCTGTCTGGAGACAGTCATGCCCAGCACCTGAATTCACTTTAATGGTGGAAGTGGACACATATGCTTAGGGAGTTCAAATCCTTTATGAGTAACACTCACTTATGATATATAGACAGAATGCAAAACTGGATTTTTTTTCCTTTTAGCAAAGTGGATGTTCTAAAGTACATACTTTATACATCTTTTTGAATGTAGTAAAATCGTGACTGTTTTTTAAAAATGCTTAGAATCTGCTTTGGTATTGTTCGGTATTGAACATAAGAATTGATGCTTTCACAGAATCCGGCAAGTATGGATATTCCACTTGCTTTGTGATGGGAGAGATTTAAAAATTAGCAATATTAATTGATTGATACTGAATATTGAAATAGTGTTGCTCTTGACAAACTTGGGAAGACTTTTACCGTCTTAGGACAGAGTCTTCCCGGGAACACCTGTATTTTCAGTATTATATCTCATTTCAAAAGACAGCAGAGTGAATGATATTTGATGGTAGAGTAACATGATGTAAAGTTCATTACTAAATTCAGATCTGATGGACTTACTCGTTTTATAATGAAGGGATATAGAAATGTCCTGAATACCCAATATTTTTATATTCAGAACATTTTTAGACATAAAAATATTCATATTATGCTAGGCATACATTCCTTTGTTTCATTTTATAACAAGCATTTAAACATGAATTGAAATACCCAGATTACTGTGAAGGGGACCACATAGCAGCTGATGGATAAAGATCATCATTCTTATCTGAAACACATATACTTTTTCAGAAAATAGATGGTGATTAAATTACACCTTTTATTCTGACTTTGCTAAATTAATTATGGTACTTTCCCATATACACATCTATGTATAAAACATATATATAATATATACACATTTATTTCAAGTATTAAATATACTCATAAGGTATTCAAAATAAGACACAAATGTTTAATCTCAAACTATGTTTAAAAATAAAGAAATTATTAAACTATGTTCACTTGTTCTAGAAATTACAGTTTGCTAAGACTTTTCTCTAGTATCATATGGCCATCATCATCTTAAAAGACTGGTAAATTAATTTAATGCTTTTTGTTCTCTCCAAATAATATTTCCTAAGTGGATAATTTTGATTTTTGTATTGTTTTGCTTCCTTCTTGTTTTCAATTACCTTTATTCTGGCAATGAAACCACTCAGCAGAAAACTGGGAAACACGGAAATCAGACTCATGAGATTTGTGGAATCTAATAGAGTCTCACTGCAGGAGATCAGCGTGTAAATCCTCAATGCAGCAAAGAGGTGACAAGTCCCTAAAGGTTAATACATACATGGTTTTCAATTTAAAAAATACCAGTCCCTCCTCCCCAATCTATAAATATCTAGACGGCACCATAGTCTATGCATGGTGAAAAATAAAGGGAAAGTAAAAGAACAAAACATACAGGGAGTGTACACAACTTGGATAATCATGGATAATTTTCTTAATTTCCTTGAGTATTTTACAAAATTGTAGTTGAAAGTTTCCCCTCTTATCTAATCCTCCAAATCACCCCCGGAAAAACAGATACTTGGATTTGAAAATAACTTGTAAGCATGGTGGTAGCTCTATGAGGCAGTTCTGGACCACTCGGCTCAGTACTTGCCATGGCCGACCTAATACCTTCCTTGGGGAGCCACTCAGTAACATTTCCATGTCACTGGGAGTCACTAGTATTTATTTTCTTCTCATTTTGTTCTTTGCTTCTCAAATCTTAAAACACCTGAGAAAATCTTGAAATATGTGAGTAAAGAAAAAAATTAAATTACGGCTAAATATTAGCTAAGAGGAAGGAATAAAAGAGTGTGCAAATATGTGATTTTAGTGTAAAAAGTTAAACAAATATATAGTCCAACTGAATATCAAACACAATAAATTATGCCCTGTCGAAACACCAAAGTCTAAAATTACTACCAATTGGAAATGATAGAATACTATTACTTGAATCATTGAAAATCAGAAAAAATTCTAGGTAGTGTGGGGAGAAAGCTGGCCAAAGGCTTGATATTTAGCTTCTATAAAACATATGATGCCACGAACTACAGTTAAAAAAAAAAAAACAGAAATACTGTGAAAAGTATTCAAATTACTAGTCTTTTAAAATACTGGAGTAGAGATACCTTTTTAATGTTAGGTAATTCTCTCTTACCTTATTGTTATTTTAAGTAATTACCTAAATAGTATAAACTAAATTTAAGGAAAGAGATTGATAATTTTCACCCTCTCTTCCCTCACCTCTCTTGTGTTATTTTCACTTTGAATTTGGAGCTAAGTCCATAAATCAGTTTAACGTCTATATTTATGGCTGGCAATACACATGCCATGTGGGACAGCTCAGGGGGTCTAAGCCTCAGTGTTTAACTCTCACAGTGATTCATGAAGGAATGTTTCATCTTTGGTACAATTTAGGGATTTAGGAATAAGGGGGGCCTCTACAGGAAGGGTTCTAAGCAGATCAATGTTGCACCAAGGTTATGATGCTAAAGATTAGAATTGTAGCAGGAAAAGTTTAGACTTGAAAACTATGGGGGAAGTTAAAGGAAATGAAAGAACACTAGGCTCAGATGTACAAAGGCTATGATAGAGTGGCCCTGCTCATACTAAGTGGGAAGGGAAGAGGTAATAATCCTTGAGTTGTGCGATTTACTTAGTGGAAGATTAAAGAGACATCTGATTCAGTGCTTCTGTATGAAACCCAGAGGCCCTTAAAACTGGAGCAATTTGGAGGTGTTATCAGATGATACAGCCACTTTGGAGAACAGTTTGGCAGTTCCTCATGAGGTCCTCATTGTGTTACTGTTTAACACAGGGATTCCACTCCCAGGTATATTCTCCCAAGAGTACTGAAAATACTTAGACACAAAAACTTATATACACATGTTCACAGAAGCATTATTCAAAAGGGATAACTAGTAGAAAGACCTCAAATATCCATCAACTGAAGAATGGATAAACAAAATATGATATATCCATAGAGTGGAATAGTATTCAGCTATATAAAGGAACGACACATGCTATAGTATCAGTTAACCTTGAAAACATGCTAAGTGAAGGAAGTCAATTACAAAAAGCCATATATTGTATGATTCCACTTATATGAAATATCCAGACCAGGTAACTTAATAGAGATGAAAATTAGATTAGTAATTACCAGGGGCTGTAGAGGCAGGAAATAGGGAGTGACTGCTAATAAATATTGAGCTTCCTTTTTGGAATGATGAAAATCTTCTGAAAACAGATAGTGATGATTGTTATAAAACTCTGTGAATTCATTAAATATAACTGAATTGTACACTTGAAAATTACAATGAATGCACTTGTCAATGGGCAAAGTTCTTGTAACATTACAGTGGAAAGACAGTTGTAGCAGAGCTTTGCATTTAGTTCTTTATTTTTAAAAACAGAGGCTTTCAATTAAATTGTAAATATGGGATGCCTGGGTGGCTCAGTGGATGAGCATCTGCCTTCGGCCCAGGGCGTGATCCCGGAGTCCCGGGACGAAGTCCCACCTCAGGCTCCCTGCATGAAGCCTGCTTCTCCCCTCTGCCTATGTCTCTGCCTCTATGTGTGTGTGTGTGTGTGTGTCTCATGAATAAATAAATAAAATCTTTTTTTAAAATTAGAAAGAATAAATTGTAAACATATTTCTACTTCCAACATCCCGTAATGTTGTGTTATGATTGGAGATATTTTAAAGAAATATTTATTTTACTTATTTTGAGAGAGAGAGAGAAGACAGAGGGAAAGAATCCCAAGCTGACTCCCTGCTGAGCATGCAGTGACTGAGGGCTCAGTCTCACCACTCACTCATTCAGTCATGAGATCATGACTTGAGCTGAAATCAAGAGCCAGTCGCTCAACTGACTGAGCCAACCAGGTGCCCCTGATTGGCAATATTTCTAAGTGAAGTATGCTATAATTAATGTGGGTAAATGGAAAAAATATTTCCTGTGAGGGGAAATATAAAAGAAAATGCCATAAGAACACAATTCACCAAGTACAAGAATTACTACTAATTCACTGTGTGAATATTCCTAGTTTAAATTATACAAATGCTCTAATAGTTAACGTACCAGGAAGCATGTGATCAGGCCAATGAGTTTAAGCTGAAAACTGCTTCAGGAAAGTGAAAAAATATATTATTTAACGATCATGATGGAACTCAATAATCCAAAAAGTGATTAATAAAGGAGAGATTTGGGGTAAAATAATCACTTTTCAGAGCAAGCATTTTTTTTTTAACATTAAAAGAAAGGGAAGCATAGTATGTTTTATTCTAGATCGGGACCAGGAAGTGATGATGCAGGAGTCAACTGTGGGTGAAATACTAGGAATCTTTGAATTAGGGTACAATAGCTGTCAACATTTTACTAATGCAAGGAGGAATCCAATGGAATTCAGTTTGTGATTATGCTATTTTAGAAATGAGAATTAACAAAAAATGTGGGCATTGGTTGGAGGAAAAAAGTGAAGTTGAGAAATGACAGAGAGTCCAAAAACAAATATCCAAAATATTTCAGAGGCAGTCTAAGGATAATGATAAATAAGCCTAAGACCTGAAGATTGACCTATCATATACTCCACTGGTAGAACCAAAAAGACCAACATGATGAGAAGGGCAGTTTTTATAAAATGTGGAAAGACAAGAAAGTCAAGGTAAACTAGAATGCCTACCAAAGGTGGCATATAGGATACAGAGTTGGAAACAGGTGAGGCCAAAACAATAAAAACATTGGATAACCACTGTTGAAGAAAATTTAAAAATTAATTTAAAAATATGTTCATAAGGGATATCTTGGATATCTTTGGGATCACTGAGTTATCAGAACACAAAAGCTTGCACTTTGGTACAAAGGGTTTCTAGCAAGATAACTTTATGAGATTTTAGCCAATGTTTATAGACATTATAATCTACATATATACACATAAAATTTTTAAAATAGTCTTTCCACTGGGTTACTTGTTTATTCCTATGCCAATAAAAGTCTTTAACATAGTTTTATTATATTTTGATAGCTAATGCAAATTTTCCTGCCTGATTCTTCCATCACCTTAGAAAGTTTTTTCATGGAGAATTCAAGTCAATTTTCAAACTCTGTTTTGATTTTTGTCACCATGGGTGAATCCCATCTCTCCTTTAACTTCATACAAATGGGATCACACAGTAAGTACAACTTTACATCCATCCTACTTCCCTTAACATAAGTTTTTAAAGGATTCATGCATATCGCTAAGTCAGTTTTTTCATTTGTTGTGCTTTGTTTCGCTTTTGCTAAGCAATGTTCAATTGTATTCATCTAACTCAATTTATCCATTCTTTTAATGACATTGGGGCAGTTTTTAGATTGGAATCTTTCTGAAAATAACCTCTATAACTATTTTGTGTAAGTTATTTTTTATAGATGTATGTTTTAATTTTCCTTGGACAAATATCTAGGAGTCTAATTTATTCTTTAAAGGAAAGGTGTCTATTTAACTTCATAAAAACTGTCAAATGTTTTTCTGAAGTGGCTTGTCATTTCAGCCTCTGGTCAGAAATGTATTAGACTTCCAGTAGTTCTACATGTTCCATCGACTAAACCATATTTAGTTTTGTCAGTTTTTATAATTGTAGCCATTTTTGTGGGTGTAAAGCGGTAAATTATCATACTTTTAATTTATGTCTTTGATAACTAATAAGACTAAGCAACTTTTCAAATGCTTATTGGATATTTGTGTATCTTCTTTGAAAAAGTGTCTGTTCAAGCATTTGCCCATATTTTTATGGGTATTGCTTTTATACTACAGATTTATGAAGGTCTTTTAGAGTTTTAGGTATAGAAAATAATATTTATATATAATTCTATTTATAAATATTTTATAAAATGTGTATGCTGAAAGAATTATCTCCCATTTCATTTTTTTATCAGTAGCTTTGCTGAGCAGCACTTTGGTGAAGATTAATTTATCAAGTTTTGCTTTTATGGTTATTGCTTCCTGAGAGCTGTGTAAAAAATCTTTGCCGACTCCAAATTCGTGAAGATAGTCTCCTACATTTTTTCCTACAGGTGTTATAATTTTAGCTGTTACATTTGATCTATGACTATCTCAAATTAATTTTTGGTTCCAAGCTGAAGTAGAGGTCCAGGTTCACTTTTTAAATATGTTCATTCATTTGTTCCAGTATCATTTCCTGCAAAGACTTTTCTTTCTTTTTGAACTGCCTTGTTCATTTTGTTGAATTGATTGCTGATTGATTTATGTCTAGGGCCTCTCTTCTGTCGCATTGTTTTCTATGACTATCCTTATGTTAATACTACATTGTCTTAATTATTGTAGCTTTATGATAAATTTTGAAATAAAGTACTATAAACCCTCCAACTTTGTTTTCCTTTTTTGGGAATGTTCTGACTATACTAGGTCTCTTGCATTCTTAAATAAATTTTAGTATCAGCTTGTCCTTTTATAAAAAAAAAATACTTTGGAATTTTTATTGGAATTGGAGTCCAAACAATATTAATCTTTCAATCTATGAACATGGTATTCCATTAGTTATTTGTATCTTACTTAGTTTTTCTCAGAAATGTTTTATAAATTTAAGTGGAAAGTTTTAGGATGCCTTCTATTACATTGACTTCTAAGAGTTATGATAGAAAGTGAAAGATTAAGGGATTGTTCAGTTTTTTTTAAAAGAGAAGAATATTTCATTGACAGCAATGTGTTTTTTCCACCAAAACAAAAATGATTTCCAGTTCTCTTTCTTTTTGTGATATTAGCATCTGTGTTGCATTGCCTCTTGTCAACTTGGAAGCATAACTGCACTTTTGAAAGCTGGAAACCTTATTTTCCAGAACCCCATTCCCTGAATGATTCCTCATAAGGTTTGCAAATGAGAAAAACTCCTGCATGATTTGGAAGATGAAGGTAAAACAAAAGTCATTCTTGGCAATTTTGGCAGCCGGACACGGAGGTTCCCATAATGATCTTAGTAATCATAGTATCCAGACATTGCACCATCACGGATCTCTCCTGAGCTTGTACTTCATGCAGCAATTTCTTGGACATCTTCATAAGCTCCCACTTCCCCTACTACATCAGTGCTTTTAGGCTGATGTAATTTATAATTGTTTCTCTGATTCCCTGGATACAACCTTCTAAAACTTTATTCTCCTTGCTTATGTTTACATTCATATAAGCAGTAATTCCTATATTAAGCCTCTTATTTCTACCATGCTGAACTAACTCTGTTTCCTGGCTGAATTCAGACTGATAATAGCACCCAGTATAATAACTTCTTAGATTTATTCTTTAATTGGAGATTGATATATCAAGCTAATCTATTATTATTTTTGTATTAAATTTATGTATTAAAAAGAAAACTTCTATAAAGAGAAACTTCACTTTATTACTTTTTTGGTTACCCTGAGATGCTATTGTAGAAAAAAGGCATGATAAATCTTCAATTCTTTTTATTTACCATTTTATTTTCATCGGTTACTATTTTATATACCAGTTTGCTTAAGTAATGAATTGGTGTCCTATCATCCATCAAAACTGACCTTAAAGAATTGACTTTGGGAGGTAATATCTGTTTCTCCCCAGGCTAATGAAATGTTCATTTCAGGTATTATGTTTTTAAGTTCTAAATTTTATTTTTAGATTTTAATCTCTGCTGAGATCCCACATCTGTTGACTCTTATGATAATATTTTTCTTTAAGTCCTTGAACTATATATAAGTGGCACTAAAATTCTTTTTGTTCTAATTCTAACATCTGGACCATGTTGTTGTCTATTCTATTGACTAAATGTTTCAGTATCACTATAAATGCATGTATGTAAAGATATCAGGTGTGCTTCTCTTCATCGTAGTCATCAGCATTATTAATGCCTAAATTATTTTATGTTTGGATAGTCGATTCCTCTTCAAGCTGCTTCCTGGATCTCATGGATGTGACTCTTGTGGGATATGAAAGCTTCTTTGCTTTCTAGTATGACAAGATGCTCTTCACTGATGATGTATATTATCTATCCACAACTTGAAAGCCCATTTCTCCAAGAAGTTCTTGTTGCTTTTAGTGAGCAATGGCATTTAGAAACCAAATTTATAACTCCAGTGGTGCTATCTGCTATTATTTTGTTTAATATTTCTAGGAATTATCAGTAGATAGATCTAGAAGATAAGTGGACTTCTTTAGGTGATAAAAATGCATCATGAGTTTAATATTTTTCCAGTTCATTTTCAAGATTATAAGATTTTAATTAATCTCATAGATCTTAAGTATACATATTCTGCTCTCACATTGGAAAAGTATGAGTTTTCAATGTCATAAACGTAATTACTCACTTTATTTATCCTATAATAAAAGACAAAAACAATAATGTCAGAGTAAATATATTAGCCCTGTTATTAAAAATATACTTACTAAAGCTATGTAAAATTATTCTTATGTCTCATTTTGTCCTTAAGTTATATTTTACCAGGGCCATACAAATTACTCTTTTAAAAAGTCATTCAATTTAATTCTGGTTCAAAGCTGAAATGAATATATTAGTGAGAAAATGTTAAGGTCATTTTCCAAATATTCCAAGACAGCGTTCTGACATGATTAACTTTAATTTTCAAAGGTAAAATCTATGCTTTTAAAAGATTTTAACTCAATGTTAAACTGGAACATATCACAATTTCCATTTGCTTAAGACAAAAAGTTCCCCTAATATGTTATTATAGAAATGTTTAAGCACAGAAAAAAAGTTGAAAGAATTGTATATGAACCTCCTCATAATAACTGCATAAATTCTGCAATTAACATTTTCTTATATATGCTTTATTATACATCTGTCACTTTAGCTATCCTTCTGTCCTCTCTCTCTCTTTTTATTTTAAAGATTTTATTTATTTATTCATAGAGACACACAGAGAGAGAGGCAGAGACACAGGCAGAGGGAGAAGCAGGCTCCATGCAGAGAGCCCGACATGGGACTTGACCCAGGGTCTCCAGGATCACGCCCTGGGCCCAAGGCAAGGTGCTAAACCACTGAGCCATCCAGGGATCCCCCAAAACTGTTTTAAATTAACACAGATATTTAGGCAATTTATGATAATATTAATCCACAAATTAATTGTAGATTATACCTTCTGGATATTTATTTTATGAACTTAGATCAGGGAATCCCCATAAGCATCATACAAGAAACTGTTTTCTGAAATACTGGTGCTTCTGCATGTGAACATTCATCCATATCCTGGTAAAAGTTGAAGTTGCACAGGTGTTTTCATTTGTAAAAACTCAGAAGATAATACACTGTAGATTTGTGAATTACATTACATGCAAGTTTCACTTTAAAAAGAAAGGCTCTAAGAAGATACTGAATGATAGATAATGTATCCTGAAGTATTTCAAGATATGTATCTTGAAGTATTTAGGAAAAAGGTGAATTTTGAAATAAGTAAAGAAGATGAACTGAGTAGAGAACAGAAGGATAGGGCAGCCCTGGTGGCACAGCAGTTTAGGAACTCCTGGGGGTGTTCTGCAAATATTACACCTTATAAGAGATTGCAGCAAGTGTGAAAAGGGAAAAAGTGTGTTTTGATTTCATCTTTTAGCTTAAGGACAGAGGTTACGACTAAAAAAATAAAGTTTAGAATAGTAGCTGGATATTTATTCTTATTAATATTGTTTTCAAACAAGCATTTTAAAAAACAAAATATAAGAGATAGAATTGCATAAGCTCTTTGAAAGCAGAGATATATCTCTGTTTTTGTTTGTTTGTTTTTAAATTGGAATACCTTACATCCCCTTATGGTGCTGGGCAGCTGGTGGGTAATTATACATTAGAAACTTGTGTCATTATGAGCACGAGGACAAGATATATGTAATGGAAACATATTCACTTCTCTATCTAATTTATTTGATGATTATAAGATGCCTCACGACGTTTAGAAAGGGCAGTTGGTTTCTCTTTACCCTGACAGTTAACTTCTACTATGGGAGAGCTTTATAGTAGACCAAAGACCATTTCATAAAAATAGAGCTATATTGTATATGTAAAGGGAAATCTTATTAAAGAAAATCACAACACAAATCTTTTAGTATACATACTATAGTAGAATGAAATCTATTTTTTCAGGAATATTGGAAAACATACCAATTTATTTATCCAGTAACTGCTCAGAAACTAAACAGAAGGAACACATTTCTTCATTTGGGTTTCTCTGAAGCAGAGCCTAAGAATTTGGGTGCATGTCACTCATTAAGGGAATGTTCTCAGGACACAAGGAACAAGGGAAGTAGCATTTGGCTAGGGGTCCTGAAACAAATGCTACACTGTATGTTAACTAACTGGAATTTAAATAAAAACCTGAAAAAAGAAACGGCTAGAGGAAGAAGCAAAGTAAAGACATGGTTGGTCTCTGGGAGCATTGGAGGATGAATTACACTACAGAGATTATTCAACCTTAGGGAAAAAGGGAAGCAACTTTTGTAATCCCAAATCAGTAAATTATTAGCTGGCTGCAGGCTGCATCAGCATACATGGAAATATAACATCCTCGGTGAGGTGGCTTCTGTTCAACCAAGGGAAATTCTACCAAGAAGGGGTGGTTATGAGCAATAAACAGCCAACACTCAGAGTGATGGAATCTGCTTTTAACCAGCTGGTAATGGCATGCAGGCAGGCCACCAGCAAAATTCATTATAGCATGTAAACAAAAGCATTATCATAAAAGGATTATTTTTGCATTCTCCTATTCTAAAGTCACCTCTTGGTAATTATTGAGAGGCAATTTGCTATAGATCCTGGTCCTTGGTGATTGATTGATTTCTTGGAGTTCAAACAGTTCATCTGTATGTTAAGGTAGAGTTGATAATGAATGAATCCATACACAAAGTCTCTCTGGCAAGTTGTGAATTGTGGTTGCTCTTATTTCTCTACTTGCTGTTGGTAGGTCATGCTGAAAAAATATAAATTGAACTGGAATATTTTCCATCCCACCAATTAAAATGGTAATGGAATATAAAAACCTAAAGAAATGGACGTATGAAGTCATCTCTCTATCATTATAAATACATAGATTTAGTTGATATTTAAGTTTTGGAATGATATTTCATTCAAAAAGATATTCCAGGTCAAAGATGATCTACTGCCCTTCTTTTATAAATTTATAGTTGAGAAGGTAATATATTCATTTTTTCTAAAGGTTTTATTCACTTATTTGAGAGACAATGATATAGAGAGAGGGAGCACAAGCAGGAGGAGGGGCAGGGGGAGAAGGAGAAGCATACTCTCCTTCCAGCAGGGAACCTGACATGAAGTTCCATCCCAAGACCCTGGGATCATGACCTGAACAGAAGGTAGACCACCTAACTGACTGAGCCATCCAGGCACCCTAAAAAGGTAATATATTCAGACAAATGATTATATTATATGAAATATGTATGGAGAGAGATAGGGAGAATTGAAAGATATTTTCATTGGATAGATGGCATTTGAGCTGAGATTTGAAGGATGACATTACACAGAGATGAAAGAGCATGTGCAAAGATAGCATGTGGGATCTCTTGTAGGAGCTGGAAGTTATTTAGTTGAATGGTGGTTAAGATATGAGGGGGATGAAGATAGGCATGTAGCTAGAAAATAGAACATAAGGGCCCCATGTTTCCATAACAGAGTTTAAATATTATTTTAAAGGCTATAGGAAAAAAATGAAGAATTTTAAACTGGAGAGTGATATCATCATATCTGTGTGTTAGGTTGGGATGCATTTGCTTTGTTTGTATGACCTCCGACATAATATGTTGGACACCAGGTAAAAAGATTACAGCCAAGTCTCTTATTTTACCTTTTAAAAATATTTAAAATTATTTTCTAAAGACTCCATACACTTCACTCCTTATTCATTTTCTTCTGACAAGAAGAAAAAGCATCATTACTAGGAAAGAATATTATCAAATGTCCTTTCTTTAAAAAAAAATGTATTTATTTGACACAGAGAAAGGAAGCACAGACAGAGGGGAGTGGCAGAGGGAGGAGAAGAAGCAGGCTCCCCACTGAGCAGAGAGCCCAGAGCCCTATTCGAGAACCCTGGGATCATGGTCTGAGCCAAAGGCAGACACTTAACAGACTGAGACACTCAGGCACCCCTCAAACATCCTTTTCAAAGTAGATGCAAAGTCCTCTGAATTTCACATGAGCAGTTTTTCAAGTTATGCCCATAAAATCATGAAGTTGATTTAAGTTAGGCTTGACAAACATTTCTTAATGAGATAAAATAGAATGTAATGTTATCAGGAAGCATAATCTAAGTAAGGCTAAGTATTGCACTTTAAAACTTGCTTCAGTTAATAGAAAGTGTATGTGTGTGTGCAAGTGTATGTGTGTGTGCAAGTGCAAGTGACTATATAGCATCAAACATAAATTGTATTTTATGCTATGGATCGTGACAAGAGAATTTGGAAGTCCCTGGTCAGGGAAGTGACAGTAAGTACACAGCAAGTAGCTCTGTATGTAGCACAGAGTTATGTCTTACCAACTCTCATTTTTCTCCTTTTAAGTCTTAATCTTCTTGGGGATCTGCTATAGCATTATTCCATTAAAAGAAGAGTAAGGCATTTTTAGTGCCTTTCCTCAAGCAAATTTTTTGTAGTAGGGCTGGAGGCCATCCCTGACATTCTAAGGATTTAGTTTTTTATCTTGGATGAACTTGTTAATCTTCTCATCCCTGAAATGGGGATAATAAGATGAGACCATAAAGTACCAGTAGTTTTTTTAAATAAGATAAGGTACTAGCACAGTGCCTGGCACATGCTGAGTGCCAGTAAGTATTAGCTAAAATTAATTATGATTTTGTTATTTTACATGAAATGGTTAAATGACTTCCACATTAAAATGAAATAGTAGTTTATGTGGTTTCCCTTGATAAATCAGAAAAAACAAACAAACAAACTTGCAGGTTGAAATAAAAATCCTTGAAACTTCTGCAAACTGTCCAATAAGACAGTTGGTGAATATGCTGTTTAGGACTTTTCTATACTTTCATCATTGCATGTTGCAATTTTTCAAAGAATTATCTAAAATTATAGTTAATATCAGTAGGTAAAGGTTGAAATCTAGGATATGCCAGTTAGTCCTTTTTACTCTTTGCCAGTATTAAAACTAATAGTAAATCATGAGAGTTATATCGTACTGTCTCTCAAGGCATCTAATTGTGTTAATCATTTAATTATTTGTGGAATAATAATGATAATAATAATAATTCATGAGTAGAATCCACCTATTGTTTACCTCATCTATGCATATAACTTTTCCTTATTTCCAGGAAATCATTTCTCATAACATGGATCATTTCTCATAACAAACACTTTACTTATTTACTTACCTTTTGTTTTAAAAATATTTCATTACTAAAAAAATGTTAGCCATGATCTGGGCTTTCAGTGAATTGTAATCACTGATCACAGATCACTGTAACAAATCAAATAATAATTGAAAAAATTAAAATATTGTAAGAATTACCAAAATGTGGCACAGAGACATGAAGTGAGTAAATACTATTAGATAAATGGCAGCAATAGATTTTTTTGACATAGGGTTGCCACATACCTTCAGTTTGAAAAAACACAGTATCTGCGAAGGGCAATAATGTGGCGTGAAATAAAACAAGGTATGGTTGTACCTAAGAATAGAATTACCGGGTCATGTAGTTCTTTGCTTAACATTTTGAGGAACTACCAAACTGTTTTTAAAAGATACTGTACCATTTTATACTCCCATCAACAAGGTATGAGAATTCTCATTTCTCCACATTCTCACTACTGCTATGTTTATTTTTAATCAGTAATATTATCTTTACCGTCTATCTATAGATATTCTTGGCATTGCCATTGTATGAAGAGTTAATAAAATAAATCTCTGGTTTTGTACCAGGAGACCAATATCTTTGGTGAGGTTATCAACCCTTGGTCTACCTTTTCCATGTGCCATGATCAAAACAAGATGGCTCACTTCAAAATAATGCTTTATAAACTAAATGATGAACTTTTGTGTATGAAGCAAAAGGGAAAGAAAAACAGGGGGTGAATTGTAAAAGTTGATCTGCACAATAAATTTTTTAGCACCAGATGCTTAAAATACAGTTTCGGCCATTTCCTTTTGCACATTTCTTCTGGCTTTACTATTCCAATTTTTATTTGAGTTTGAAGTGCAGTGGATGGGGGGGGGGGGGGGAACTCTGTAAAGCACCTCACACTCATCACCAACTCTGTAGATCACCTACTGCTAACCCCTGGAAGAAAAGCTGAACTAGTAACCAAAAGCACAGGCAAGAAGATGCTTGTGGCCCATCTGAAAAAAAGAAAAGGTGCTCAGTTTCTTTTTTTCCCCACCCCTTTTGTTTTCTATAACAAATCACATTGTACACCTACTTAAAAAGAAAAAAAAAAAATCACCATCCAAAAAAAAAAAAAGCATGTGCACGTGCTAGCATTTTCCATCCAGTGGCGCCCTTGGAGATGCATTCTGTGAGAGAACAGAAGCTAGATGCACTGTCCTGGCTGGAAATGTAAAGGAAGGCATTTTCTGCTCAAGTAGTTTTTAAAAACATCAATACATAAGACTTTACAATGAAAGATATGAACTGGGCTTCACTTGTGAAAGAACACAGCTTCTTCTTAGGAAGTAAATGGTTGTATATACACTAGTGAAGAGATTATGTATACTCAGGAAGGCATAACAAAGGAGAAAACGCATGTGTGGACTCTATACTGAGAAAATAAAACTTACAGAAAGATTGTCATCAAGCTATGCAATGATGGGTTGCTCAAAATTCAGTAACTTGCTGGCTTAAGTGATACCCAGAAAGACAAGGTTGGGAAGTTAAAATCTGTGGCAGAGAGAGGAAAAAATATGTAAGCTTGTTCTAACTTTAAGCTTACTTTTAATTACGTATGACTTTTTTCGTGCTTAATTGAAAATGTCTCTATTTTAAAAAGCATGAAAATAAACAGAATTTCCAATGGAAATAGTTAATTTAGAAAGTTCCACGACAAGCCATTATGTTTAACAACTGAAGAATGAAAGAAAAAGCTTGTGGGAAGCACAGATTTCGACATCCATCTTCTGGGATTGAAAGGAGATGCTCCTTCTATTGTGTGTGTATTCATGAGGTCTCGACTGGCATAACTCGATGGGGCTGCTAGGACCATGCCACTCACAGAATCTGCATCTTTCCCAACTAGAAAGGACTCCCAAGGGACACCCTTGGAACATAGGGGGGATTTCTCAGTAACTAATGAAGAGATATATTGATCCACAAAGAGTCTGGGACCTTAAAATGTTTATTCTTTCAACAGTTTTCAGGAAAACCATGCCTAATTTTCCCCTGAGATCTTTTTCCCTTATTGAATGAGAAAAGTTGCTGAAATTAAAGGATCTGGGGATCTCTAGGAGATATTTGGAAGAAAAAAAAAAAGATGATGAATGCTCTCCCTTGTGGACACAGAGGGAGTTCACAGAATAGGAAATTAGGTTTCAGAATGTAAGGAGACTGCTCCTTGTCCTACCCAAAGAAGAGGGGTTGGGATCAACTTAGTTCTGATTACATGATATAATGTACTGTCATGAGACTAAGTTCAAAACTGTCGAATCAAGAGTTTGATTCACAGACAAAACCTTTTGATTACATTTTAATTCATCTTCCCTTTTTCCATGGCAGTTGCCCTCAGATGGGCCTCAGGAATGACAAATTGAAGAGATTGCCCTAGGTCTTGCTCTTTGCCTCTCATTCTCCAACTCCTTAAAAGAATCAGGCATCTGGGGTGAAAATGGAATGACTGAATTGGTTGAGGGAGGAAGGGAGGAAGAAAGAATGTTGTTCAGCCAGCACTGAAAAATTACCTAAGGTATACAAAGCCTTCAAACAACTGACCTGAAGCTGGCTACTGTGGAACTGTGTCCACCACCCTGTTTCTACCAATATCCCGATAACTCTAGCGTGATTCTTTTGTGATTCTTTCATTTTTTGTTCAACATTACCATCTTTTACAAGATTTCACTTGTGTGAAAAAATAGAGGTAATTCCCCCAAGCTCCACATTTTCTCACAGTTGATATAATCAACTCAGTCATCCTCACAGAATTTAGAGTAACCAGAAATATCACTGGCCTGTTTGATGTAGATTTGTAGAAGTCTATTAAGTCACCTTAACTAGTTATACTTAGTTAACCCAACAATTATTACTCGTGTTTACTATATACCAAGTTCTTTGCTTGGGATAGACAAAGTCAAATATGATGCATATTTTGTCCTCAACCAGGGGGGCAGTTTGGTGGAGAGATTTATTAGTTTATCTAAGAAGCACTTTAGCACCATAACTATCATGATAGATGCATAAAATACAGAAAAGCGAAAGCTAAAAATTATGAATATAAAAGAATTTAAGAGCAATAATATTTAGAGTAACAACTGAGTTTTACATTTTTGTTTTAAGATTCTATTTATTTATTCATGAGAGACACAGAGAGAGAGGCAGAGACAGAGGCAGAGGGAGAAGAAGTTTCCCAGCAGGTAGCCTGATGCAGAACTTGATCCCAGGACCCTGGGATCACAACCTGAGCCAAAAGCATATGCTCAACCACTGAGCCACCCAGGCACCCCAACAACTGAGTTTTAAAGTAAAGAAATGTAACAAATCCCTTGTTTCTTTAGTGTGTGAAAATTATGCCATCAATAATGATATCTTTAAATATAAAAGTTACTTTTGTATGTGAATTTGACTGAATACCTGGACATGTCCCAAATCTATGCCTGTATCATGGAAAACTTACAAAAAGTTTCATTGGAAGTACAGGAAATTATGCCAGAAAAAAAAAGTAGAAACAGAAGAAAATATATAATGGATGAAATGGATATTTGTTTTTGGTCTGAACAAAATTTTCTAAGACTCTTCCTCCTACCCAAGATACAACAGTGAAAATGTATATCCCTCCTAAAACATAGAATAAAAAATTGGGAGAAAACAACTGGATTTGGATAACCTATACAATATTAAAAAGTAAAATAGCACTTACCTAATACTCTTTAGATTATTAGATTTTTTAGATTTTTTCAAGTTTTTAGAGTGTATATTTAAGGCCATTTTTCCCCTCAGAAATTATTTTAACTCAAGCAACAATTTGTTAATAGTTAATTACAAAAGTGTGTCAGTCTGAATTCTTTTAAGTAGTTTTATGTGAGGAGACCTTAGTAATTCATGTTTCCTGTGTAGATAGATGAGAAATGATTGTCCTGTTTACACCTACTATACCATATGACCTAAGTTTCTTCACAAAGATCTCTATTACTTATCGGGACTAATAACGTATTTTCTGTTCCAAAATCTTTTGCATCTGAGATGGCCAACCACAGCTATTAATTCAGGAAGGAATTGAAAATTAGGTATAGATTTGGCTCTATGAAGATAAAAGTATGGGATGTCATTATGGATGCCCTTAACTTCACTTTGTAATGATCTAGATCACGTTTCCAGACAATGAACATCACTCATTTCTTTACTCAAAAATTAAAATATTTACTCAAAATATTTTAGTAAATATTTTAATGCATTTATAGTTTGTTGACATTCATTCAAAGTTAGATTTTAGGTATGTGTTATTGGTTGTGATGCTCAAAGCACTTAACAAGGGAGAATTGATATTTGCTGCCAAGCTATCTTGCTATCATCATTTTCATTCTATTCTGCTTTTCCGTTTATCAAGTTGTTGTGTATTCAAAAACAAGAAATCAAATCTTATTTAAAATAATATGAATTTCTAAAATCTAATAATTTGATCTCTAGATCAGTTATTTATTGAGTGCAAAATTGTTCTGAATGATTGCAAAAATATTCTTATCATAAAAAAGATTTGAGTTTTTAGTGGGAGGATAAAATTAAGATAAAATGTGTTAAAACAATTTTAATGATCTCTATGAATTATATTTTATGCATATAAGTATGTTAAAAGGAATGTAGGAACTATAAGAAAGCTAATATTATACTGTTGAAGGATATTAAAAATATGTATACTAAATAAACACAAATTTTTCCATTTACTGTAAAGAACAATTTTGTTTTTGCAATACCTACTTATATAACCCATCATTTCTACTATCTATCTTACTTTTTTAAAGATTTTATTTATTTATTTATTTGAGAGAGAGTGAGTGAGAGAGAGCATGAACAGAAGCAGAAGCAGAGGGAGAGGGAGAAGCAGACTCTCCACTGAGAGGAAGCCTGACATGGGGTTCATTCCCAGGACCCTGAGATCATGACCTGAGCTGAATGAAGGCAGACGCCCAACTGACTGAGCCACTCAGGTGCCCCATACTGCCTATTTTAGCTATGAATTTTTTTTTCAGTATAGATCACAGGCTTAATTATATATAAATACTAGTTTGCAAGAATTTCCCCTGGGGAAATGCCTAATATACAAAGATTTTCAAGGTTTTGGAAGTAATACATTCTTAGAATCAAAAACTGTGATTGTGTATTAAATTCTCTGGAAACAAAGAATGCACCACTCCAATTTCAACATCTTTCACATATGAAAAAAATAATCAATGCAGCATCTAGCACTGGGACTCAGCAATCATCATGAGACTCTCTGGATAGAAGGCCAATTTCATTGAACCAAGGCAACATTTTGAAAGAGACAGAGGTGATAAGCAAATATTGTCATCACACCAGAAATTATCTTTATTCAAAAATTCCCAGATGGCTATTAATTTATTTTTTATGGAACTTTATTGAGAACATGTTTGTGGGTTGGGTTTTACTGGCATACTGCTTTGTAACAAGAGTTTATGAATTCTATGCAGAACCCTGACCAGAGTGCTCTAGGTTATGACATAGGGATAAAGGTCTTTTTCATAAATTTGGAAATTATAGGACATTCATAAGTAAACATGTATATATTTAAATAATGTTAATGTATATATTAGAGAGTAATAGCTACTGTGAGCCAAATTTAAGCAATTGCACTTGTATTGCTGCACCTCAGGGTAGGTGAATTAGACTAAACTCATAAGAAAGTGTTTTATCTTATGGTGAATCCTATAATCATAGGACTCGAGTTATCCCACACCAAAATGTTAATAAATGTATCACTTTTTGATCCTAATATTTTTTTTTGCTTTACTTCAGCATAAACAATGCCCTAAAATGTCACATCTAGTGGGAAAATAAATGTGAATGTTCTAATCACTAGCCTCCTGACTTTATTTTAATGTTATTTCCTTATGTAAGACATAGAAAAAGGCCAGGTTTGAAAATATGGAAAGCACAATGGTTTGGTGCAAGGAACATTGGAGTAAGATCACAGAGACCTCTGTTCTGGTTCCAGAAGCTTGGACAAGTGATTCAGCCTTTCTGGGTCTCAGTTCTCTCATCTGGAAAATGTAAGGGTTCATCTCTATGGGTCCTCGTGGCTCTAATTGTCCCTGGTTTTCTGAAGTACAGCCAGGAAGGAGCAACCTGGCTGAGCTCATGCAGGTCCTCAGGCTTGCCTTTTGCTGTGCTCCTTACCCTTGGGTTATCCTGAATGTTACTTCTCATTCATCTAGCAAGGTAGTGTTATCTGACAAAGGGGAATATGTTTCCGATTTTGGTCACATCTGAAAGAGATTTTTCCTGGAAGAAAGATTATGTCGATACCCTGCAAAGCATTATGCTTCTCTCTGTATTCCAGATCTCATATTATTTTATTTATATGTGAAAAGTCAGAATTTTGTCTTATGACATGAGAAAAGCCCTTGAGGTCATGAGGAAAAAAAATTCCTGAACCACCAAATGTCAGCCAAATAATAAAAAAAAGTCATATGTCCAAAAAAGTAAAGTGGACATAGAAATCACACTGAAATCTGACTGCAACAGAGTTTCTATTTCTAAGACTTATATTTAGCTAACAGCCATTCTAAGTAAGATAGTAAAATCTTAATATTCAAAGTTGTAAGTGCTTAGAAGCAAAAAGCAGAGCAAACCATGATTGTGGTATAATATTTCAGATGTTCAATTTTATTCCAGCATATGTACAATCTCACATTTTGAAAAATATGCATTGATTTCACTTTTCCCTCCAGTTTAGGATTATACTCAAAACTGAGACACAATTTAGGTGAAAGAAGGTAACACTGAAGGGAAGTTTCATACAATTGGTGCAGATACGTTTTCTCAGAATACAGTAACTTTTACCATGCTGCTCCGACTGATACTTGTGAAGTTAAATGGTTTTAGTGTATTAATAATGCCACTGACACACATGATTCACAGTGTACTATAGAATGTAATTAAATTGGTACTAATTTCTCTACCTATATTTTTGTCTAGAAAATGGAATGTATGTAATATGCATATGAAATGAACCATTAAAATGTATCAAGAGATATAAAATGTATTGATTCTACTTATTCTTAATTTTTTCATTCTTATTGTTTTATTCTACTGCATCCAACAATTTCAGACCAATAATTATCACAAACAATATGATGACTAAGTACAAAGATGATTGCTTTTCAGGTATTTATGCCATTAGGTTATATTCCACTAAACTATATTTAAAATGCTAGGTTACAACTTTCAGCCATGCTGTAGGTGCATTTTCTGACATGTCTTTGCTGTGGGAATGTTTTTCTGCCTCATTACTTTCAAGATTAGAATCTTGTTCTTGATTTCTGGGGTCCTTGCCTCTCAGAGTCTTCTATTATCGCTTTGTCTCTTTCTTATTTTCCATTTTTATCTTTATGCCATGTAGATATTGTTGCCTAAATCCTTGGACCTGAATCAGGTATCAGAATATACTTTAGGTCTATTGACCCAAGTAGTAGCACAACTAAGGCTGCTCAGCAAAGGTGGGGGCTCATATATTTAAATTTTCAGCATGTGACACAACAACATAAAGATGAAATTTCTTTTATTTGCAGAATATTTTAAATGTTTCAATGTCACTCTCAGAGTGAGAAAAGAACTAGAAGGGAGAGCATACATATGTTTAAATGCATCTGTATATTTATTTATAATTATATAAATGAGGTGCTTAAAAGACAAACTGTGTCAACATTATTACCAAAAGAAAACCTAAGCACAGAGCGTGAGGCTTCATTATACACTTATTCATGTTTTAGGATTATGTACAGGAGTCTATTCTTATGCAGGTTTCCTTCCAAAGAGAAGCTACTAGAGAAGAGAAGGCTCTAACTCTGAAATAGTGCATTTAAAAGTATGAGGCTCCAAAGATATTTACCATTACAGATATAACAGTTTCCCAACTCTAAGTGGCGGTAATATAATCTTCTGCTCCACAGCCCCCAGCCTTGACCTGGGTATATATACCCAGCTGTCATCACTGGTATGAAAAGGAAGTTGGTCCCTTTGCTGTCTCTAAATGACTTCTTTTGCAAGGTGACATGGTGACAAATGCTGTGTGACTCACCATGTGCTGCAGCTTATTTTACTTCCAAATGGATTTGGTTGAAGGCTTTGAATGGTTCAGAAAAAACACCAAGGGAGAATATTTTATTCCTCTCAGACCCCTCCTGGGGTGCTATTACCCAAATTCTGTCCAGTTCTAAGTTATTTATCTCCTTTTCAGCAGTGTCTCACTAAAAATTTGCAGTATTCATTAATTTTTCATACATCACTAAAACTTCACTGAAAACAGAGATGAACAAAGTATACTACCAAAATGTAAATGTTAATAAAAAGAACTTGAAGAAATAAAGTCAATCAACTGAAGATAAAACAAATTAGTTCATTATGATCTGACTCAGAAGTGTATCTTATTTGTGATTAGCCTGTTGACATGCATTTAATAACGGAAATCAAATTCAGTAATTGTAAAACATTGTCTCAATACAAATTTACTATTGGTGATCATTTTTCATAAATATTGAATCATCATATTGCATACCATGAAACTAATATAATGTCAGTTACACCTCAATAAAAAATAGAGTTACTAAAAAAAAAAATGGAGTCCTAAGACTGAGTGAACAAATGAGAAGGACATCACCCCCAAGGACTTTGGTTACTCCAGAATAAATGAGGCATGGAAATTAAGAAAATTTAATTGACACTCCCTACTCCTATAAGTTCATTGTTTCTTTCTCCTTTCTTGTCAAAGACCATGTTCTCATTTTGGAGTGTTTTTTGTTGTTGTTGTTGTTGTTGTTGTTGTTGTTCCTTTTTGGTGCTAGTGTTTTAGATGGCAGATCAATGCTGATGTGAAGCATAATGATGGGTTATGTTTGATTAAAGTTTGCAGCCATTGTGCTGAATAAACAATAATAATCTTGGCTGTAGTAGACAGAATAATTACCCCCACAAAAATCTCAATATTTTGATCCCAGAGACCGTGAATACATTACCTTACATGGCAAAAGCACTTTGAGATAGGGACATGAAGGTTCAGACGTTCAGATGGGAAGTTTAACCTGGATTAGAATTAGAGACCCAAGTTAATCACATGAGTCCTTAGATGCGGAGAATATTTCCCAGCTGCAGAGAACCAAAGCAGTATGAAAGGGACCCAAAAGCCATGGGTGGATTTGAAGGTAGTGGAAAAGGGCCACTGATGAAGGAATCCAGCCAGCCCTTGGAAGCTAGAAAAGGCAAGGAAACAGGTTTCCCTTAAAGCCTCCAGAAAAGGGACACATTTTTGCCAACACCTTGGATACAGCTTGGTGAGACCTGTGTCAGACTTCTAACTGTAGAACTAAATAAATTTGTGTCTTTTTTTAAATTTTTTTTTTAATTTTTATTTATTTATGATAGTCACAGAGAGAGAGAGAGAGAGGCAGAGACACAGGCAGAGGGAGAAGCAAGCTCCATGCACCGGGAGTCCGATGTGGGATTCGATCCCGGGTCTCCAGGATTGCGCCCTGGGCCAAAGGCAAGCGCCAAACCACTGCGCCACCCAGGGATCCCAAATTTGTGTCTTTTTAAATAACTCAATTTGTGGTGATTTGACAGCTATAGAAACCTGCTACAGTGGCTAACATTGCTTGAGGACTTACCCTCCACCAGGATGAAGTTTAGTCCTTTACACACCTTACTCATTTCACATGGTCTAATTTTATGGATGACAAAATTGAGATTTAGAGAGGTGATGTAACTTTCCCAGGTTTAGGTAGAAAGAAGTCAGAGAGTGAGAATTTGAATCTATACTTTCTTATTTAGATTCTGAGCTCTTGATTGCTCTCTCACTCAGCCTTTCATGGCCTTGCATGGGAGTTCCATGTGTAAATAGTGTTACCTGGAGCCATAAATTCTTAAGCATTTCCTCTGGTACTAGTTCACAGAAATAACAGTACAATGTCGTTCTGACCTAGGCTTGCCATCATTAAGGGTAGATCTGAAAATATTTGATTAATTATTTTCTGAAGTAAGGAGAGACTTTGTTGAAAAGAATTATTGGAATAAAGGCAGGGGGGCTATTGTAATAGACGGAATGCTCAGATCACAGACCACTAATATCTCCAAAACTATTTATTTCTCATGAAGTAAAAGAGTATTGGAATATGTAATCAACTACTTAAAGATCAATAATACATTTAAAGGAAACATGAGTCTGGAAGTTTGGTAGGTTGTTTTCCTGCAGAAAATAAGCTGAAACAATGAGAAATGTTGAATAAAACTTTTAAAAAACTCTTCTTAAAAGCATGAAAGAGCTAGGAAGACAATAAAGAACCACCTGATCAAAATCTAAAGGAAAGTGTAATCTAGGGTCCCTAGTTTTACTCCATCTCCCAGGGCCCTCTTTTTAGGATTAAGCTCCTTTATCATCATTATGTTGGCCTGAAAACACACCCCTACTCCCTACATTTCCTGTCTCCCTATTAGTAGCCCTTTACTCCTGGATAATCTCCATGGATCTGGATGCTTAGCTCAATTCCAACCAAAACATCCAATCAACTCCAGTTGTACTGTTCTTCTCTGTTTCTTGAACACTCCAGGCATGCTTCAGCCTCAAGGTTGTTGGGTTGGTTGTCCCTACTGACTCATCTGGAGTGCTATTCCTCCATAAATACACAAGGCCATTTCGTGTTCATCCTTCAGTCAGACCTTCACAGGACACCCTGTTATCCATTCATTCAGTTGTTTCAGTTCTACTTTTTTTCCTGAATTTTTTTTCCATGAACACACATCATGATCTAGGTAACAAATTAACTTGAACACCTACTCGTGTGTGTGTGCATGTATGTGTGTGTGTGTGCTGGGGTGGGGGAGGTGTATGACGTACTTGTGTATGGATTCTTCTCTCACTAGAATATAAGCATCCCAAGCAAGGCAATTTATGTCTGCTTTGTTAACTGCTGTATCCCAATAAATTACCTATCACATAATAAGCGCTAAATACATATTTATTAAATGCATGATAGAATCAAAACAACTAATATTCCTAGGATGATAAATAGCTCAAAGGAAAGACAGTCAAGCATAAAAACAACAAAAATAGCATGAAAGAGAACCAGCAGAAACAAAAGATGCAGAAAGGGAGCTAATAGAGTTTTTAATGCACATTATCACAGAGACTATACTTGTTTACTCTTGAATTAAAAAATCTATGAGATGAGGGTTGCCTAGGTGGCTCAGTGGTTGAGCATTTGCCTTTGGCTCAGGTTGTGATCCCAGGGTCCTGGGATAGAGTCCCACATCAGGCTCTCTGCAAGGAGCCTGCTTCTGCCTCTGCTTATGTCTCTCTCTCTCTCTCTCTCTGTCTCTCATGAATAAAAAATAAAATCTTTAAAATATATATATGAGATGAGAAATATCAGAAGCAGGAAACTAAAAAAGTAACTAAGCAGGTATGAAATAAATTTCTCCATATTAAAAATATAAAAGCTTAATGTGTTTATCAGCATATTAGATTCAGTTGAAGAGAAAATTAGCAAACTATAAGTCAATAGATTTTATCTAGAATCCAACACAAAAAGAAAGGTATCAAAAATATTAAAAGAGGATAAAAGACACAAAAAGCAGAGTGAGAACTTCCAGCATACATTTAGCATAAACTTCAGAGTACAGGAAAGAAACAATTTAGAGTCCTGTGTGGGGAGGATGATGAAGTAACTGGTATCAGGCTTACTCTCGTGCTGTTCATGAATATAAAACTGGACAAAATAAGAGAAGCACCTATTTTCTGATCCCCAAAGGAAGGGAAACACCCATGGTGAGCTTATGATCCCTCAGCTTTCTGTCTGGGAAGATAGTAGAATATCAGAGAGGAAGGAGCCGCTCATTGAAGGGATCCTGAAAATTAGCACAGTACTTCCTTTATGGCTTTGGCTAAATTTTGTCTTCGTTTGACTAAGTTTTGCACACCCAGAGTTCAAGAGCCCTGGCTACAAGGAAGCTGATTCTGGTGGTTGCACAGTGCTGAGGTTGCATAATGCTGATTGAAGAGTTCTGAATAGCTAGAGTGGAAAGATTTTGCTGAACACCCTTCGTGTTTATTGGAAACCCCAGAAAGGCAATGGCCAGGGAGCTAATCTAAACCTGGATGGACTCACAAAGTTAAACTGGGCTGCCTAGGTGGCTCAGTCGTTAAACATCTGGTTTCAGCTGAGGTCATGATCTCAGGGTCTTGGGATTGAACCCCCAGTGGAACCCCATAGGGAGCCCCTTGCCCCCTCACAGAGCCCATCCAGGAGCCCCTTCTAACCCCCCTTTAGGGTTCCCCACTTAGCGGGAGTCTGCTTGTCCCTTTCCCTCTAACCCTCCCCGACTCATGTGCACACTTGCACATGCACAGGCTCTCTCTCTCCCTAATAAATAAAATCTTTAAAAAAAACAATAGCAAAGTTTAAATGAAGTCTTGAAAGGTTCAAGCTGATTCCCCAGCAAATTACCTATTTGGACAGAAAATAGTGCAATACTTTAGTGTTAAGATTCTTGAATCCTGGATCAATTATTTTATGAATTAGAACTTTAAATGGTTAGTGGAAGTTCTGTGTATATAGATGTTTATAGTTGTTTGTGTTTACCCATAGTGTGGTACTTTTATATAAGTTGGACCTATATGGTTTTCCTATTATCATTGTGTTGCTATGTGTAAAATTTCTCTCTTGTAAGATATTTAAAATACTGAAGAGATTCTGAATTATTTCATTTATAAATCTGGTTAGACATATAAAGATTACTGAAGTGCCTTGAAAGACTGTGCTTATTAGGTTTGTAATGTTGCACTACCCAGGTTTTAAAGAATTACAGAAAATTGATATATGTGCCTAGTGCATTATGTGTATAATGTACTACTGTCTTTACCCAGCAAATTAATAAATAATCACATTTGTGATAATACCCAATGTCAGCAAGGATGCAGTGAGATGAACATTCTATTCTATATACTTCTGGTGAAACATGAATTGATACAACCTTTCTATAAATATGTTTGGTCATATATTTTTTAGATGTTTAACTCTTTGTACCATTTGACCCAATAATTCCAAGGAAGTAATCAGAAAACTACCTCTCTAAAATATTAATTGTAATATTTTTGATAATATTGAAAATAGTGAGCAATCAAAACAGTTAACATGAAGTTAAATAAATTATAACATGAATTGAACTCACATTTTATGTGATGGTTAGTATCTAATATCAACAGTTAAGAATTTTGGAATATTCAGAATTACTTTGAAAAACTAAATTTGCTGTAGAATAGATTTGTGTACCATTGCTCATTAATTTCAACGTGGCCTCTTTCTTTCTACAATGTTATAACACATTGTTGCTTCTCAATTTTAGCTTTTTATTTTTTGTCCCTTTCACTCTGATGTCTTTATTTATTTTTGGCTCTCCACAATCATTTTGGCATTTTAATGTATTAAAAGGAGATACAGAAAATTACATTTTAATATGTATAATTTGATTTTTTTAGTCAATATACCTGACATGTAATAATGTATAAATTTAAGGTGTACAACATGTAAATTAGATACATTTACATATTATAATATTATTGCCATTGTAAGGATATTTAGCACCTCTATCACATTACATAATTATCCTTTCAGGTAGTTGGAATAACTAAGTTCTAGACTTTCAGCAAGTTTGATGAATATAGTGCACTATCTATAAGCATTACACTGTGCTTAGATCTCTATGACTCATTTACCACTCACTGTATGTTTGGAGTCCTAAACAACATTTATCTGATCCTCGCTTCCCCAACCCTTGGTAACCATCATTTTACTCTCTGTTTATAAGAGTTTAGCTTTTTTAGAATTCGCATATAAGAGACATCATACAGTACTTGTATTTCTCTGACTTACCTAACTTAACATTTTGTTCTTAAGTTCCATCCGTGTTATAAATGGCATGATGTCCTCCTTTCTCATGGTTGAATTACATTCTACTATGTATATTCCATTAATATAGCATTTCTTCTTTATCCATTCATCCATCAATGGGCATTTTAGGTTGTTTCTATATCTTGGCTATTGTGAATAATGCTGCAGTTAACATGGGTTTACAATACCTCTTTGCAATTCTGTTTTCATTTCCTTTGAATACATACTCAGAAGTGGAATTGTTGGATCATATGGTAGATCTATTTTTGATTTTTTGAAGAAACTCCATATTGTTTTCTGTATAATTGGATCAATTGAAATTCCTACTAACAGTGTATAAGGGATCCCTTTATCACATCCTCATCAGTACCTATTATATCATCTTCACAATAGCCTCACTAACATTAATGTCTTTAAATTTATGTTCTACTCAATCTAACCTTTTTCTCTTTATTGTAAATTTTATTTTTTTACTTAGTATTTAAACTCTTACTCTTATTTGATAATTATTTTAATTATATCATTAAACTAAATTTTATTTTCTTTTATTACCTGTTTCTATTTAATAACTTAAAAATATAAACTTTATATGAATTTACAATTTCCCTTTCCTACTCTTCTATGCCCTTCGTTTTGATGACTTGTTCTTACAACTGCCAACAGGCAGGGGTTGTGATAAGTGGAAGCCCACACCATCAGCCAATGGTTTGGATCTTCTTTTCTAAGCAACTGTTCTTGCTCTCAGGATCCTACTAATGGTTACCCCAGGGATATTAAAAATTTATTTTCCAAAATGGTTCCATTCTTGTTAATCTTCAGAGGTGGAGCTGAAGTATCACTTGCAGGTCTTAAATCTTTTAACTGACAAGGCTGTCTCAAAGATTTAGAATTCATTACTACGCACCTGCCTGCCTACTGACACAAGAAATTGTCAGCTGCCTAATAGTTGGAGAAAAGTCTTCTTAGAAAGCAGAACACTGCATCCAGATAATGCATTTGATGACCATAATGGGCATAAAACCAATCACCTTCAAGGGTGAACACCAAGTTACTGCTTTCACTCTGACATATGCCAGATTTAGAAGAATAACCAAAATACAGAGTCTTGGGTAGGCAGATGAGCTATTGTTAGGGATGGCTGAGGCAGGTCTCTGAGTAGTAGCAACATGGCAGTGCTTTTAAGCAGTATAAGTGTGGCAGAGGCAAACAAAGGTGACACTGTCATAGAGGGACTGAAATACTGGACACTGGTCAAGGGCTTTGGCTACATGAATAATCCAGGAAATTAGCTACATACTGGAGGGATAAGGTGAGGAATTTTTTTCTTTGGAACATGGTGGAAGGCTAGTTGTAAGCGGCAGACTAAAAAAGAAAGATGATTGCTGCTCTAGTGTTGACCTAGTCTCTACATTTCTTTTAATTTCCTAACCAAAATTACTATTATTTCTAGAGTCTGAAGGAAAAACAAATATCAATGTGGGGGTCAAGTGCCCCCCCCCCCCGAGGATGAGGAAAAATGCAAAGTCTGGGAGACATGCAGGCTTGGCATCATTCAACACCTTCCATTATTACTATTTAATTTATAAAATCTCTTTCAGTATAATTATTCCCAAACACAAAAGCGATTTGTGTGTGTCACAAAAGACTGCCAGGGGCCTTGTCTTTACTAGTCTATGATGTTACAGGTTTCATTAAATTTGCTAAATTTACCGTGGACCTTCTAAATTGGCTCACAAATATCCTCATATGAGTTACCAACATTTTTATGACTTGAAACAGGTTCCCAGTTGTGCACTAATTAAACCTCCTGTATGTGAATCAGAAAGTGACAGCGTTCCTCTGTTTTGTCTAATAATAGCTCCAGAATAAGCTAGAACAGTTGCTCATAAATGGACCTCACTTTCCATCAAGTAGTTAGAAGCATTCGTTGTTGTGAGGTACCCCTTGTTATTGCCTCAGTCGGATCTGCTTCTCTAATGAGGTGGTTTAGGGTTGCAGGGTAACCAATCAGGAAACTTCGAGGACCTGGTGAAAGACAGGAGAAAAGATATGAGGAATAGTTTCCTTTTCAACTTTCTCATTGAAAGCAGGAATGACGACTTTCTCATTGAAAGTGTTGTCATGTTAAGTTTGCCACATTGAGAACACACAACTTTGATTTAGAATACAAATAGCTAGCTGTAAAATTCAGGGGGAGTTGGTGTCATTTCTATAGAAAGCGGTAACATTTGGACTACATAAACTTAGACTCTTAGACTGAATCTTATTTAACATTCACCATCACTTGACTGCACAGTGATGGCAATATTTCCCAAATCAATTTGAAATTCACCTATGGAGCCTCAATTATGTTGCTGAGGTATTAATTTTAATTCTTAATTTCCCTGAGAATGCAATGTTCCTCATACTTAAAAAAATTAACTCCTGATATTACAAAAATAGAGGTAAAACAGAATCAGCCCTTGCTGTGTTGTTTTTTTTTTTTTTCCACTTCATTTGGAATTGCTATAAGACTGTTTTTGTTGAAATAACTTCCTGGTTATCTAAATATGTGGGTCAATGCGTGAATACGAGAGGAAAGGATATGAAGAATTAAAGTTGCACCACTCCTGGCGTCACGCCTGAGCAGAATTCTCACCGGCCCTTATGGAATGAATGGAGAAGACCAGCTTTCTTTGATATCCTGTTGTCCCTCCTGAGTGCTGACTTTTGGCAGCATAAAAGGAAGGAAGGGAAGAGGTAACACTGCTTCAGAGGTGTTTCTGCTTCCACTCCTACCCCTCACACCCCTTTTTTCCTTTTGGACTTTTGGTCTTAGCTGCCAAGAATATAAATTTCATAACCACTGCAAACACAAACCTTGCTCTGTAGTTCAGTCCAATTTAATGGAAGAAAACAATGAAAGTTGTACTTTCTTGCTCAAAAATTTTTAACTTAAAGGTGACAGAGACACTAGAATGTGTGGAAAACATGAAAGGAAAAGGAGTGATGGAATGCAGACCTAGTATATAATGGTTAAGAAGAAACAAAACAAAACTGGAAAATCTTAGGTGTTTTTATATTCTTTATGCAGTTCTTTCATTTTCTTTACCTTCTAAATTACTCTATAGGGTTTTTGTTTGTTTGTTTGTTTGCCAAAGACTCAAGCCCAGAAAATTTTTTTTGAAAATAATAGAAATCGGAGTATCTGCATGGTGCAGTTGGTTAAGCATCCAAATCTTGGTTATGGCCCAGGTTGTAATCTCAGGGTCATGGGATCCAGCTATGGAACTCCAATGTGGAGTTTTGCACTTAGCACAGAGTTAGCTTGAGATTTTCTCTCCCTCTCCCTCTGCCTCTCCCACTCATGCTCTCATTTTCTTCCTGAAATAAATAAATCAATCTTTAAAAAAGAAAGAAGATGATAGAAATTGATGTTAAGCCACAAGATCTTTCTTTTCTTTCAAAATAAAATTAGTTTTAGTCTTAGTCCTCAAATTAAAATTAGGCTACTTTTCTAAGTACAGAGCAATATCTGTCCAGGATATATTTAGTTTGAGAACATTTATGACATCAGAAAGGCAGATAAAAAATTATCTATAGTCCCCATAGCTATACCAAGGTATAAATATTGCTAGTATTTTTTCATATATTTCTCCAGATTTTTTCTATGTGAATGTTTACTAAAAATATGATCATATTATAAATGCTTTTTTGTAGTCTTATCTTTTCATATAATAGTATATAATGGCCATCTTTTCATTCAAAAACCATGGAACCGTAGCAACACTTTTTAGGGCTATAAAATATTTTTATATGGATGCTCTATAAATTATTTGGCAATCACTAACTTTTAGGCTTTTAAGTTGTTTCTTAGTCTTTATTATTAAATTCTGTAACCTCATTATCATATGTAAGCCACCTGTCTATATAAACAGATATATCTACAAACTCAGAATAGATCAGTGAAAAGTATGCATCATACTGACAACCACAAAATGTTAATTACATGAAACCAGTAGTCCCGACAATTCATAGTCATTTAATACCATCTTGCAGTGTATTCAGCTATTCTTGTACTTGATAAGTATTGAGAACAAGAACCTAGGCATGGCTCTAGGCATGGGGATACAGGAATGATGACGAGACAGTGACAGTTTGGTCTCGAGAGGCTTATGTTTCTTTAGGTGGGTGCAATCAATAAACATGTACATTAATAAGAAAGTTAGAGATTTTATAAGTGCTTTGAATAAAATGAACAGGGCCACCTGACAGATTAACTGCAGAGATCTACTTAGCTAAAATAGCCAGGCTCAAACTCTTTGATGACTTGACAATTGGTTGATGCTTGAATAGTGAAAAAGAACCAGTCACTCAGGGAACAGGAGGGAGGAAAGAGAACACAGCCATTACAAAAGCCCACAGAGGAAAAAGCCTGTCTGGAACTAAGGATTCTTCCACAGCTGGAGTGTAGCAGGGAGGTGTGCCATGACAGGAGCCTGGAGAAGATGGCCTATCTCACCTGCAAAGCCTCCTTGACTCTGCTACAATGTTGGATTTTCTTACAGGTGCTAACAAAATTCTTGGAAGGATTTTTAAGCAGGGTGATTGATTTAACTTGAGTCAACTTTTCAATGGATTCAAGACCAGAGACAAGGAAAAGAAAGGAAAGAAGAATTATTCATATGTTTTCCTTTCATAGCTGGGTACTAGATGGAGTGATTTATTGAGAAGAGAGAGTCTGGAGAGAGAACGTATTTTGAAGATACATTTAATTGGGACCCAGTAGTCTGGATTACATGGGCAAGTTAAAATGGGTCTGGAGCTCAGAAGGTGTAAACTTAGATTGCATTTACCTTCAGAATGAATAAGATCTCCTCAGGAAAGAACGTAGAATGAGAAGAATCTCAGGAACCAACAATGGGGCATTCCAAAATTTAGAAATGAGATTGAGAAAGAGGAGACAGCCAAAGATATGGAAGAAGAGTAATAGTTGAGATAGAAGAAATGCCATAGAGTGTGATGGCATGCAAGTTAAGACTGGACAATGTTGGAACACCTGGGTGGCTCAGCAGTTAAAGTGCCTGCCTTCAGCCCAGGGCGTGATCCTGGAGTCCCAGGATCGAGTCCCATGTTGGGCTCCCTGCATGGAGCCTGCTTCTCCATCTGCCTGTGTCTCTGCCTCTCTCTCTGTTCTCTCATGAATAAATAAATAAAATCTAAAAAAAAAAAACTGGAGAATGTTAAGGTGGGAGTGAGTGGTCAATTATGATACATCGACGAGACTGTGTTAGGATGCTCAGGTGTATGGATTTGGTAATAACATCAAGTTCACAGTGGAAGAGTGAATGGTAAACTTCTTTTTCTGGCAATGGAGTGGAATAGATATAAAGTAAACCCCTTCTTGGCATAGCATATATGACAACAATGTATAATATATTTGGGTAATATTTTGAATAAAACCCAACACCTCTTTAATGCATTGTTGAAGGCAAGTGAGGGAATTTCTCAAAGGCCAGAAATGAGAAGCAGCTAGACCAGGGAGTCACTGTAGTGAAGTTGCCAGCCCTGAGAACTCAAGTGTTCCAAATGGGCAATTTCATTCATTTCTATTTCTTTGAGGAATGTGACCTTTATATTTTTTTTCTTAGATTCTATGGTGTGTCCTGTGGAGTCCCCTGGGCTCTGGCGATACCGCTCTCCACATCAGATTCCCAGATCTTGTCAACCAAGATCAAATTTCGGGAAGCATGTTCTCCCTCTAATAGGCACAGATTTTCAAAGTGGAAGATCATAAGGGACTTTGGATAATTTGGAGAATATTAAGGAGAAAGAGAAGTAGTCTAGAAGTTAAAAATGAAAGTTTACTGCAGTCAATGTGAAAAAAAATATATATATATATCTAACTGATCAGAAACATAAGGATAGATCCAAAACTCTAAAACAATTAGCAAACCAAATCCAGAAATTTAAATAAGAGATAATGTTCTTATCACACGGCATTTATTTCAGGTATGCAAAATTTCTCGAGCTATCTATTAATACAATTCATTGCAAGAACACATTTAAAAAATGTATTTGATAATCTCAATGATTATCCGAAAAAAATTAGTTCAAATTCAACTTAAAACTCCATTCCTTGAGTTTTAGTCAGGCACATTTAGGATCCCTCCTAGTGAGGAGTGACCATCTACGTTCTTGCCAACACAACGTGAGCAGAGGTGATGTGAGTTACCTCTCAGTGTTCCCTTGTAATGAACTAGGCTTCCCCTCCACCTCTCCTTTCTTAGCTTCTGTTCTGCCCAGACTTATCATATGCACATTCTTAGTTCACCATAAAATTAAAACCACTCAAGGTGTACCTCTTAATTTTCTGTTTTATACTGCCATTGTGGGTATTCTTTATCTGTGCTAAATAAATTCTAAGCTTCCTGAAACAGAGAGTTTTACTTGTTCATCTTTATATTCTTTCAGAACCTGACACAAAATTCAGTGCATGGGAAGTATTTTTAAATATATATTTAATTGCCCTCGACTTAATTTTCCTGTTCCTGCTGTTAGCCAAATGTGGTGCTATTTGATTGAGGCAAATTCTTACCAAGCTAAAAAATTAAGGTACAATTTTGAAAATTTGAAGCCATTTACTATCCTCATGTTACACTTAATTGCAGATGTTTAATAACCATTTTTCTCCCTGGGTAGAAGAGAAACAGCCTGAAGCCCTTGGAAGCCAGAGCTACTATGTCAGGAGCTGAGTGGTTTGTTGCTGAATTTTTCTGAACTCAACTCTTAATTCATATAGCAGATAATATAAATCTCTTATTTCTTGGCATTCCTGGGCTAAACTATAAAAAGATACTATATTGATTTAGGATAGGTTTTCATAAATTTTTTGGAATTTCTCAATATAAAAAAAGAGGAAGTTCTTTTCTATCTCTAGATTATTAAGCAACAATTATTTGTTGAATGATTACTAGTAGTGGTATGACCTAAATCATTGTTTAAAGCTACCTCTACCTGATTTTTTCATCTGAAAAAAGTTTTGAACTAGATGACTACTACCATTCTCCTAGTTATGAAAGTCCATTTATTTTATTTGAAAAACTGCTTTGTCATGAAAAAATATTTGTAGAAACAGTATAATGGTTGGTCTCTTTAAATATAATTACTGTTGGGGTGCCTGGGTGGCCCAGTTGGTTAACCCTCTGCCTTTGACTCAGGTCATGATCTCAGGTCCTGGGATCAGAGCCCCTCATTTGGCTTTCTGCTCAGGTCGGGGGAGTCTGCTTCTCCCTCTCTCTCTGCCCCTTCCCCCTCTCATGCTTCTTCTCTCTCTCCCTCCTTTCAAATAAATAAATACATAAATAAAGTAAGTAAGTTATTGTTAGTGCCATCCAGGCTGGCTACTAATTCTTCACAGATCAAAGGTGTTTGAGTGAACTTGAATTCGGATGGGCCTCCACCATATGGTAATGTGTTAGGTATACCACAGGGGAAAGCAGAGAATGAGCCAGGTGAAGAAAAGGATCAATCAAAACTCGACTGCATAAAACTTTAGAGTATTGAAAAAAATGAAGTCATGAGAATAAACAAGGCATATCGTGAATGATTCAACACAAGCCAGAAGTATTTATTGGACACCTACAATATGTCACGTACTTGGGATTACATCAATGAAAAAACTAAGACCCCTGCTCTTGTGGAGCTACATGCAAGTAAAATGATGGGTTTTTTTTACCTTTTGGAAGACCTCTGTCAGATAAGACTCACAAGAAAGGTGAAAAAATTAACAGGTACCTGCAACAAGGAATTGGCAGTAGAACCCATTACAGCAGGAGAGAGAGAGTTGTCATTGAAAGGCACAGGAATTTAGATAAAAGGCCACATGAAGTGGCATGTGAGTATATTGTCTGGGTGTGTAGGGTCTTATCAAGCAAGCATGCAAGCATTAATAACAGCTGTGAGCATAATCAGTGATATGTGATTTTAGGAAACTAGAGAGCTCTTACTGTCGCATCTGATGACCAGTGTTCCAGGTAGTGATGCCATTTTTTCTTTTGCCCTGCTAACCAGCAGCCTCCTTAAAGGCATCCCTCCGCTTCAGAAGCAGATGGGCAGGCCTCGGACACCTCATTTGCTATATACCTGAGATGGCATGGAATATTTTAACATGGTACATGATTGTACTGGAGCAATTTTACAAGAGAATTTATCAATATGGATCGGGTTCCTCAAATCTATTGTGTGCTTTGTCGCAATTTGCTTCCTAGATAGAAATGTGGACTTGTAGGCTCTGCATCCAGTAAACAAACAACATTAATAAAGTTATAAATAAAGGCAGGAATGTCTTTTATCCACACCCCAAACCAGTCCCCACCACACACACACAGCTGGATGAGGTCTGAGCTTAGTTCCCTAGCATGTTCCTCAGTATCTGGCGGTGCCACCACTAATTGGTTCAAAGTCACATCCTGCATTATTTGCTGTCTTCTGTTCCAGAGGAGGGTTCATTAGGTTATTTCCCACATGGAGCTACTCAGTATTATGTAGCCAGATAGTGTTTCAATCCAAGGCTTCAAGAGATGTATATGAGGAAACATACAGTCTAGGAATTATGTAAACGAAACTTAAAAGGTTTTAGCTTTGGTATAAAGTAAACTGGCTGTTTAAATACATCTTAGCTCAAGCTCTCTTTAACCGTTTAATGTAATCTGTATATTAGAAAAAAAGGTATTTCTTAACATATTGCTAGAATAATCTTACATGGGCTAGTGTTCAGTCCCTTTTCTTTCTTGCATTATTCTTGTTAGGCTGCTCATGATCCAGAAAGAGTATTAATTATTAAATAATGCATTAATGTTGAAAGAGTGTGTGTGTGTGTGTGTGTGTGTGTGTGTGTGTGTGTGTGTGTGTGGCAGGGGAGGAGGAAAAGGTCCAAGTTTGTCTCTGGGAGTGAAGGATGCATTCCTGCTTCTTCTTTTAAATATTGTTCCCTTTCCAG
Source organism: Vulpes vulpes (assembly GCF_048418805.1). NCBI lineage: Eukaryota > Metazoa > Chordata > Mammalia > Carnivora > Canidae > Vulpes > Vulpes vulpes. The sequence continues at coordinate 19,708,171 of NC_132783.1, forward strand.
CAAGTCCTGGCATAGAAACCCTGTGAGATTTCCCAATTCAGTTTAGTTTGGGGCCTTTCCTGCCCTAGAATTGCCAGATATTGTTGTCTGACACATCTTTGAACCTGAGCTGAGCCAGAAAATTAGGGCCCTGGAAGCAGAGTCCAAGTGAAGGAACCGATTCAGTGCAACCTGGCTGGGAGTCCACGTGGCACAATTGCAGCAACTTCACACAGGCCAGGCTGGTGATTTTTGTCAGTGTATAAAATCCTCTTGAGGTGCAAGCTCAAAGCAAAAGTTTTTAAGAAGGTATTTTGAATGGAAAATGATCCAAATAATTTTATAAACAATGAATAACAACAATAATAATGTCTTACATTTACATAGTACTTGGCATCTATCAAGTGTACTTCTGTATACTTTCTGCTGCTAGAACAGTTACTCATTATGGATTTATGGCATGCAAGATTACCTCTGATTTTGGTTCATATAATCTATGTACACAGAACATTAGGAGCTTTCCTAGTGTTCCACTCGTTTTTATGCAAGAAGCATCAGAAGTTAGACACAATTTGAATACATTCAAGAAAACAGACCATGCATACAATGAAGTGGAAATCAGTAGAATCAGAAGGCATGGGTTCTGATATGATTATCCTTATGTTTATTAACTATTTTGATTTAGAAGCTGTGTCTCCTTCTGTCAATGTTGCACCTACCAGGACAGGCCAAGATTAGCCACAGGGAGTCACATAGTTGTTGCTTATTGTCCCTACGTGCTGTCTACGGAAGGCCTCCAGATACTGTTTGCAGTTTTTTGCAGTAATGCAGTTTGTATATGCAACAGCCCTAAGGGGAGTTAATCACATCTGCAAGCAGGCAGATCAGAGACATGAGGGGACTGTGGATTGGGCTTCGCTGAGCATGCTCAGCTTTTTCTTCCAAACTTATCAAAGAGATAAATCATTCTTCCTCTCTTGGGGAAAAATGAACAAGAAAGCAGGGAGAAGCTGAATAGATTCCTTTCACATGTTTTTCCTCCAAGAAAGAGATTGGAAAATTTCCTCTCTTTATGGAAACAGGAAGAGTGGGAAATACATCAGCTACACTGCTTTAGTAACTATATTTTTGGGGTAACTATGTATATTTGTTTACTTGAGCTGAGCTCACTTTACTATAAAATTAGTAGTTCCTATTAGTCAATTTCAACAGTTATGTTTGAACTTATGTTCAGCAAGTCATAGCAGGAACCCAGACTCAGTTACTAATTTTGTGAAGTATTTCAAGCCAGACATGAGCTGCATGATCCAGCAGAGTAGATGGCCACTTAAAACAATATGATCCACAATTATGTTGTTTCCAGAAATTTCAGCAAGAAAATCTACTCTTTTTTTAAACATATACATAATGCAATCATTTTGCCAAGAAAATTTATTTTTCATATGCTAATGAACTTTGTCAATCTTTGCAATGGGCTTTAGTACGCAGTGTTTCCCAGTGTCTCAATTGTGCAAAATTACAAAATTGGTGTTATATTTCGGTTAAGTGGGTTTTCTTCAAAATAAGACAATGAAAAAAAAAAAGAAGAAAACAAAAACAAAAACAAAAACAAAAAACCCCAAAAAAACAAAAACAAAAACAAAATAAGACAATGAGCCAAACCCTATCTTATAAGCTTTCTTTCACTCAGTAGACATCAGGTAACATTTAATTCTTAGAAAACAAACTATGTATATACAATTGATTAAAACTCACTGTAACATCATTGTTGGGCATAAATGAACACTTTTAATGAATTTTCAAAATTGCAGTAAGTGCTATGGTCTTATGTTATTTACAAACAGCATGAAATAATTTTATATATATATGTATACGTACATGAAATTAACTAAAATTTTTTTTTAATTGAGCCAAATTTTTGGTATAATCTTAGATTTTTTTCTCCTTCATTAAAATTAAGACTTCTTAAGTAAATATATGCAAACATCAATTAATATGATATCATCCTGTAATGTCCATTATTTTCCATAATCTGTGGAATGCATTTGTATTTTTAATGTGTTACTTTTATTGCTATTATGAAGAAGCAAAATTTATTGAATGTTCTAGGCAAACTTCAAGTTTTTTCTTCTCAAAGTTTATTCACAGACTTTATTCATTTAAAAAAGATTTTTTAAATCATTATACACTAGAAATATTCGTAAGAAATTATATTTGAAGAAAAATTCCATTTGACTGCCAGTTTCTGTTGATTTTTTCTGATATGATGGATATAAGAGGAATAGCTGAAAAAGCATTGGTCTCAGATATACCTACCATGGCAGTAGGCTGAAGCCTGAAGGCTATCCTCAGAGAAGTGGTGAGCATGGCTAACCTGAAGATTACAGCGCTGATGCCAAAGGCATTTAAAAGAATTCAGAAAAGTAATTCTTATTGAGTATAGACACAACTAAAACTTGTCTGCAGTTAAATAATAGCAATTACTATTTGTTGAAAAGGTACAGAATGCCACACATACTATTCTAACATTTTATGTGTGTTTAACCGTTTGATCTGCAAAACAACACGTTAAGGTAGATAATAATAGTAACTGACCTCATATTACAGATGGAGAAGTTGAGAGTCCAAGAGATAAAGGAACTTTCCCACGATTTCTTAGTTGTGGTGAAGCTAGGATTCAAACACAAGTAGTGCAATTTAAAAAAATAGGAAGAAGGGCAGCCCGGTGGCTCAGTGGTTAGCACCGCCTGCAGCCCAGGCCGTGATCCTGGAGACCCAGGATCGAGTCACATGTCGGGCTCCCTCCATGGAGCCTGCTTCTCCCTCTGCCTGTGTCTCTGCCTCTCTCTCTCTCTCTCTCTCTCTCATGAATAAATAAAATCTTTAAAAAAAATAAAAATAAATAAAATCAGAAGGGCAAAAAAAGGAACTTTAAAAAATAGGAAGAAAAGAGGAAAATGATGAAAAGAAAGGAAAAGGAAAAAAGAAATTAAGGGCAAGAGAGAAGAAAAACTTTATTTGCAGGTGAATTAATCCTATTATTGAAACTTTTGAAGAATTAACAGAAAAAATAAATAGATATAGCAAGGCTTCAGGATGCATGATCAATGTACAAAAATTGTTTTATTTCTATATTCTAGTAATGAAAAACCTTAAAATAAATTTAAGAAAATAATTCCATTTACAATACCATCAGTGAGAACTTAGGGATGGATGTAACAAAAGAAGTGTAACACTTTTATACTCAAAACTACAAAACAACAACAACAACAAAACTACAAACATTGCGGAGATAAAGAATATCTAAATAGATAAAGAAATAATATTTATTCATGATTTGGAATACTCAATATTATAAAGATGGCAATTCTACCAGATTTTGTGTATAAGTTTAATATAAACACTATCAAAATGTTAGTAGTTTTTGTTGTTGTCAAAATGGACATACTGATTCTAATATGTCTGAAAATACAAACTGGAAAAAAATAACAGAATTGGAGGACTTACACAACTCCATTTTATATTTTAAGACTTCATTTGAGACAAAAAAAAGAGAGATAATGAGTGAGATAGCACAAGCAGGGAAAAGAGGGAGAAACAGACTCCCCGATAAGCAGGGAGACCCACCCAGGGCTGGATCCCAGGACCCCAGGATCATGACCTGAGTTGAAGGCAGATGGTTAACCCACGGAGCCACCAGGTACCCCATATTTTTAAGAAGATTTTATTTATTCATTCATTCATGACAGACACAGGGAGAGAGGCAGAGACACAGGCAGAGCGAGAAGCAGGCTCCATGTAGGGTGCCTGACGTGGGACTTTATCCTGGGTCTCCAGGATCATGCTGGGCTGAAGGCAGCACTAAACCATTGGGCCACTGGGGCTGCCCACCAGGTACCCCATATTATCCAATTTTAAAACTTACCATAAAGTCATAGTAATTATAGTATGGGGTTATAGTATGGGCACACAGATTAATGAAATGTAACTAAAAGTTCAAAATAAATTCTTACACTTAATATCAATTGATTTGCAAGGAAGGTACCAAGATAACTCAATGAATAAGGAATTAAGTTCCTTTCTAAAAATAGTTTTTATTTTGTGGATATCCAATTGTCTCAGTTCCATATTTGAAAATATTGTTTTTTTCTGCTAGTCTGTAATTATTTCAAAATTAAAAAAAAGAAAAAAACATTATTTAAGATTTTAAGACTTTGCTCCTCCTTTACTACTCACAGATGTCTGAGGCCAGGAACTGTGGGACATGTTCATGTCTCAATTATACCCTCTGGCTCCTCTGGCTCTGTATCTCATTTCACAATGCTATGCTAAGGAGTTGCCATAGTGACTTTAAGCAGAGAACTATCACAACTTGTTTATATGCTGTTGGGAAAGGGAGAAGAGACTATTACTGCTGTGGGAGAGAGACGATTGCAGGAGCAGGTTTTGAGCATGTGAGGGAGATGGGATCCAATGTATAAATGAAAGAATTGTTACAAGACAGGAGCACACACAGGTCCCTGGGCCACTCTGGGAGGGGAAGACAGTGAATAGCAAAAGATGGAGGAACATCAGAAGATATGGTGATGGGAAAGATGAAGTCATTGCTTTTTGTTTTTTGTTTTGTCTTGTTTTTGTTTTGCTCTTTTTTTTTTTTTTTTGCTGTCTTTTTGTTCAATGAAAGAAGAGGTAGTCACCAACTCTGTGTTGATGGCAATTAAAAAAAAATACGTGAATGTGTCTTCCTAGAGAATAGAACAAACAATTGGCTGTAGAAAGGTAGAAAGATTATGCAGCACTGGTGGATTACTTAAGGTTTGCTGTCATAAATATAAAGCACACCCCACTCAGCACAATTGTATTAAATATAATGTCTATGAAGCAGATGGGATTTGTGTAACTGGGTCTGTGGTTTTGCCACTCCAGCATGATGGAAGGAAAGGGGAGCAAAGAAATCAAGGGTGTGTGCAAGGAGTGGTCATTTTATGGGTTATGGAATCCAAGCTTAATAACAGAGGAAATAAGAAAGAGGTAAACATTAAAAAGGTTGTTGAAACAGGAGATACAACATTTATTGCTTGAAAAAAAATCATCCCATTGAAATCACTAAACATTCTGAAGGAAATAAAACATTTTTTAAAATGCAAAACTGTGCTCACAATATGTAGAGTTAACCCACAGAAGCCAGAAGTGAAAAGTGAACTGAACCAAAATGATATGATAGAATGAAGCCAGGATATACTACGAATACTTCACACCTAAAGTTTTAGTTTCAATGCCCATATTTGGAAAAGGGAGACAAATTATGGTAGAGAATGAAACTTAGACTACCACATGAAATTTAGAAACTTTCAGGGTCTATATCCTCAGTGAAAAAGTCAATTGGCAAAGTAAATAAATAAATAAATAAATAAATAAATAAATAAATAATTTTAAGTGATAAAAATAATAAATATCTGATCTCTGCTGAGATTGGAAAAATATAGAATTATAATTTATAGCCAGCTAAATGATCTTTCAAGATCAAGGATAACATAGACATTTTTCATATGAACAAAACCAAAGATGTTTGTTATTTACTTCAAGAACACAGAAAACAAGCCCAGAGAAAATATGAAGTCCTAGAAGGAATGGTGATTAAAGAATCAAATGTAGCATAAATACAAACAAAAATTGCTATATACAGCAAAAATAATAACATCCAAAGAAAGGATGCAGTTAAAACTTGATACTATTAAAATGTTTAAAAGCAATTAACATGCACATTGAACATGGAATTAAAGTGCTTCTTATTTCTTTAGAAAGAGTAGAGACATTGATTAAATTATGATTTTAGTAAACGAAATGTGTATTGTTAAAATTTCAAGACTGAGTACAGTCTAAAAGAGCATAGACAATACAGCACTGAAGCATTTAATATGAAAGCAAGAAGAGATGAAGTGCATAAGAAAATAGAACAGAGAAAGTACAAAAGGGGATAGATATAATTCCAAATATATTAGTAATAATAAATGTAAATGGACCAAACTCATCAGGTAAATTGAGATACACAGTTGCCCATTAAACATATTAGGGGTTAGGGCACCAACCCCTCTTGCAGTTGAAATCCAAGTTTAACTTTTGACTCCCTCAAAATTTTAAGTATGAATAGTGCACTGTTGACTGGAAGCCTTACTGATTACATAGTTAATTAACCTCTATTTTATATGTTACTTGTATTATAGAATGTATTCTTACAATAAGGTAAGCTAGAGAAAAGAAAATAGTATTTAAAAAATTATAAGGAAGAGGAAATACATTTAGTGTATTATACTATATTTATATAAAAAAATCTGTAGGTGAACATGTGCAGGTCAAACCTGTGTTGTTCAAAGGTCAACTGCATATTGGGAAAAAATATAGCTATATGTCATTTCTAAGATACCCTTTTAAGATAAAAACAGAAGTTTTGAAAAGAGAAAGACTGAACAAAGATATATATGGATATATATAGATAGATAGATAATATACATAAATATTAACTAAAAGAAATTGTAGCAGCTACATTAATATCAGACAATATAGTTATTAAAATGAAAAGGATTATCAGGGGTGCCTGGAAGGCTTAGTCCCTTAAGTGACTGACTCTTGGTTTCAGCTCAGACCATGATCTCAGGTTCATGAGACTGAGCCCCATGTGGAGCCCTGCATTGCGCTCTACCCTGCGTTGGGCTCTGCCCACTTAACAGGAAGTCTGCTTAGGATTCTCTCTCTCTTCCTCTGCCCCTCCCCCACTTTGTCTCTAAAATAAATAAATCTTTAAGAAAAAAAAATAAAATGAAATGAATTATCAGGGAAAAGAAGATTACTACCTATTGGTGTGGTTCCTGAGAGTGATAATGGACTATCCGTGAAGAGAAAAACTATGTTTGGCAAACATTTCAGGTGAAGTCTTTAGAGATATAGCAGCCATCCACTATACTGTTTGTTGGTAAGCATATCAGAGAAGTTGAAGTTTTGAGAGAATGTGTCCACATAGCTGTCTTTGCAGCCCATGATTCAGAGTGGGCAAGGAAAAGGAAGCTATACATAAGGCTACATAAGCTCTACATATACATATACATATACATATACATATACATATACATATACATAAGCTATACATAAGTCTTACATAAGGCTATATGTAAAGCAGAATATAAGCATATTTCAATCTGGTTATAACTGAAAAAATTAATTTATGAAACTTAAGTAGAAATAACATTATAGTTTTAAATGTTTCTTTACCTTAGGCTTGCAAAATGACAAAATTAAAGCAAGAAGAAACATTTTCAGGGAAGTGAAAGTCAGATTTCCTAAGTGAATTTTTCTATAAACAGGATGAAATAAATTAATAGAGCTCATTTACTGAGGTTGCTCAGGAACATGAATCTCATGTTTTGGAATGCTATTATAATGATAATACTGGATACTCTTTCCTTGAGGCATTTTTGAGCGCCACTTTTTGGTGTGAAAGAGCCTCCAGATATCACAAGAAAATAGTGATTTGCCCTGAATATTTATACATTTACTTTTCTCCTTGAATTAGTAGAAAAATATAAGCATCCTTTGAAACATGTTGTTTCTAATTTCTAATCTTAAAATAATTGTTTGTTCAATGTGAAGTCATTAGAAAGGGAGTAGTGAGGGGTGCCTGAATGGCTCCATGGGTTAAGCAGATGACTTTGGCTCAGATCATGATCTCAGGATCCTGGGATCAAGTCCCTTGTCAGGCTCAATGCTCAGTGGGAAGTTTTCTTCTCCCTCTGCTCCTTCCCCTTCTCATATTCTCTCTCTTTCAAATAAATAAGTAAAATCTTAAAAAGCAAGAAATGGAGTGGTAAATATATATTTAAATTTTATCACATGAGAAATTAGATGTTTGTTTACTTTTCTCCGAAAATAAAATAAAATAAATGGATACCAAAAACAATCTAAAATGTAATTGTCCCAAACTTTACTTTGCTTCAAGTATCAAGTTTTCTTCAACATATAAAAATTAGAGTCTGATTTTTTTCTGAATGATGACAATAGTAAAATAGAGTTAAAAAGCAAAATGAATTTATGAGAAGGTAGGCAGTTTTCAGGTCAGTTTCTTTATGTGTTAAATCAGCAGTGGTCTTTAATAATTACAAAATGAGTCCGAATAATATTTGCTATATTATATGATATTATTTTTAACTGCAGTGATCTTCATGGCTTATCATCTACGAAAGTAACAAAGAATCACATATGGGAACCATCATAGCTTAAAGTATATAAAAAAAATCCAGTCATTCAACTTTTTTTTTCAGTCATTCAACTTATGTGAACATAGCTCAAAAGGAAATATTAGTTTCCTTTTCTTGAGATGGGAGGAGTTATTATATATATTTAGGGACATAGTTATTTTTTCTCTGGTTTTTCAGTGAAGTATTAAAAACCAAATGTCCAGATAAATATTTCTCAGCTTAGCCAATGCAATTATTAAACAGATATTTCAACTACTTTATTAAGACTTTTTATAAAAAACATACATATTCTTATTAAGCACTGTTTGTGACTATTTTTTTAAAGATGTATTTATTTGAGAGAGAGTGAGAGAGCACAAGCAGGGGGGAGGGGCAGAAGGAGAAGGAAAAGCAGACTTTCCCCTGAGCAGGGGAGCCTGATATGGGCTCCCTCCCAGAACCCTGGGATCATGACCTGAGCCACAGACGCTTAACTGAATGACCACCCAGGAACTCTAATTTGTGACTTTATTAGCTGAAAAAACCTTTATTAACTTTACTAATTGAAAAAAAAAAAACAATGTCACATTTTTAGTGTTTTGACACAATATAACACTCTCAAAAATCTATATTGTACTTACTACCATTTGTTTTTTTTATAACAAGTCCATAAATTTTCTTCTTCTTTGAAACAAATAACTCTAAAGTTTATATTCTCTACAAAGACTTTGCTAATTAGAAAAAAAGCATTTTCCAGAATAATACTTTTGAAACATTAACTCATGTTGCTTTTACTTCCTTGGTTTTGTCCATGGGAAATTATAATAAGGACTGATGTAGACTAACGAAAACAAAAAAAAAGGTTCTGGCTTTATTTTACTCAAAAAGTCTGTTTTGGGACTTCTTTTGTCCATTTAAGATAGAGAAAGTCCCAAGAGACAATTGCTCACATCCTAAAATGCAAAACGAGATAATCCACAAAATAAGACATGTTGCTAAATTATCAGCTAGTTTAGGGTGCAAAGAAAGCTAATTGAGCTGATTTCCAGAAAGCAATCAACTCTTTCTTAAAAAGAGAGGCCAATAGCTTAAATCATCTTTAGACATGCAACAATAAAATCAGAGAAGTCAATCATAAGTGAGAGTAAGGAGAAACTAGTAGAACTTCTAACAGAAGTATAAGGACCAGATTGAGAGACTGAAATTCCTGGAAGTTCCAGATACAAAGGAGTCATGAACCCACCACCCATGTTCTCTTAAGGTCAAACAAATAGAATTTGTTTTTCAAAGATTGGAAATAGAGTGGGGGAAATAAAACATTGCTCCATGAGATACACAAGATATTTCACAAGTGAAATATAACAGCCTGCAGAAAGAAGAGGAAAGGCAAGAAATCTGAAAAAAATCTTTCAAGCTACACTAATTCTCACAGAATGCAAAGCAGCATTTCAAAAATGTCATTTGAAATCTGTGGTTGTGATGAAGGAACTCCATTTGTGAAAGATTTTGGGTACATAGAATTAAAATATAGGACATGAAAAACAAAAAGTATAGGAAAGAAAATGTAATAAACTTATAAAATTCTTACAATGGTTGTGAGATAATATAAAAATAGTATATAATTTGAAGTATATAATACAATATATAATATATGGTACATTATACATATGACTCTATATAATACAGAATATATTATTTGACTCTAAATAGTATATTATTTGAAGGTAATCTGTTATAAGTTAAAAGTATATATTGTGGGCAGCCCAGGTGGCTCAGCAGTTTAGCGCCACCTTTGGTCCAGGGCATGATCTTAGAGACCCAGGATGGAGTCCCGCATCAGGCTCCCTGCATGGAGCCTGCTTCTCCCTTTGTCTGTGTCTCTACCACTCTCTCATTCTCTATGTGGGTCTCTCACAAATAAATAAATAAAATCTTTAAAAATATATATATATATATATAGTAATCATAGAGCTACACATAAATAACATAAAGAGATGTATCTAAAAGTCAACATGATGGGGCAGCCCGGGTGGCTCAGCAGTTTAGCACCGCTTTTGGCCCAGGGTGTGATCCTGGAGACCCAGGATCGACTCCTACGTCCATCTCCCTGCATGGGGCCTGCTTCTCCCTCTGCCTCTCTCTGTGTCTCTCATGAGTAAATTTAATAAATAAATAAATAAATATCATCATGACACATAAAACTGAATACAAAAAAATTCCTTGAGTCGCCTAAACAATTCTAGGAAAGGAAGTATAAAGAAAGAAAGAAGAAACGGAATTTTAAAAGAAAAGTTAGAAACAATGATAACAAGTACATTAATTATAAATGGGCTAAACAGTTTAATTAAAAGGTAGAGATTTCTAGGCTTAATAAAAACACAAAACCAAGCATGTAATATTTACAAGAAAAATGTTTAGATTTAGGTTGTGGTAGACAGACTCCTAAAGTAGTCCTATGATTCTTGTCCCCCCGGTCTCACACTCTGTGTGAACCCTTTTCTTTGAATATGTGTGTGATTTGCTATGTACATGAAAAAAATAAATAAAACTATGTACATGTATAGCTTCAATAAAATATTGCATTAATATATCAGTATAATATGATGAATTTACAAATTAAATAATTTTGAAGGACAGTATTAGTGACATATAAGAATATATAAATACATATACATATCTCTTTAAATAAAACACCTGAGTAATTTAAAACTTAATATTAGGAATTAGTAATTAACATTAAAATTTAATTGCAGTAATTGAGATTTTCTGTGTATGTGTGTAAATTTCAGATTTTTAATGATGGACACAAATCACCTTTTTTTTAAGTTAGAGGAAATACCCAATAAGGTTATTTTTAAAAGAAGAAATAATCAGAATAGAAATGAAGATAATATTGACAGGATAGAAAACTTTTTTTCAGAGTTTACACATTTCTAAATATCCCTTAGGCACATACACATACACACACACCACTGTGGTTAAAAATCAATTTCTGTTTTTAGGGGGGAAAAGGTGACCAATGTAATCCTTAGCAGAACCACAGACCGGTAGTTCAATGTTAAAAGGGCTGATAGTCCTCAGAGACAAAGCACAGTATCCATGTCACTATCACACCAAGACCACACAAGGAGATTCATGGAGATGTCCCTTCAGACTAGTGAAAAAAAAAAAAAAAGTCTGAGAAATGCAAGGGAACTCAGAACTCAGCATATATGGCAAATAGCTTCTGGGAGTTCAGATGCAAGTATGCATGCTCCTATTTATGTCACCCTGAGAGCTGTCAATAATCTTAATCGAATTCTCAGTTATCAGAGATTTTTTTGTTCATTCCTGATTTTCTTGAAAACCAAGAGCAAGTGACCCCACAAGCATCCAATAAGCAAAGCTCTGACTTAATTATGAAGGAGAAAAAAATTAAAGAGATATTTTCAAGCTGCTAACACACAGTTACCGAGCTTCCTACAACGACAACAAATGTTCATTATTGAAGTTGTTTTTGTTACTATATTTTCTCCCTGGAGGGATTCAAGGTTATAAAACTAAGTATATTTAACAGTAGATGTCTCTGAGAATGGAATTAAAGGTAGGTGCCATGAAATTTGAGAGGAGGGGGGGACAGCAGTTACCCAAAGTGGGATTAAAAAAGCCAGAAGACACTAACTATTGTCAAGAATGGCCTGTTTTTGTGTCAAAAATAAAATGGTTCTTGGGTGTCCTGTTTAAAAATAACTCTATGAAAAAAAATAATAAAAAAATAAAAAAATAAAAATAAATCTATGATCAATACTCTTTCTGATAATCTTTTTATTTCTTTCAAACCAAAAAAAGCATTTGATCACTCTGTAACTAAAGTTAAATAAGTTTTTCAGCAATGTAAACTAGAAACAGTCTTTATTTTTTTTCCATTTGTTCCCTCCAAAGATGTGATTCTGAGGGGAGAGCAAGAAATTGTTTTTTGTCTCATTTTCATGAAACATTTTTATTGAGTAAAATTAACTCAAAAAGATGTCAAACAGTGACTCTGACTGCAACCCTGAGTTAAATGAACATGTTGTACGCTTGACATCTAACACCAAATTCCACTAGTCCTCACACCATTCTCCGTTTAAAAAGACAACATCTGACTGTTTCTTGGAGTGATGGCAAATTCCACTTGGACACCTGCATGCCAGATGTGTGTAGCTACACATGCACGCTGCTATCCTGCCTGCAATATTTACCACCACAAACTGCTTTTCCCCTTTGGCTGAAATGAGAAGGAGAGCCATCAGAAAGCACCACAGCTCTTCAACATTTTTTCTCATTACTCTTTTATCTGGTCATTCACATGTTTTCAGTTTTCCTTCTAACTCTATTTTTACATAACAGCTCTTATTCCAAATCCACAAGTCATCTCTTTTTCCCCTGTTTAAAAAAATATTGAGAGCTGGGGATTAATTGTGGCATTCTAAATTTATTTTTATTTTAAAAACGTAGGCAGTGACAAATGGAGGAGTATTCTGCTTCATTTTTCTTGTTGGGTCAAGCATCGGCAAAAGAACAAATAGATTTTTGAAGTTTTAATGAATCTACTCCAGATCTATTGAAAGTATTAGACCATGTCTATTTTTAAACATTATTTAGTAGAAATAATCAGTTTTTCATGTTAAATGAGGGGTTGTTCTTTCTCATAGGTCTGTGCTTCAGGCTGGAAGGGAAAGTCACGCAGCAGATGGACATTAAAAGTGGAAAGATCAAAGGGCAACATCACTGGAACTCTAGGTCTAGGAGTGGAGGGCCAGGTGGACTCCAGAAGGATAAAGTTAATATGATATTTTTCTGCTACCAGCAGGCAGGAAGACCAGAGCAAACACAGCTACATGTGCAGAAATCCTCTATCAGCTGTTGGTAATTTGCTTGGATTATCCCAAATGGCTTGCTTAAATCCATCTCATATAATATTACCATGCAAATCCATGATAGTCCTTGTACCAAATCGATGTGTTAAGTTTGAAAATGAGCTGTGAATCACATGTCAAAGGTATTTAGGTAGTACTGCTTAGATAAGTCCCTTACCGGTTGGGTTGCCAAGGACTAATTTTAGCATTATGTAATTCCATGGGTTTCATTTTCAATATAAAATATTAAATTTGTTATTACTGCAATTATAATAAAAGCATTTATTGAACACAGTGGTGGGCACTTCACATGTATTATGTCACTTCATATTCACAGAAGTCTTACATGGTAGGTAGTGATGCTTTACCCATTTTGAAGATAAGAGAGGAAAAAGACTGAGAGGTCAAGTAATTTCTTAAGGTGATCTAAGTAGGAGACTGGACCTGGAAACCCAGGTCATGTGACTTGGAAACTGGACCTGGAAACCCAGGTCATGTGACTTGGAAATCCTGCAACCACACTTGAAGGATTTGGATTGGTACTGTCATTCAGTGAGATTTGCATGAGATTTGTCTGACTAATTGGTAGCAAGTCTTGCTTCTTAGTGATTAATAGATATAAATTTCATCAAAGTTATATTTTACCCAAGTAAGAGAGTAGATCATGTCCCAGATTTCTGAATGAAACTTTCTATTTTTTTCTTCACTCTAATATCAATAATATCCTGTTGGATTTAAGTTCTGATCTCCTGCTATCCTGGTATAGAGCCACTAAACCATTTAGAAAAGGTCACCAAGTCTTCTTTGAAGTAGGAGATTTAGCTCCAGGAATCTGCACATGTGTGTTCATGATCCATTACTTATCAGAATGATATAGGCAGACAGACTTTGTGCAAGTAAATTCTGAAATATTAATAATAGGAGTACACTTTAGAATTTTCTAATCATTTCATTCAATTATTCAACCTTCCTCATGGCTATCTCATTGTCTTTTAAATTCAAGTAGAATCCTTTCTGTGCCAAATGGAATTACCAAACAAAAATATTTTCAGAGGAACAGTAATTCACCAATTACATATTATTATTTTGCCTCTCATGTGATACTTATAAATCTAACATAAAATGTGTGCTAAATATGCCAAATAAGCAGATACATTTTGAAACTCACAACTAATCATGAAAAAGAGGAATGATGTATAAGTTAATGTTTTTCCTGACAACTGGTTAGCCAGGCAAATGGAATCCAGAAATGACTTTTATTTTAGATTTGCATTATTATTCCACCCAACACGGAATCCACAGCAGATGGTAATGTGTTACAGCTTCAACCTATTACTGGTCCTCAAGGGTAATAAGACTTTATATCTAGAACAGTGGTTCTCAAGCTATTGCATGCATCAGATTGCTGGGTACAACCCCCAGGGTTTCTGATTTAATAAGACGGGGATAGGGTCTGAGAGTTCATGTAACTGACAAGTTCCCCAGGGATGCAGTTGCTGCTGGTTCAAGGACCACACCTTGAGAAGCGGTGGTTGTGAGTCTTGGGAAAGCCCTTTCTATTATCTAAAGGGGAAATCTCTCTGTCTTGGGTCTTCTCTCTCCTCTGATGATTCCCATTGTGTTCATTTTTTATTTTTGTTTGGTTCCATCTGGCATCTTTTTCCTCCTCAATCTCACTGATGCATCTCTTTTTGCGTTTGGTTTAGGGCCTGGTTTGTCCTTCATTCAGTCCAATCTCTTCCAGCTGCTGATGGCATACTAGTTGGGGAAGGAGGGAAATGCTCACGGTACTCTAATCTCAGAGTAAAATAGCCATGCTCAGACCCTGCCAAATCCAAATTTCTTTTATCATATTCACTCCAAAATATTGTGTTTCAAGAATCGAAGGCCTTATTTTATTATTCTAGTCTGTTTGTGCCAGAAAGTTCTCCCTCAAATAAAGTTAGAAGAGATTTTCTGTATGGGCAGCTAGTGAGAACTACAGATCCGCAGTGGCTCTCTGCTAAATGGGTATGTCCAAAAGTTAGAAAAGAGGACAGCTTTTGTCTTCCTAGATCTGCCCTTCTAGGACCCTCCAGGGAGAGCCTACTCATAGAGATCCGTTGGTCTTCCTTAGCTGGAGGCCCCTTGTGTTCAATCCCATCAGTTTTTACCAGTTACTGCTTCTTTGCTAACAAAAGGGCACACTATTTTTCACCATGCTGCTCTTAAGCTCTCAGAGTACAGGCATGCTGGTCTTCTTTCACATTCTCAAAATATCTGCTTTATCAGAGGCCTTATACAGGGGCTTTGGGCATGCTGATACCTCTGCCTTGGAACATTCTTACAAACATTCACCTAGTTAAGTTAGATTCTTTTTTTTTTTTTTTAATTTCAACTCACACATTCTCACTGAGGTCCCAGACCTGAAACTTTGATCAGAACCCTTTCTTTTGTTCCTTGTACTCTTCTTTTCACACTATGATTTTAAATGATAGATTTCAGTGATAATTTTACTCTTGGCTCCTCCCATTCACTTGTGAAGTCTAGGAAGGCAAGACTCCTGTCTATTTTTGCTCATCACTGAACCCCTAGAGCCTAGTGAAGTGCCTAGTAAATAATTAACACTCAACAGATGCTATTTTAACTGAAGACATTGTTGATGTCATACCAAGATCTCTTAGGATGGGTAGCATGGAAATAGTGATGCATTTTCATATTGTATATTCTCATAAGTTTATATAATCTCATAAACCATGCCAATACACATACTGGAGATCTGGGCCAAGTCCACACATTTAGGAAGCTCTTCTCACTCACAAATATGGCAGTTGAGAATGCTCAGAAGAGATTCTTATGAGGAGAATCAATTATGCTTTTATACCTACCTGCTCCACAGTGTCTCTCTAAGACCTATATTATTCTCTTAAGATTTAGGTGAATTCCATTTATTCTTTTACTCCTTATTTCTCAATTGAGTTACTGGGTTTGAGCTGTGGATGTAAATTTTATTTCTGCCCCTATTCTTTTTTTCTTTTTTCATTTTATTTATTTATTCCAGAAGGTGTATTTTTTAATTTTTTAAAATTTTATTTAAATTCAATTAATTAACAAATAATGTATTATTGGTTCAGAGGTAGAGATCAGTGATTCATCAGTCTTATATAACATCCAGTGCTCATTACATCACATGCCCTCCTTCATGTCCATCATCCAATTACCCTCCCACCCCTTTCTCCTCCAGTGACCCTCCATTTGGTTCCTATGATTAAGAGTCTTTTATGTTTTGTCTCTCTTTCTCTCTCTGATTTTGTCTTGTTTTATTTTTTTTCCCATTCTTATATTAGGGTGTTTATCACCAAAGCTTTCTACTTAATTTTTCCCAGCTTTAATGTTCTAAGTTCTACCTTGTTATTTATCTTTCAGTAGTATTTCTGTTGATAATTTACTCTTCTTTTTCTTTGTCTTCTACTTAGCAAGCATGCATCTTTCAACTATCAAGCCTTTCTCAAGAATCTTTTTGTTCCATGAGGAACACAAAGCAATATTTAAATTCCAGGGACCTAAGACAATGCTTCTAAAGTTGGTAAAAATCCAATATGGTTAGGTCATAATGCAGAGCAAAACCTCTCAGATCAAACAAATATACCAATGCTTCCAAGTTGCAAGGAGTAATTATATGATCCTTATGAAAAACTCCCTTTGGGGGCACCTGAGTGGCTCAGTCAGTTAAGTGTCTATCTTCTGATTTCAGCTCAGGTCATAATTTCAGGGTGGTGAGATTGAGTCCCATATTGGGCTCTGTGCTCAGAGGGGAGTCCTCTTGGAATTCTCTCTCTCTTTCCCTAACCCTCTGTTCCTCTCCCTGCTCTCTGTCTCTCTCTTTCTCTAAAATAAATAAATAAATCTTTTAAAGAATTAAAAAATAATTAAACTTAAAAAAGAAAAAAACTCTCTCTGGCCTTTAATAGCCTATGTTTATTAGTTTATAGTGGTTAGGATTTGAGGTAAAGAACATTTTAAATGTGTTTTTATTCATCTTCTGTAATTGTTCTCATGGAATGTGCCCAGGTAATGGCTTCCCTTTCTAAAATCACCAGAGAGAAAGCATTAAAGGATGGACTGTGCTGGAAAACTTCAGTCTTAGAAATGTCTTTATAATCATGGAAAATATAGAATTTCTGGAACCCCAAACAATAGTTTTATGCCACTAAGACACAAGTTTCAAAAAACTTTTTTATAAAATGAATAACCACTGAAGGCTGAAAAAATGTTTCCTTAGCCTTCCTGTGTTACTCAACTATACTTATAAGGCTGCTACTGATGAAACATCCTACTTTAATTGAATGCAAGAATGCTCGTGGTTTGATAGTGACCATGCTGTTTAAAATAACATTTATAAAGACTTCACTAAATACAATTCTTAACCTCTTCATCTGTATTGTGTCAACTTACAACGTAATGAAACAAATAATGAAAAGTTCTCATTATTAACATTTCATCGACGCTGAAATATCTGAATGTCTAAAAGATCTGATGAGCATTTCTCAAAACATGCCCAGATTCACTGATCTGATTAGCAATGAAGCTAAACTTAATATTTATATGAATTTTGAATGGCAATTCCTGATGGTGCATATTGATAAACATAGCGCTTTTTTTCTTTCCAAATTATATATGTTAAAGAAATTGATTTTTGAAAAGAATTTTTTCTTAGCTCCTTTGTGAGTTTGCATTCCAATGTTCCCATTTTTAAATTAAAAAAAAAAAAACTTATACCACTCATTTCTTGAGCTTATTCTTGATGATCTCGTTTTGGAAATTCATTTGTGGGTCATGGAAATTTGTACCTATAGTTCAGTGAAAGAGTTCTCACCTTGATGTGATAGTTCTAATTTCAGAAATATATCTATGGTAAGTTTTAGAAAAAAGTGATACCTTTGGACATCAGCAAATACTTGTAGAAGTGACGTAGATGTTTCAAAATAGATAAATACATTTCATCTCTCTTTTACTAGACTGAGAGAGATAAACCATCATTCTTTATGAAAATCCTGAACAGTTACATGTACAGTGCTTACATGAGATGACTCAGAAAGCAAAATAAATTTCTAAAGTAAGCAGTGTTCTCAGTATAAAAACTGGAAGGTAGTTAATCATTATATTATAATATTATTTCCCCTTGCTAGAGTAGTCATAACTCTCACCTATTCCGTTATCCATACCTTCTAATCTAATTCTATCAACCAGATCCCATAAAGCCTACATAAGCCTGTTTGGAGGCAAGAAACTCCATTTACACTCATACTGAACAATTGGACAAGTAGAACATCCCCAAGTGCAATAGCTAGATTAGATCAACATCACTGCATTTGCAAAGCCTCTATCAGTGGGATCCTGTGAAGGATAAAGCATGTTGTTTTTTGTTATGAACTCCAGCCATGACTGAAGTAAGCCCTCTAATCATATAAAAATACAATGAGAAGGATCTCACACATGACTCCATTGAGTATCTTGATGCTTTTATTAGTTATCAAATCCATATAATAGGGAATTTCAGCACTTACATCACTCATAGATACTATTTCTTCACCCACACTTTTCCTCTCTGAGTATTCATTCTTCTGTCCAGAGCCTTGGTTGCCTAGTTGGCACCATATGATACCTTTTTTTATTAGCTAAATTGATTAAAGAAGTGATACCAATTCAAGAATAATTATTTATAGACTAATTTGAGACACTAAGTGTCTTTCTTTTTCCTAAGTAATTGGACTAAGAAATAAAGATTAAAACAAATGAATGACATACTAAACCCAAATCAACTTGCAAACCAAAATTGTGGGAGATCAAATACTAAGAATTTTCTAAAAACAAGCATAAAGCAAGGATAAGAATAAAGTGAAAAAATACAGAAAGAGGAAGAGATGAGAGGTCTTTATCTCCAGAGACACAGGGGTAAAGATGTCAAGTTCTAATGACTTTCTAAGACCAATTAGGTCAAGGAATTCCTGAAATTAGATTCTCCTGTATCTTTTCAATAAACCTGATTTTTCTTGAATTTGAGTAGTTTTCTGTCCTTTGTAGGGAACAATTTCTAATCTAATTCTTTGGTATCTAATCTAATTATTTGGTATCTTACCTTTCAAAGCAATAGTCTGAAATAAAGGCATATGCAGATGTCAAATTCCTTAAAAGATCGACATTTTGAAGAGTATATATCTTGGTTTCACATACATTTTGGAAGTTAATCAAACCTTTATCACGTTAATATTGGCTGTTCCATTTAATAGGTATTTTCCTCTGTACAAAGTTCCAGAAAGTGAGCATATTCTAGGGTAGAAAGAAGTCAGTGAGCTCAGGCAAACAATTAGATTTATCCATCATTAGTAATTTATTGAGTACCTATTATTGGCATGGGGGGTATAAGGATATGCGCACCTCAAAGTCTATGCTCATGGTCTCTAAGGGTAAAATAAAAACTAAAAACAAGGCAGAGAACTCAATGAAAAATTTTTGATCTTTATGTTTATCTTGCTACATCATGATCAACAATACACACAAAACTGCATATTTTTATAGAAGAGTTTCACAGAGCACCAATCAGAAGAGCATGGCAAAAGGAACTTGAAAAACAATTCTAAGGCTCCTCACAACTCTGTTGACTTAAATTGGAAGTAATTATTATTAAGATAACACCTACCTTCTTTTGCTTTATTTTTTGTGCCAAGCAGCTATACTGAATTAAGCACTTTACATGTGTTATGATCTCCTTTAATCTTCATAACAGCCTTTTAAGGGATTACTTTTAAGGAAAAGTCATAATTTGCATTTCCCAGATAAGGTAACTAAGACTTCAATTCCTTGCCCCATAGCACATGACTGCTAAGCCTTAGAGACAGTTTACAGGGTCAGTTTTTATGGCCTTTATCTCCTTGTCAATAGAGACAAAGTGGAGTGATCTAGTGGTATATATATATATATATATATATATATATATATATATATATATATAAAACAGGGAGAAGACACCATGGAAATGACTGGAAGGAGTAGTTCTATGGATGCAGGACCCCAAGTGGATGATGCTTTTCAGTCTGTTCAGGAGAGATGCTGTTCAATTACTGTGATGTTATGGTCTATGACATGAGTCAGTTTTATATAAATATTATCTCAAATTTGGTTAAATAAGAAATAATTATCCAGTGGTTATTGCTCTATATCTCAAGTTGATTCACAGATGTCCTATTTTCAGAAAACAATAGTTAAGTAATAGAATGACATAGTGGAAAAACCAGTGAGCTTGATAGCAATTGCTTCTTACCAGTTACATGAGTATGGAAAAGTTACTTAATGCTTTTTGGCTTTAGTTTCATCATCTGCAAAATAAATACAATAGTGTACTTGATCTTAAAGATAACAGTTCTAAAGGAAGATGGAATTCCATGACACCCCTTGGCAGGCAGGCCATAGTGCTGGTATGACATTCCACTCCACACCCTTCAGCAAAGTTCCTCATACACATAAAGACTACATACTGGAAAAAACTAAGGGGAAAATAATATGGGGTAAGCACAGAAATATGAAAAAGTGTGTTCATAGTGTAAAACTCTGGAGAGCATTTTTAAGTACAGAGATTTGACCCTCCTTCAATTTCTTCCTTTAGATGTCTCTAAATTTCTTTTTGGAGTAAGAGTGTTTGTACTGGGGTGCCTGAGTGCTCAGTCAGTTAAGCCTCTGTCTTTGGCTCAGATCATGAACCCAGGGTCCTGGGATCAAGTTCCGCATTGGGCTCACTACTCCATGAGGAGCCTGCTGTTCTCTCTTCCTCTTCCTGCCATTCCTCCTGCTTGTGTTCTCTGTCTCTCTCTTTGTCTCTCAGTTAAATAAATAAATAAATAAATAAATAAATAAATATCTTTTAAAAAGAGAGAGAGAGAGTGGTTTGTATTGGGGGTGCCTGGGTAGCTTAGTCAGCTGAGCATCCAACTCTTTTTTTTTTTTTTTTTTTTTTTTTTTTACTGGAGTTCAATTTGCCAACATATAGCATAACACCCAGTGAGCATCCAACTCTTAATTTCAGCTCAGGTCATGATCTTGGGTTCCTGATATCAAGCCCCAAGTCAAGCTAAGCACTCAATGCCAGATCTGCTTGTTCTTCCTCTCTTCCCCCAAACCCAATCTTGCTCTCACATGCTCTCTCAAATAAATGAATAAATAAATAAATAATAAATAAGTAAGTAAGTAAGTAAATAAATAAATAAATAAACAAAATCTTTAAGATAGTGGTTTGTATTGTTATTAGTGGCCTTCAATTTGGAAGCACATTTGATTCTGGAACAATCTAATGTTGAGGCAGAAGAGAAAGAAGATACTCAATGCTTGACCTATATTAATAATGTGCTCCCATGGGCTTTTGTCTTGGGTGCTATTGGCAAGAAGGCTTTTCCAGAATTCCCCCCACACCCACCCAATCTGAAGTTCCTGTTCTCTATACACTTAGTACTTACAAATGTTCAGTGTATCCCTCTAGGACAGATTGTTGATAAGATGGACTATTCATTTGTGTCTGCAGTAGAGTGAGTCCTTCATAATGGAGGTGGCATCTTTTTCATTTTTATCTCCATCATCTTATTTTGTTCAGAGCTTGCTATTGAATGTGTAAAGAGTAAAGAATTCTATGAATGAATTAATTACATTATCTAAGCTTGAGGAACTGGAGTGAAGTAGGAAATGATCTATGAAGAGCAATAAAGCGGACCTTTATGTTTTAGTCTAGGAGGCCAAAACCAGGTAGGAAAAGCAGCACGAATTCTGGGACAGAATAAAAAATGTACCTGTAACTAGAGAACTTCTTATGCTGTAACTCTCAGGAGCCCCAGAGTAGCAGGTGATGAATGTTTCAGTGGAATGTTTCCAGTTGCAATGATATTAACCATGTTAACTCTGAAGGTTGACATTAATAATACAAATTTATCTCACATATCAAGGAGTGAGGAGATAGGGCTATTTTAGCGTATTAAACTTAGCACAGAAATAGTTCATCAAGGGTCATATTTATGCTCTGACACCTCAGTGTCTTGGTTTTTTTACAAGTTTGTTACTTCATGGTGACAAGATGGCTATACCAATGTCAAGCACCTCATCTTTATAGAATAGCTTCCATGGTCAGGAAGAAGTAGTTTTCTTCAATATAATATATACTACGTATTTCCCTTTCCCAAAAGATATTTAACAGAATCCCCTTCACAGCTCATTGGCTAGAATAGAGTCATGTGAGAATAATGAGGATAATCAAACCCACCATGGGCAAAGGGATCTCCAGCCTGGAACTATGGAGGTGTCCAGTTCCTCTGAAATACTTGACCCCCAAATTTATGACCAAAATCTAGGTTCCATAAGGAAGAAAATTGTTTGGAATTTCTGCATATAGGCAACCAACAGTAAATGAGAAATCTCAACATTAAGCTTTTGTCTCACTGAGCCTGATGAAGCATTATATTAACGCTAAACCTCAAAGGTCTCATAAATTTGTTAAAGTGAGTAGAAAGGTTAATCAGACATTCATTTGGACTGGGTCTATCAGTTATATTTGGGCCATCACAAAAATGTCCAAAAATATTCTTTCTTCTAAGCACACTGTGTTTTATGATCTGGCAACTGACCTATCAGCTAGTGTTCTAATTTCTAAATCCTGAACATGATTACATTTTTGGCTATGATCCACAGAATGTATTTTAAAATCTTGGCACTAGCCTCACCTGAGCCAAAATTTCTTACATGATTCATATTGATTAATGAAGTCCCAATATAGGAAGTTTAGAGGAATTAAAAATATGTTCTTCCCAAGTAGAGGACAGGCATCATTCCTCCTCTAATCCAGCCTCCCAAGAGAAATAGCAAACTGGTCTTAATATAAAAAGTATACTGTTCGTCATCAACATGTCTCCAACTCATAAAGTGTTTACTGTGAGTGACTCAAGTGGAGTTGACCGTGAGTACCTTCGAAAGATGTTACAAAAATTATGTGTAGTTTGGGAATGGAGATGTTACCTGGTAAATTATTTTAATAATCAGCTCATTTGAAGATAATATTAATCTATCATAATCCAGAGAATTCCATTTAGTAAAAAAAAAGTGTAAGTAAATTAAACACAATTTTAACTGTTTTTTGTCTGATGCAATAGGTCTTAAAATTTTCAATTATGTAACTTCCTAAAAGAAACTTAACTAAAGTTCTCCTAGTTCAGCATCGTATGAAATACAAATCCTCTAAATAAAATATAGCCTTACATTATCTGTCACATAATACAGGAAAAAGAACACATACATGTAATGAAAACAATAAATGTAAGATTGACCTATGAATCACTAGAAAAAAATTGGTAAGATCTGCCTTCCCTCTCATTTCCCCTGAGGCACTTGTCCCCCTCCCCCCACTGCAGACATATTAGTCAAATATGTACATACTTATATCTCTTTTGTGTAGAATACAGGAATCCAGTGTAACTTGCTAGAGTTGCCTCATGATAGGTATGTGCCCTTATTCATATTCATTCCTTCATCTACCAGCCTTGATTTCTCCCCCTCCTCTTTCCCCCCCACTTTTAATATAATGGCCTTTCAAAGTGGATATTGTTAGCTTGAATCCTGGCTCTGCCAATTGCTACCTTTTTTGACCTTGGGTTAATTGATTAGCCTTTTCTTATATTAGCTTCCTTGTCTGAGAATGACAGTAATACTATCTAATTTAAAGTTGTTTTGAAACTTAATATATGTATATAGTGGATAGCACCAAAAAATATAGCTTAAAATAGCATGCCTAAAATTCATCAGATGCTTTTTCTAGTAAATGGTGAGAAATCTTTGTTGGCCTAATAATTTAATCTTAACCTATTTAAATAATATTCTGAGCAAAGGGCACTTCAAACACTAAATTACAGATTCTTTTTCAGCAAGTATAAAGGAGCTTGGATTACATGATTCCTGAGGTCTCTTTCAGCTCAGCATTCCAAGGTTTTCCATTACAACAAGCATTTGTTGCATGCTGCAAATAGAACTCGTCTTGGCCAGGTATGATGGAGAATATTAAATATATGGAAGTGACATGGTCCCTGTGTCTATAGAAGTACATATTTGGGCAAACTAATCAGAAGTGTAACAGGTCTGCTTACTTTCAACTTTTATTTGTGCTGCTTTCTGAAAATCCAATCCAATCTTTTTGACAGATCATGTCACTGCAGCATCTGTTAGTTCTGCTAGTTCTCTCTCAGCACTCCTTAACTTTAAAAATTATCCTCTCAATTTTTTTTTTCAAATTTTGAAGACTTTTTACTTTTAGCAATTGCTGTCAATTGCAACTCTAATCCAGAAAATGTTAAAAGATGATGTCTATTTTTTCCCCCTGCTAATCAACCTGAATACTAAATGCATTGACAAACACACCATCTGATAAATTCGCATCTACTCTCTGGAGTTCAGTCTTAGTCTCTGTGGCTTCTGAAAAGAGAAGGAATGTATATTCATCAGTTTATGGTTGAAAATCTCAGTCAGCAAAAGTATATGACTAATGGTTCTTGATGGCAACCATCTTTATAACCCTGATCACCCCAAAAATGAAAGCAGTGACCTATGCAGAGAGAATCCCCAGCCATGAGAAACAGAAACAAGAATAGTCAGTGCTACAAAGGGCTTGTGTTACTCATCTTCACTGTGAACCTACGCAGCTACTCAGATTTCCCATCATGAGTGCTGAGGAACAAAGTGATTGTACTAAACTTTCTTTCTCCAAAGTCTCCTACAACCATCTGTAAAATGGTTGTCTTTTTCAAATTAGTACTTTAAAAATATCTAGTTTAAAATAGAATGAAATAAAACTCTGTAACACTTTATGCTGAGGTAGATGTGATGCTCTGAGAGTGTGGGGAAAACCATCTGGAGAATCAGGGTCTAGCTCTTCGCTCATTACCTGGCTGTACAAATTGTCACAAATGTCTGAGAGAAATGTTTCCTCATCAGGATAATGGATAATTATACAGACCAACAATTCATCTGAGGTCCAAGGACCACTGCACCCTGCCCCCTGCTCCCCGGGCCTCTGAATAGATTTGAGAGAGTCTGTGAACTTGGGCAGGAAAATAGTACATTCTTTATTCTCACTCACACCTCACTGAAATTTAACATTTCCTTCAATTATGGTTGTAAGCAACAAATGTATATTAGTAGTAATACTGCCTCTCACTTTGTTACCTATAGAAGTTAAGGTTATTTTCATATCATAATATAATTGTTGTAGGAGTTGAGCCATGGGCTTCTTCAGACTACCAAAGGATTTGGGCAAACAAGTAGAGTTCCTGCACTAATGAAATTCTAAAGGTCTTTTAATTTCTAAAAGTCAACGACTGTAGTTCTAAAAGATTTACTCTAAATTCACTAAGTAGAAATTATATTTGACTAAAAAAGAACTGTACAATCAATAAAACCTATTTCTTAATCTGACTGTATAAAATAAAGAGGCAATTCTCTTTCATGACTGAATGACACATCCCTTAAAAACTTTGTCAGTTAGACCATGCCATATGAATTTTTGAAGGTTTTGTTGAATGTGATTAGGATGATATAATTAAGTTCCTATCTCTTGACTATAATTAGGTTCAAACATTAGCTAATTAATAAATTCAGCCTTTGTCCAGATTTTGTCTTCATTTGAATTTCTTGTTCTAAGCACATAGGGAACAATCCAGAACTTTAGAATGTGATTTAATGGATAAATTGCTACAGAATGAATTGCCTCATACTTTTCAAATGATGAAATAGGTAACAGGAAGAATTACTGTCAAAGCTAATAGAATATAGAATCCTGACTTTGGTCCATTTCTATCATCATCACAGCAACTATTAGGTCTGTACTTTTTATTTCTCTCTGAAAAACAATAATCTATCTTCACAGCTTCAGGGAATGGAAGAGCACGTTCAACAGGTTTTGATGTAAAGGAAAGGGCATGCTTTCTAAGAATGTCTGTTTTATTACAGTCATGGTTGTCACCATAAATATGATTAATTGGCTTTTTGTCACCAACAAGCCTTTTAATTCTGAGACAGTGACAAAGATGAATAATGAAAAGACTTCATCATTCTGTAAAGCTACAACTTTAAAGAATGCAAATCTTATGATGAAAGAAGGAAGTTGGCTGAATTATGGGCAAACTGCAATTTGACCAATATTGTTTTTCATAATAACTACTCTTAATGTGTCAGCCATATTTCTTTCCCTGCACCAAAATCATATTTCTTTGAAGTGACAGTAAATTATTTTTTCCTGTCCTTATTCACTTCAGTCAGGTAGTGCTGAATGATTAAAATGAAAACCTACAAGTTTCAACACATACATTTTCTTTTTTTCCGTACCTTCAGTTATCATTGACATCAACTCATTTTGGTCACAAACATCTTGCTCTTGTCTATTCATTTCTAGCACATTTGGTGTAGTTTATTTTCAGTAAACTGATGTAGTAAACTACTTTCAGATTCAAGTATCTTTTAAAAAGACCAACAGATGCTTTAAAAAAAATCACTACACTTGTGAAGATGCATTTGATTAACAGCAAGAGATTCTCACTATTTAATAAAATATCCTAGGTCATACTATGTAGGTTTGGAAGAGAGGATTTTACTACGTGATTTCACCCATGTTATGAATTCTTTAATATATTTTCACATTTGTTAGCATATATTTTGGATTTGAAGTTTAAGTATAATTGTATAGATAAAGTTTTTATATATTTAATATCTTAATATTTGTGTAACTTTTTTCTAATCTGGAAAGCATAATGTCAAAGAAATAACCAATCAACTCATAGAGTTAAATAAATGAAAAATAGTTATTCTTTTTCTTTTAACTCATTAAACTATCTACAGTAGCTTTCAATGAAAAAAATATCCTGAGTAAGAGACTGAGATGTCATTACCCTTGAAATCCAGAAATTCATTCACTCAAAGCTTTTAAAATATTTTCCTTTCTCTCCTTTGCA
The DNA here is from genome assembly GCF_048418805.1 of Vulpes vulpes. Classification (NCBI taxonomy): domain Eukaryota; kingdom Metazoa; phylum Chordata; class Mammalia; order Carnivora; family Canidae; genus Vulpes; species Vulpes vulpes. The sequence continues at coordinate 19,735,261 of NC_132783.1, forward strand.
AAGTTTCTCATTTGTTTAATATGGGTAAAAGAGTGTTATAAGAGGATGAGTCAGAAGAAGTGCAGTTTGGAGCGAATAAGTTGAACCATTATTTTATTTTTTAAAAGAAAGTGGGCATGGACTGTTTTATATTATAGGCTGTTGGTCTCCTAAGTTAAAAAGAATAGGTAAAATTATTTTAAAAATTGGCACTGATCTCATTGCAAATGGAGCAAAGAAAACTAAAGCTAGATTATAAATACAAAGTCATTTGTATTTTTTTCCCAAAATTATAAGAGTTACAGGAGTGTTTAATACAGTCACTGCTTTGTTTCATCAGTTAAAACACACAGTGTATTTGAAATGAAACACACTTACTTTAGGACAGTTTCCATATGTGAAAATATAAAGCACAGATACACATTGGACTAGGAAATTGCCATTGGCAAATCTATATTCGCAGTTAAATTTGAGACAACAAAGTTGACAAAGGTAAGAGAATTTTCCTTTATCCTTCAGTGAGCATATATAATCCTTTAGCAATATATATAATGCACTTGCTTGGTGCGAGAATCTTAGAACACGCTTAATTACATGGAGGTATTTTTGATATAATCATTTTTCAAGAATAAAACATGAAAGTCAATATTATAGTGATGTTCTCTTATAAATCATATTTATTATATATCTCTTATTATATTATCTAATGCAATTAATTAATACAGTGACTATTTGTGGAGGACTTACTATGTGTAAGACCCCATGTTACCAGGGGAGACACTTCAAGATATGTAAAAATGGAAAAGAGAGTGTATCTACATTCAAAGGCTTCGCCCTCTAGTTAGGAAAGACATAAGGCACAAATAAGGTGTAAAGTAGTAAATATAAGAAAAGTTCTGATAAAATGTTCTCAATGTTCATAGAAAAGAAGGGGCACTGTCCTCTGGGAACCTGAGAAAGAGGTAAGGGTTCAACTCAAAATACATCATATCATACCATATGGAGATGAAAAGCATTCATACTGAACAAAGCAACTTGAACAAAATCCAGGAAAATATGGGTCCAATAGAAAAAAAATGAACAGATCAGGAGTTTAAACTCTACTCAGTACAATAGGTACATGAAAGTCTTTGAACAGTAAAGTATCATGATGGGAAGTGGGCTTTGCAGCAGCATTTTCAATGCTTTATTATGCAGAATATTAATTTCTACATGTCCTACCTGTAAAAAGCTTTTTCTACACCACGTTCATGAAAAACTTCTCTAATGCTATCTTTAAGAAACTTTATTATAGGGATCCCTGGGTGGCGCAGGGGTTTGGCGCCTGCCTTTGGCCCAGGGCGCGATCCTGGAGACCCGGGATCGAATCCCACATCGGGCTCCCGGTGCATGGAGCCTGCTGCTCCCTCTGCCTGTGTCTCTGCCTCTCTCTCTCTCTCTCTCTCTGTGACTATCATAAATAAAAAAAAAAAAACATTAAAAAAAAGATAAACTTTGTTACTTAACCATTTCATTTAGATCTTCAATCTACCTGGAACTGATTTTTGTGGAGAATGTGAGATAAAGATCAGGTTCCCCCTTCCCACAAAAGGAAAGAAATGCTTATTTTTTCTTATTTCCTGGTTCTTGGAGGAAGCTTTATTACATGATCAAAATATTAAATGAGACTGATTAGTAAGAAGGAAAGAAGGAAGGAGGGAAGGAAGGAAGGAAGGAAGGGAGGAAGGAAGGAAGGAAGGAGAAATGACTTAGTATTTTCTTTTTGCCTGATTGGCAAAGACTTTTTCAAGATGATAATATTTAGTTTTAATAATTAGAAGAGCCTTAGTATTTAAACAGTTTTTTTAAGTCTTGGCATTGGAGCTGTCTTTTGATAAATTATTTTGGCACTTCAAATCAAATATTTTTAAATATCCATAACCTTTGACTGTGTAATTCAATTTCTGTAATCTATTTAAAATTAGAGGAAAATGAGAATAGCAAATAAAGAAAGTAAAATGGAAAGGGGCAATAAGGATTGCTGGGTTACTGAGTTAAACTTTAAAGAGGATAGTTAGGATGGCCTAATAAGGTGATGTTTGATCGAAGACCAGAGGGAGGCAAGAAACTCGCCAAGCTTATGTCTGGAAAGAGAGCATTCCAGGCACTGAGGTCAGCAGATCCAAAGCTTTTGAGCAGGGATTATAGCATGTGTATTTTAGAAAAAGCAGGATGGCCAATGAGGGAGGGAAAAGAGTTAAGTGAAGTCATTAAATAGCTAGAACTGGATCAAGGTCCTTTTTCAGATGTTGTAAATGACTTTGGTTTTTACCACCACTGAGATTGAATCTACTGGAGGGATTTGAATAGAGGCTTGGTATGATCTCATGTATGATTTCACAAATACACTTTTATATTTTGAATAGAGGGTAGGGCATAAGAAATGCCAGTCAGATGGAAATGCATGATCTAGGCCAGAATTCATGGTTTTTCAGGCTGTGGTATTAGCAGGGTAGTTAGTAAGCAGGGACAGATTCTGGACATATATAGAAAGAGGAGTCCACAGGATTTGCTGACAGACTGGACATGGGTACAAAGTAGAGATGTAGAGGAGTAAAAATGATTCTAACGCATTGGCCTAAACATCAGAAGAATAGAATTGCCATTTGATGAGATGTTTATCTCATGATTTAAATGAATTTTATTTTAGGTAGTGGAACAGTTTCGTAGTGGTGGTTATAACACATTGGTTTCTACTTGTGTTGGTGAAGAAGGTTTGGATATAGGAGAAGTTGATCTTATAATATGTTTTGATGGCCAGAAGAGCCCAATTCGTCTTGTACAACGAATGGGTTTGGCGGAATGATGAGAAATTTGGATTTGGCATACATTTGATGCATCAGGGTGGAATAAACAGATATATGACTGGCATTCAGAGGAAAGCCAAGGCTGCAGATTTACATTTAGAAATCTGCATAGAGAGGACGTTTAAAAGCATTAACTTGAGATCACCCAGAGAATGCCAGTTAACAGAGAAGCAGAGGCGGCAGTGACAATGTAGGCTGGGCCTTAGGGCTCTCCAACATTAAAAACGTGGTGACATAAGAAGCAGCTAACCAAGGAGATTAGAGGGGCACCTGGGTGGCTCAGTTGTTCAAGCAGCAGACTCTTGATTTGGGCTCAGATCATGATCTTGGGGTCCTGGGATCAAGCCCAGTGTTGGGCTCTGCGATCATCAGGGTTTCTGTGAAGGAGTCTGTTTCTCCCTCTCTGTGTCCCTACCCCCCGACACACACACTTGTGCATGCATGTGCTTGCACGTGCACGCTCACTCTCTCTCTAAAATAAACAAATAAATCTTTAAAACACAAACAAAACAAAGGAAATTAGAAAGGACAGGAGAGTGGGTTATGGGGAAAACCAGAGAGTTTAGGAATCAGGAAACCAAGAGAATAAATTATATCAAGGAGGAGAAAGTTTGTAAGATCGTGATCTAATCATTATGCTGTATCTGTATGTGACCATAATAATCATATTTTTTGAAATTATTAAATGATGTGGAAAATGTTCCTTATCTGTTAATATAGAAAACTAAATTTGAATTATGACCCCTGTGCTGAAAAATCAATAAGTATGATGTATATCTGAATAGAAGTAAATGACTTAAAGGGAGTACATCAAAATTTTGGTAGTGTTTATCTGCAGACAGCAGAATTATGGACAAGTTTATTTTTTAATATTTTCCACATTTCCCCCAAAATACTAAATAAGATGAATTACTCTCATAACCATGACTAAACAGAAAAGAATGGGGTTATTTTAAAAACTTGAAGTGGGCACTGTCATTCCTTTGTTTGTATCCAAATTTTATTTTGAAAGATTTCAAAATGAGAGAAGAATTAAATTAACAATGTAATGAACCTTTGTCTTCCACCTAATCACTGATCCTTGCCACATTTGCTTTTCTCTACGTATTATGGATACAGACACACACACACACACACACACACACACACACACACACACACTCCTCTTTTGACTAAGCCATTGAGGAAAAGTTGCCAATACCACAACACTTCTAACTACTTCACCATGAATCTCCTAAGAGCAAGGACATTCCCCTGTGAAAATCACGTTCAAGCAATTAATATTGATACAATAATATTTCCTAGTAGATACTTAAAATTCAAACTTCTCCAAGAGGCCCAAAAATGTCCTTAATAGTGTTTATTTTTAAAGTTACTAATCCAGAATTCAATCTACAATCACACATTGCTTTTAGTTGCCAGGTCTATATGCCCTTTTTGTCTCTTTTAATCCAGACAAGTTCTATTTTTTTTTCTTTTTATTTGGTCTGTCATGATATTAAGGGGTGTTGAAGAACCTAGGCTGGTTGTGTTGCAGAATGTCCTGATAGTTTTCTAATTATTAGGTTCTGGTTTGAATAGTGGGAATATCTTCCTCTCAGAGCATCATGTCTAGAGATGCAGGCTTTCAGTTTGTCTCATTATTAGTGATGGTAACTTGGATCACTTTGTTAAGGTGGAATAGGAAAATTTCCACATTGCAGGGATTCTTTGGTTTCTTTTCTTATTAATAAGTAATTTGATACTTTGAAGCAGTACAGATAACCAGTTCCCCAATAACTTAGCACCCAGTGGTTTTAGTATCTCTTTAGTAGAGATACTAAAGAGTAAAGAGTAGGTTTAGTAACTTTTGCTGCAAAATGGCAATTTTCTAGTTCTGTTTTGGAGTCAACATATATTAATTAACATTTAAGACTTAAGAAAGAATTTCCCCTTCCAATTTTTCTTCTCTTTCTCTTTCCCTCCTCCATTTCTTCCCTTCTTCTCAGGTTATTTGCAGAATTCATCTCCTTGGGGTTGTAGGACTGAAGCCTTCTTCTTCCGCTGGCTCTTAGCTGGGAGCTAGACAGCTCTGGGATGCTGCCTAGAGTTTTTTGCTACAGAGCTGTCTCCATAAGCCCTCACAGCATGGCAACTTGCCTCTTCAAGCCAACAAGGGGAAAAAGTTGCTTTTCAGTTGGCTAAGATAGAATATTGTTTAATGTAATGCAAAACCTAATTGAAGGGGTGGTAACCCATCACCCTTGCTATAAAACCCAGCTTAGTTAAGGAAATGACATGTTTAACCCTAAAAGTAAACTGTCAGTTATTTTATCAGAAAAAAAAAAAAGGCTGTTGGGGGGGGGTGGTTATTCAGGAATAAAAGATAATTGCAATTTGGGACAAACAACCTGCAGCAAAACAGTAGGCAAGTCCAAAGGACAAAGGAGAGGCACCCTTTTTTTAAAGAGAAAAGGAGTTAAGTTGGGAAGGTTGTTAAAAATGATCAGTCCATTAGAATAAATTGAGAGTTTGAAGTGTGGTGGCTTTCATTAGCTGAGCTATTGCCTGGGCAGGGAAAAAGGAAAACATTTTTTCCTCATGCTGGAGTAATTGATTAGTATCCACATGCAAGGTCAAGTCCATCTCTTCCGGTTGGGTCGACAATTCACTATGAGGGATAGGATGTGAGAGTTCACCGGACCAAACCCACCTTTCTACATTTTAGTGAGTTTTCCCATCACTAATTTTCACACATTCTATCATTTTGCCATATTGTGTTGATTAAAAAGCAAATCTTAGGTCCTACCCGCACACAAGGAGGGGGAGATTTTACAGTGTGAAGATGAGGGTTCACTCTAGGGTTTGTTCTCCCTACATGGTGTTTTTGTTAATGTTAACCTTTTAAAAATTCAAAATGTTTGTGAATGTCCTTTCTAAACAAAGTGATCATTCATATTTCCATTTACATAGTCATTTACAAAATTTTTGTTCTTAATTTCTAGTTTTATTGCATAATGATTAGAATAGAGAGGTTTTTATGATTTCTATTTTATGAAAATTAACAATACTTTCCTTGTGACCAATTTATGGCCTCTTATAGGTGCTTGAGAGGAAGAAAGAGTCTCTTATAATCTGATCTTAGGGCATAAAATTAATAATATAACCATAAGATCTACCTTCATTAGTATGTTCTTTAGCTATCTTCTATTCATATTTTTGTCCATTTTACTTACCTTAAACTGATATGATTTTTTAATTAAGATTTTTTTATAAGTAGCTTTAGGGAATCCCTGGCTGGCTCAGCACTGCCTTCAGCCCAGGGTGTGATCCTGGAGACCTGGGATCAAGTCCCACGTCAGGCTCCCTACATGGAGCCTGCTTCTTCCTCTGCCTGTGTCTCTGCTTCTCTTTCTCTCCCTCTCTCTCTCTGTCTCCCATGAATAAATAAATAAAATCTTTAAAAAAAATAAAGTAGCTTTAGGTTCACAGCAAAATTGAAGGAAAAGCATAGAAATTTCCCATATCTCTCCTTCCCTCATCATGTATAGCTTCTCCCATTATCAACAGCCCCATCAACGTGGTACATTTATTACAACTGATGAACCTATATTGACACACCATAAGTCCATAGTTACCATTACATTTCACGATTGGTGTTACACGTTCTGTTTGGATAAATGAATAATGACATGTATCTATCATCATGACATCATACAGTGTCCTCATGGCCCTAAAAACATCCTCTGTTCTCTGCCTATTCCTTCCTCCTCTGCCACCAACCTTAGCAATCACTGATCTTTTTTCTGTCTGCATAGCTTTGTCTTGTTCAGAATGTCATATAGTTGGAGTCCTATAGTATGTAGCCTTCAGATTGGCTTCTTACACTTGGTAGTATGCATTTAAAGTTACTTCATGTCTCTTATGGCTTGGATGTTCATCTCTTTTTAAGGCTGGACAATATTCAATTTTTTTGGATGTAATAAATTTTACTTATCCATTCACTTCCTGAAGGACATAACAGTTGCTTCCAAGTTTTGGTAATTAGGGACAAAGCTGCTATGAACATCCATGTTCAAGTTTTTGTGTGGACATGAGTTTTTAACTTTGAGTAAATACAAGGAGAGCAATTGCTGGATCATATGGTAAGAGTATGCTTAGGTTTGGATTTGCTTTTTAAGGTTTATTTATTTATTTCAGAGACAGAGAGAGCTGGAGCAGAAGTAGGGGGAGAGGGAGTGGGAGAGAGAGACTCAAGGAAATTTCTTGCTCACCATAGAGCCTGATGCAGGGCTTGATCCCAAGACCCCAAGATCATGACCTGAGCCAAAGCCAGGAGTTACCTGCTTCATCAACTGAGCCACCCAGGCACCCCTAGTATGTAGTTTTGTAAGAAATCTCATAACTGGCTTCCAAAGGGGCCCATTTTTCATTTCCCATGAGCAGTGAATGAGAGTTCCTATTGCTCCACATTTTCAGTAGCATTTGTTGCTGTCAGTATTCTGGATTTGAGCCATTCTAATAGATGTGTAGAGGTATCTTGTATTAATTTGCATTTCACTGATGACATGTGATGTGTAACATCTTTTCATATGCTTATTTGCCATTTTTATACATCCTCTTTGGTGAGATGTCTGTTAAGGCATTTGGCCCACTAAAAAAAATTTTTTTTTTCTTATGGTGAATTTTAAGATTTCTTTGTACATTTCATATAATTATCCTTTATCATATGTGTCTTTTGCAATTTTTTTTCCCACTCTGTGGCTTGTCTTCTCATTCTCTTGGTGATAATGATACACTGAAATCTCTTATTATTAGGTTATTTCTGACTCCTTTATAAAGGTATATATTCTATATAATGTGACTCATAAATACAAACAATTGTCATGTCTTCATTGTGGATTATGGATTTCTTCATTAAAAGTATTCTTTTAAAATATTTTAGTCTTTGAACTTTAATCCTGATTATCTGGATTGTCTGATATCTGGGTCACAGATCTTATTTCCATTTGCCTGATTTACATTTGCTTATCAGTTTATTTATAGCCTTTCTGAGTTACTTTGTTATAGGTATGAATCTTTATGCAGGAATACCTAGGAAATACTGCAGGTTCAATAAAACAAAATAATAAAATGACTCAAATTAATCTTTTGTTTTCCTAGTGCATATAAAAATTACATTTTTACCATATTATAGTCTAAAAAATGCATATTCCTTAATTAAGAAATACTTTATTGCTAAAAAATCCTAACCATCATTTGAGCTTTCAGCCAGTCATATTTTTTTATTTTTTATTTTTTCTTGCCTTGGTCTTGATGGCTGCTAACTGATCCAGGTGGTAGCTGCTGAGGGCTGGGGTGACTGTGGCAATTTCTTAAAATATGATAACAATGAAGTCTGCTGCATTAACCTTCTTTTCATGAGGAATTTCTTTGTAGCACATGATGCTGTTTGATAGCATTTTTTCCACAGTAGAACTTTTAAAATTGGAGCTCATCCTCTCAAACCCTGATGCTACTCCATCAGCTAAATTTATGTAATACTCTCAATCTTTTGTTGTCCTCTTTACAGTCTTCACTAAAAGTATCTTTACTAAAAGTAGATTCTATCTCAAAAAACCACTTTCTTTGCTTATACCTAAGAAGCAACTCCTCCTCTGTTCAAGTGCTATCATGAGATTGTAGCAAGTCAGACTAGTTCTCTCTTGGTAGGTCTACGACATCTGCAGTCAGAACACACTCAACATTTATTAAGTTCTCTGTCTTATATGGGCATGGTTCGTAGTGCTCCAGAACAGTTACAATAGTAATATCAAAGATCACTGATGACAGATCACCAGAACAGATAAAAAATAATGCAAAAATTTGAAATATTGCAAGAATTACCAAAATGTGACACAGAGACAAGACGTGAGCAATCGCTGCTGGATAAGTGGTACTGTTAGCCTTACTTGATGTGGAATTACCACAGCCTTCAATTTGTAAAAAATGCAATATCTGCAGAGCACAGAAAGCAAAGTGCAATAAAATAATGTATGCCTGTACTGTGTGGAATTGGACTTGCTTCATGAGCCATTTGGATAAAAAAACTATGGATAAGTTTAGCCCATTTACATTTATTGATATGACTGACTAAGGTGGTCTCAACTCATATTATTTTATGTTATATTTGCTATGATTCTTTCTATGTGGTTTACTTCTGCTATTCAGATTATCAGCTTAATTATAACCTTTGGCTGCCATCTAAAATCTATGTAACAATTAATAAGATTATTTTACTTCCCTCCTCTCTTCTCATGTTTTACTTTTTAAGGAGTAAATAACATTTTTCTTACCTTTCCTTTACTCTTCTGTTTACAATTAACCATATCTAGTAATCCCCAGTAGTCCTTTGCCAACATGTCTCTAGTTATCTTTTAGTTGAATGGAGCTTGTCTCCTAGATTTATCAGAGTAGGATCATTTATTATAGTTTTGAGTTCTCATATTAAAAACTTCTTGTCTATAGCGTTGACACAGAAAGGACAGACTGGATGTAAAATCCTAGGTTAATTATTTTCTTGAGTTTTTTTGTTTGTTTGTTTTTTGATGTTGCTTCACTGTGGTTTTGATTTGTATATCATTGTTGAGAAATCTTTGGTCAATGTCATTTTCATTTTATTTGTTAAGTGACAGGTTTTTACCTGATATGCTTAGATATTTTATCTATCTCTAAACTCTAGTAGACTATTTTGGGTCAATTTTCCTAGTGATATGACCAGACATTAAATGTCCATATTCATATTTTCACTTATTTCTGGAAATTTTCTTAAATTATAGGTGTAAATATTTGTCATATTCCATCCCTATGCTTTTCTTCTTCAGGTTTCCAACTATGTGAGGGTTGCATCTTTGAAGCCTATCTTCTGTACCAATTACACTCTTCCCGATTTTTACCTTTTCCTTTATTTGACAGGACCTTTTCTGTTTCACACCTTTCTTTAAAAATTCTGCTTACATTCTTCAACCAGACCTATTCTCCCCTGACTTAGTAATTCAGCATAAAATTTTTAAAACTTTTTATCTTTTGCTACTATTCTTTTGCCCATGTTCTCATATATCCTTTATTTAATATTTACCTTTCGTTTTGTCCATGTCTTTTCTGACTTTTTTTGAATATATGATTTGAGCCTTTTTCATGTTTGAAATTTTAATTTTCTTTTGGGGTGTCTCAGTGGCTCAATCAGTTACCCTCAGTAAGTTAATCAGATTCTTGATTTTGTCTCAAGTCATGATCTCAAGGTCCTGGGATCATGCCTCACAATTGGCTCCATGCTCAGTGGGTAGTTGGTTTAAGGATTTTTCTCTCTCTTCCTCTGCTCCTCCCCTTGCTCTCTCTCTCTCAAAGAAATGAATAAACCTTTCTCAAAGAAATTCTAAACCTAAAAGTTTTAGAATAAAAAAAATTTTTCTTTTTGAGTTAGTATTGGGAGTACAATTCTTATCATTTAAAATATTTTGTTTCTCATTTTTTTCTATGATAATTTTGTATAAATATCTGCCATGATCTTTATTTCATAAAGAAGATTTCTTTATTTCATAAAGTCTTCTTTTCCTAGATTAGCAACAAACTTGTGTGCAAACCAGGAAGGAAGGCTTCATTTCCTGCTTCAAGAATACCCTCTTCTGGGGCAGCCCAGGTGGCTCAGCGGTTTAGCGCTGCTTTTCGGCTCAGGGCCTGATCCTGGAAACCCAGGATTGAGTACCAAGTCGGAATCCCTGCATGGAGCCTGCTTCTCCCTCTGCCTGTGTCTCTGCCTCTCTCTCTCTCTCTCTCTCTCTGTGTCTCATAAATAAATAAATAAATTTTTTTAAAAAAAACCCTCTTCTGTTAATTTAGTAAATTATATATTCTTTAATAGGTGACATTTTTTTATAGGATAGGAAGAGGGGAGATGTAATGTGTCTATTTTCTGATTTATTTGTTTTCTCAGGATATGTAATTTTCTCATTTTGTTTTTTTCATTGATCACAAAATTTCTGAACTGCAGCATCACCTTCCAAATCCTCCAATCTTCTTTAGTCTACTGCCTCTTGTTGAAATCTTTTATTTCCTTCCTTTTGAAAAACAAAGCCAAATGTTCTGATTTACTAAGTATCGGTCTTGTTCTTAGTGACTCACTCGGGGTGGGACTTTTTCTTTTTACCTGTAGCCTTATCTCTGTTTGGTAGATCCATCATGTTCCTCTTCTCTTTTCCCCACAATCTTTACTGATTATTTTGATTGCTGTGGGTGGGTTCTAGAAATGGCTTTTCTGGATTGAGGGGATTATCTGCATGCTTATATGTAATGTGAAGTTTTTTTTAATAAGCTCTACCTCCCCGTTTTTCTATGCATGGGTCACAGTGAATTTGCTTAATGATTTCTGTGGTTTGGGGAGGATACCTGGAAAGACTTGGATTTAAGTGGCTTCAAATAACCCACAGGAAACCAACAACTCTTCATGTTCTGTTCTGAGTATGACTTTGTTTGAATGACAGGTCTATATGCCCATCTGGACTTTTGTATTTTAAAACGTTCTTTAAAATTCCTGTGTGCTGTCTTTTATTATATATACCTCATCTGGTACCCAAATTTAATTGTACCCTTCTAAAAATTATTAAAATTGCCCTTGTCAAATGCTTTGCCATGTAGTCACGTTTCGTTTTGTGATCATAAATGAAAAACAGAAGAAAAAGCTGATGGTTGGGAGAATGGTAGTGGGGGTGGTAGAAACCCTGAAGACAAATGTCAGTAACAAAAAGAAGACCTTCTAAATCCAGAATTTGGCAGTCGTCACAAAGAGCCAACTTCTGGTATGTTCCTTGTCTTTTTGGGGCTCTTTTAAACCTTGAAGTTATCCTGCTGTTCAGTTATCTAGCCTATTATACTTACCTCACAAGGAAACAGCTTTTTCCTAAGTAAAGTAAAATAACTAAATCCTAAAATTTGAGGAATTGCCAGTGATTACTCATAGTGGTAAGGAACTCATAGGAGTTTTAGATAGAAACTTGCCTCCTTTCTTCATTGAGAGCGTTTATATATTCCATATTTTTAGACAAACAAGAACATCCAAAAAAGATTCTGTATTTGGTACAATTGAACTGTGTGAACATGGCACTACAGATAAAATAATAACATTTTATACTTCAAGTACACAGGCATCAACTCTTTAAATTATTCCATTACTCTGAATGCTTCTATTAGAGATGTCATTTAAAAAGTCCAGCTTTTTAAGTTTAATGTTCTAACGTCAATTCTGTTATGCAGCAAATACTAACACCATCATTTGATTGGCAACTTCTTGAAAATTGAGAATTCCCAATGTATTCGTTAAACGAAGTGCTTTAAAAATATATTTAGCCTTCATAGTGCTCACAAAAACATGTTTGAAAAAGCATGCCAAAAAATAACAATATGCAGTGTTTATCTGGCAGCCAACATTAATGAATGTTTCATTACCATGAATCACTTATGGATATCATGATGCTCTGAAGTTTGTATATTCAGACCTCAAATAAATTCTCCTCATGTTTTCTATTAAGTTTAATTCTGTGGGTGACATTTGGGAGATCTGCTTGAATTATAGTCATATGTAGGGTTCCAGGGGTGAAGAATGGGTGGATGGAGACTGTGAGTTTAGTTTGGGCATTATTAGTGTATTTGGAAAAGCCTTTTCTGTTATTTATATAACTTTGACTATAAAAACAAATATCTATCCCTTTATTCTCTTATTTTGTTTTTCCTCACTGGCAAGGATTCATAGCTATTTTGGGGGTTTTAAATGACAATTAAAACATCAGAAATAAGTGGGTATTGAAACTCTATGCAGCTGCTAGATGCCTTTAACTATTTATGGTTTTATTTGCATGTGTCCATGCAATCAATTTTAACGTCACTTAATTATTGTATTGGGTGCTTATTATGTACCAAGCACTCAGTCTTTACATATTTGAATTGATGCAATCTTTACAACATGAGGCAGGCACTATTATTAGCCTACTATATATATGTATATATATGACCATATATTGACTATATATATATATATATATATATATATATATATATATATATATGAGAAAACTAAAGTACAGAGCTGAAATAAGTTGCCAGATTCTGTACATAGTACAGACAGGATGGAATCCATAATGTCTTACTCCACTCAGCCTGCCTCAGTCCAGATAATGGTGTCAGCTCATCTGATTGGATTGAGATTGATCATGACTCTACTGAAAGGAAACTTCTCAACTTGGGTCTCATGATTAGGCTAACTGAATAATTTGTCTTTCACACTAGGATACATTTGAGAGTGAAAGGAGTTGTTAAATTTGTAAGTTTTGAAATCTATTTTTACCAAAAATTTATTTTACTTATCAAATAGTTCTATTCAGAAACAATTTTCAAAAATAAAAATATTTCTATAAATAAAAATTGCATATATCCATGTACACTGAATCCTATAAAACATTTTTATATTGGTACATTTTTTTATATTTGATGTTACCCAGCAAACCTGGTCCTAATACTATGTCATCAGTATTTTGAAGAAAAATACAGTTCTTTCAAAAGTTTTCTTTTTTCCTAAAATGCCTTCAGTGTTTTTCAAAAGAGTACATTATGGTTAGTAAATTTAAAATTGGTAACAAACTTCTTTGCCTTTTTTTCTATGAGCCATGTTATTTATCACTGAAAATATATTCACTCTAAAGGTATTGATTGCAATCACAGAAAAATCTAAGTGGTAGTTAATATTAATTTATATATGTGTATGTGTGTTGTCCATTAAGAATTTCTTTGAGAGATATTTTACAAGATAAAACTCATTAAATTGATTGTCTCTATTTATGACTCATTTGAAATCATAATTACTGCAATATTTTAGACCTTAATTTTATTTCATTTTGTCCAAAATAGAAATTTTCCAATTAAAAACCAAAGCTCCATCAAAATCTTCTTCCTCTTAATTGAAATATTCCAAAGCCCAGTTATAGAATTTTACAATGAAATCTAAAATACCATATGAGTTCATTTGCTCAGTTGATCTCTTCCTTTTGTAGTGTAAATGTTTAAAATGTTCCTGTTTTCAAGTGTTTTTAGTAATTTAACAAAAGCTTTGAAAAGTGAACTCTTAGCACTACATTTGCTGAAGAGATTTTGTTAAAAATTTCTGACTTCAAAAATGTGAACTTTAGAGGATTTATTTACAAGAAAGATGAGCACCATTACAAAAACACTTAGATTAATTTTCTGAATAGTTCTCCAGAATCTCATACATTTCTCAAATGCAAATGATGATGGGCAGCAAAGAGAGAAGGTGCATAGTGTCATACAGGTATATGATAATTAACTTAAATTCAGCTTTGTCATTAAAAAAAAATGCCATTCGGGATCCCTGGGTGGCGCAGTGGTTTAGTGCCTGCCTTTGGCCCAGGGCACGATCCTGGAGACCCGGGATCGAATCCCATGTCGGGCTCCCGGTGCATGGAGCCTGCTTCTCCCTCTGCCTGTGTCTCTGTCTCTCTCTCTCTCACTGTGTGCCTATCATAAATAAATAAAAATTAAAAAAATTATTTAAAAAATGCCATTCTAGTGATGTTGATATGTAACTCTATAAATTTTCTTAACTTCCATTTTTCCCCAGTTATATTGAGCCATAATTGACTCATTGAGTCAATATAACATTGAGTAAATTTAAGGTGTACAACAATGTTAGTTTGATACACTTACATATTTCAATATGATTAACCACTGTAGCCTTAGCTAACCTTTCTATCATAAAATTAACATAAGGGTTTTGTAGTTAGAACATTTAAGATCTAGTCTCTTAGAAATTTTGAAGTTTATAATACAGTATTTGCAATGCTGTGTATTAGATCCCCAGAACTTCTAACTGAAAATTTGTGCCCTTTGACCAATATCTCCCCAATTTCCCCAACCTTCAGACCCTGGAAACCGATATTCTGCTTTCTGTTCCTATGAGTTTGCCTATTTTAGATTCAACATAAAAGTGATATCATACAGCATTTGCCTTTCTCTGATTTATTTCACTTAGCATAATGCCCTCAAGGGACCCTCAAGTCCATCCATATTTTCACAATGGCCAGATTTCCTCCTGTGCCATGGCTAAATAGTATTACATTGTGGATATATATATAATCACATCCTCTTTATCCACTCATCCATTGAGGGTCAATTGTTTCCATATCTTGAGTATTCTGAGTAATGCTGCAGTGAACATGAGAATACAAATATCTCATCAAGATAGTGATTTCATTTCCTTCACATATATACCCAGAAGTGGAATTGCTAGGTCATGAAGCAGTTCTATTTTTGTTTTGAATACTTCTCCCAAGAATTAGTTTGTGTGGGTGCACTGTTCATTTTATCAGCAAGTGCCATACAAGTTCTTCTTAAAAGAGAGGTGTTGGGCAGCCCAAGTGGCTCAGCGGTTTAGTGTCTGCCTTTGGCCCAGGGTGTGATCCTGGAGTCCCAGAATTGAGTCCCATGTCCAGCTCCCTGCATGGAGCCTGCTTCTCCCTCTGCCTCTCTCTCTCTCTCTCTGTGTCTCTCATGAATAAATAAATACATAAAATCTTAAAAAAAAAAACATTTTAAAAAGGAGAGCTGTTAATTACACTTATGTTGCATTTGGTAAGAGTTGAAAAATGGGAGATTTATATAAGATCAACTTTCATATTTAACAGGATATTGAAGAGATAACTATTTCCTGCTAAACAAGCCCTTGCAGAAGTTGAGTGGGGAAAGTAGAAATCCACCAAACTCATCTTGGCCTATTTCAATGCAGTTTTAATAAACTTTGTTATAAAATTTTAAATCCTGAATAAATGCTTAACTAACAGGACATCGTGACAAAAGGCACAAACTAGGACTGTCCCGGGCAAAATGGGATTATATGTATATAATATAACACATATGTATGTACATAACGGATTCCTAGCACACTCATCGATTCCCACAGCAGAGCTGTGGGCAAGGCCATTCATTCTGGAGGTGAAGTTTGTCAGGTATCTTGATAGACTTGTCCGGGAACAAGGTACTCTCAAATTTCAGAATATGGTGGAGATTCCAATGGGAGTGGCATGGAGTGGACAGATAAGCTCTAAAAGCCCAGAAGAGCTTGAGTTGAGCATTTTCAGTAAGGAAAAAAAGTTGATTTTCACATAATGGAGAGATAAACTCCAAATAACGTCCAAATTATAACTTTTGTATTCCTGGCTAGCAGTAATGAATCAAGCTTCCCTTTGTTTATATTCCTCAGTCTTGTGCTCAGTGACTGTCAGTGTTAAAGATAAATTTCTATTTTAATTGTGAAGATGACATCCTTTATTGTTATGACTTTGTTTCTGTTCATAAAACTTTGTTGTTATTCATTGAATCACTACTTTCATGTAACACTGATTTAGGACGTAAATAAATATGGAGAGGCAACACCTCTCATTACTATAGCGACAAATTAAAAGCAAATACTAGCTATTTAAGCATTTCCTTCCTCCATGCATGGGCAATTTTAGCACAATATATCTCTGATCTCTCATCTCGAGCAGAGACAGAATCAAGGATGAATGTTCCATGTCTAAAGAGCAATTCAAAAATCTGCTTCTTGGAGCAGTAAGCAGGTTTTGGAAAGAAGCAGAATGAGGTTATAAGTTTGGTTAGAGCCAGATTTTAGAGGAGTTCAGTTTGTCAGTTGTAAGTAAACACTGGAGGATTTTTGAACCTGGGAGGAACATGAGAGAATGATATTCATAGAATATTCACCCAGCATTTGTTCGCGATATGCAATTAGAAAGGTGAGAAAGGGAAGGCAGGAAATTCATCATCCTGTGGATGCCAAGATGAGGCAGAGAGTGAACAAGTCAGTTCAATAAATGAGTTAGCATCTACACTGAATGGACTTCCCCCCAAATTTATTTCCTCTATTTGAAAAAGTTCCCCAAACTCAAGACTGAAGTATGAGTTTACATTTTTAAAAATCAATGATTTGTTAAAACTTAAGTTATATTTATCACCAAGAACATAACAAAAATCAAACTTTAATGTAAACTTCAGTTATTAGAGATAAAGCATTTCCAGATTCTTTGGGTGATTTTTTTTTTTTTGTCTTCTTGCATTGCTAGAAAATATGTTAGAGGTTTGGAGATTTCTGAAACAAACTGTTATGACCATGTCCAAGAAGATAATTGGTACTTACATACTTTAATGTATATAATTCTTCATTTAAATTGTTGAAAAGCTAGTCTAGAAGGACTCAAGGTCACTTCTTATCTTTGGAACTTCAGCCCCAGTACAGTACCTAATGCACAAGAGGCATCCAATGAATCGTCTATAATGAATGAACAAAGGCAATATCCCTGTTTTCTGATCTGTCCGGAAATAACATTGATTTAGCAATTTAATAGTCTAAACCACACTCCCTCTAAATATGTACAGATATGTACATAAAAGATCCCAAAGAGTATAGGAATGTGAGGGGGCTTTCAGGTCTTAGAGAGTTCTAAGGCTAAGTTTATAATTCTAATTGCCTGAAATACTTGGGGTTTATAAGGACTCACTATATGTTATAACTTTTACCATGAAACTTATGATTCTGAGGATCCCTGGGTGGCTCAGGGTTTAGCACCTGCCTTCAGCCAGGGCGTGATCCTGGAGTCCCGGGATCGAGTCCCACATCAGGATCCCTGCATGGAGCCTGCCTCTCCCTCTGCCTGTGCCTCTGCCTCTCTCTCTCTCTCTCTATGTCTCTCATGAATGAATAAATAAAATCTTAAAAAAAAAAAGAAAAGAAACTTATGATTCTTAGCAAACTCTTTATAAAAATAGTTGAAAGAATAATTTCTGCTTCTATCATGATAGTCTTTCTTTTGTGGACATTAAATATCTTTCAAATGAGACAAGAAATTTAAAAATTATGGATTTTTCACATGTACAAATAATTCAAACATCACTGAAATCAAATATGAAAATACACCATTAGTTTGATGTTATGTGAATCGCACATCAATTTAAAAATGCATTGTAGTCTGTTAACCTGATCCTGAGCACTATTACTGATGAACAATTAGTAGTTTGTCTTCTAGATCATCAGTGAGATGCATAGCTACCCGAATAACATTCAAATTAAAGCTGGCATAGGAAGAAAATTCATTGTAAAAGTACACTGAATTTGTTTGATTTATCACTATTCAATTTTGCCATATGAAGAAAACCAGGTCTGTTGTTTCCAGCTTTGACCAAATCCCTGCGCTGGCTTTGCTTGATTAGGTTGCTGTATGGCATTTGTTTATCCTAACCTTCTTCTAACATAAAACCTATGGTTTTCACTGACATCACCCAGATGCTCATTGCTTGTGCTTATTCAGCAGCACAGATTCACATATGACCACTCTCGACGATGATGCCAGTTTGCTGGGTTTCTTCATAGGAAGAAGGTGGTTTGACAAATTAGTGTTGATAAACAGATTCTACAAACACCCCATTCTGGACATACAGAGCTGCCAAGGTCAGCACAGGTCCTGATCTCATTAGGAATTCCACTGGAAGGCCTTTGGTGATTCTGTACATCACAGACTTCCAAGCACATAGAGAACATTCCAAACTATCTTTGTAGATCCAAAGAGAATGATTCTTTCAAGTCCTGGACAACTTTTTTGTTGTTGTTGTTGTTCATGGAAAAGTTCTTTCCTCTTCCTTCTACCTACCTCCTTCTCTTATTTTCTTCCTCCTCCTCCTTTTTCCTCTTCTTCTTTCACAGCTCTTAAGAAATATATGGACCCATGTGTGGTATGGTAGTCATTGTATTAACAATTCTCAACACAGCCACTGGAAGGATTCTGAGGAGTGCAAGTCAGATCCTGCCACTTCTCTTCTCAAAATCCTAGTGGCTCCTCCACACTCCAAGGAAGGCCATGGTTTCTGAAATGGCCTACATGTTCTTGTCCTAGAGATTGATGATAGATGCTGCCCTGGAGATTCCTATGACTTGTTCCCTCACTTCCTCCATGCTTTTCTTTAAATGTTGCTTTCTTAGCAGGATCTTCCCAACCACCCTACTTTATTTATTATTTTAAGATTTATTTCTTTGAGAGAGAGAGAGAGAGAGAGAGAGCATGAGTGGGAGGAGTAGAGAGAGAGGAAGGGAGAATTTTAAGCAGGCTCCATGCTCAGTGGGAACCCAAGGCAGGGCTCGATCTCAGGACCCTGAGATAATGACCTGAGCAGAAATCAAGAGTACATCATTTAACTGAATGCACCACCAGGTGCCCCCACCACCAACCACTCTATTTTAAAATGCAGCCCTGTCAGCAATCCCTCATCCCCTTCCCCATTGCAATTTCTCCTTAACCCTTGTCATAATTTGACTTGCTATATGCATATATCAATTATTTCATTTCCTGTCCATCTCTCTAAACTAGAATGTGATTTTCATAATATGCAATACATATTTGTCCAATTAATGAGTATATTCATACCCACAAAATAATTGAAATAGTATGAAAGCCATTTTTCATACATTTTTATATACTTGTATACTATGTTACATAGAGCATACATATCCTCAGGTCACGTTCTGTATACACACATGTACACTCGCATACATTCATAATATATTTACTATGGGCCACTTAAGAGATATGCCAATTTTGCTTTTTGCATTATGTTTCTTATGTGCTGACCAGAATTTAGCCCCATATTGAATTTGTCTCCATGACAGCATGGCCCAACACTTAACATTCTTTAATGGGTTACAGCAATTCAAACCCTTTGATATAAACATTACAAAAATGTATGGCACTCAGTGAGCACTAATTTAAGAATCAGTAGTACTCATAATTGTGGAGGCCAAGAAAAATTAAGGCCATTCCACCTCAAGTTTAACATTAGCACAAGTACAGCCATCTTAGGTCCCTGGGAATAAGAGCTGAACTTTACAGGAAAAACTGCAGAATGTCCTCCTCAGGGAATCCCATATCAGAAAGACAACAGAGCCCACACCAGTGGCAGAAAGTACAATATTAGAATGAGAACAGAGCTCAATGCCCTTGAAAGCCCCATATCAGAATGTAAACAGAACTTGAGAAATTCCTCCACCCCTTCGGAAAATCCCCTAGACCAGCCCATAAAAAAACCCAGCTGTAACCCACTTCAGGGTCCAAGTCCCTGCTCTGCTGTCTCGGGTATACTTGGACCCAAGCTCGAGCTTGCTAATAAACCTTCCTGTGCTTGCATCAGTGTCAGCTCCTTGGTGGTTTCTTGGATTCGCAATCTTGGGCACAACAATAATAGGAGTATGTAATAATAATAGTAGTAGTAGTTGTCAAAGAGATATTGTATCAAAATTATATGTATGTATATATGTATATTTATCAAGAATGTGTGTATGTGCATGTGTGCGTGTGTGTGATAAAAGATAAAAGAACATTTGGATAAAAGAACATTTATCCATAGCCTATACAAAATAAACTGATTTTTTCTTTCATTTCCTGTGTCTTTTTGAGGGTAACTAAAGTTAATTTTTTGAATTTTTAATAAGAGACTATAATGATAGGATTTGTAATTTCCTGCCTTCTTTTTTACATGAGCCTTATCAAGTCTCTTAGTTTCAATTATCACCTCTATTTGTATAATTCCCAATCTATTTCTTTAATCTTGACCGCTATCATGAACTTCAGTATCACATTTCTAATTGCCTACAGGGCATTTCCATTTGGGAGTAAGTGTATCACTGCAAACTCAACAGTCTATCATTTACCCCTACATTTATCTGTTCCTCCTCCATTTACTCAAAAAAAAAAAAAAATCTGATTTACCTCCAGGTATTTTAAGGGCTGGCACTTTTCCTTACAAACATTCTAAAGTTCCTGCTAATTTTTCCCGAGTAATTACTTTTTTAACCCTTATCCCCTTTCACTGCCATTGGTACAAATCTTAGTCTTCAATGTCTGTGTTACTCTAATCATTTTTAACTAGTGTTTTCCCCTTTTCTCCTCTCTTAAGTACCCCCTGCCCCCCAATTTTAGGCAAATCTAAAACTAGAGTGATTATGAGCTGTAAGGATTCTAATGCTAGCAAGGATTCAGAAAAAAACATTCTACATAATGATAGAATAGATGCTTCTGAGCCTATAGTTAGTTGCCTTACTGTAATTTTGGAAAATCCACTCACTTAAATATCCCATTGCTGAACATGCAGACTGCATACAAAGCAAGAGTCTAGCAGAAAAAAAAAAAAATTGTCACCATGTGACAATTCGACCTTGCCCTCAAGGATTGCATCTGGCTGGGGAGTCATTAGATCTATACCCTGCATTGGATCTATGTATGTTAAGGGCAGAACGCCATGAAGTTTCAAAGGAGACTGTGATTATAAACAAATGGGGAAAATCGAGAAAGGCTTTATGAGAGACTGGTGGAATTTTGATGGAGCAAGAGGATGGAAAGGATGCTACATATGGGAGTGAGCCCCGCGGAGAAGCCAGAGGAAAGAACCGCCCGGGCTGACGGCGATACACACTGTGGACACTTCGGATCTATAATGAGCTTGAAATGCAGCAGAATCCACACAGGTATTTTTAGCAGGTGTCACACCATCAGTCCCAAGTCCTCTTCTCTCTTTTGATACAATCCACTTTCTGGATTCTAAATTACATTCTTTTCTTTTCTTTTTTTTTTTTAATATTTTATTTATTTATCCATGAGAGATACAGAGAAAGAGAGAGAGAAAGAGTGAGAGAGAGAGAGAGAGACAGAGACACAGGCCGAGGGAGAAGCAGGCTCCATGTAGGGAGCCTGATGCGGGACTCGATCCTGGGACTCCAGGATCACGCCCTGGGCCGAAGGCGGCGCTAAACCGCTGAGCCACCCGGCTGCCCCTCTAAATTACATTCTGGTTGCTGTTCACGCCCTTGTGTCCCAGGACGCCTGTGCGGAGTTCAAACTGCCTCCCTCTGTGCTTCGAACCCACTCTTTCTTGCCAGTGGAAGCTACATCTTGGGTTTGTCATTTTCACTAAATATAAAGGAACTGTTTAATTCGGAAGCTAATGCTATTCGATGAGCTTTCTTTTTAAATTTTAGTTTTTCTAAAGCACATACAGTGGAGTGAACACAAAAAGATGAGAAGGTTTTTCACTTGTATCTTATTGCTATTGTCTTATTTCTACTTGCCCCTTCTTTCATTACATGCTTTGTGTGTGTATTTGTGTGTATGAGAGACAGGGAGAAAGTCCGAGAGAGACAGACAGAGAGAGACATAGATTTAAAGTCAATATGATTTAAAAGACAGTAAGAACCTCAGAGAAAAATGATAAATCCAGGGTTCAAGATAGACACTATTAGGGATGCCTGGGTGGCTCAGTGGTTGAGCATCTATCTACCTTCTGTTCAGGGAGTGATCCTGGGGACCCTGGATTGAATCCCCCATCAGGCTCCCTGCAGGGAGCCCGCTTCTCCCTCTGCCTATGTCTGCCTCTCTCTCTCCATCTCTCATGAATGAATGAATGAATGAATGAATGAATAAATAACCTTTTTTAAAAAGAAAGATACAATTACATGATGAAATTTTCTTTACAATCTCAGTTTTTTTTTTTTTTTAAGAAAAAGAGTGATCCTGGAGACCCGGGATCGAATCCCACGTTGGGCTCCCGGTGCATGGAGCCTGCTTCTCCCTCTGCCTGTGTCTCTGCCTCTCTCTCTCTCTCTCTGTGTGTGACTATCATAAATAAATAAAAATAAATAAATAATAAAAATAAATAAAAAATAAAAAAAGAGTGAAGAGAAAGAAGAGTTACTGTGTTCTTAGTGCATTTATTCAGCTTAATCTTAATTTTTGGAAAATCTTGTGAAAATCATAATGTAGTTTCAGTGACATCGTGGAAAGTTTCCCCCTTAATTTTTTTTCTGATCTTTTCCACATTGCCTCTAAAATCTATGATAAAAAGGCTCTCTGCCTTTTAGAGAATGTTGTTTACAGAGCGCTATCTGGACAAACACGGGAAAAGACATAGATGTAAAAGTTCCTCAGAGTGCTTGGTGAATTATTTTTGAGAGTTAATTGCATAGCTGTTTTTCCCCCTCAGGCAAACTGCTATTCTCCTATTTAGCAATCCTTTACTTATCTCTATTCCTGATTCTTCACTGATTAAGTGGAATGACAATGCTCCTGGATTTTGGAAGTTCCTTGACTCTAATATAAAATTTTTCCTATTTTAAAATTTATAGGTGGAAATAATTGTTTTAATTTTCCTTGAAACACAATGATGATAAAAATAATCTTCCCACCAACAACTCAGGAAGTCTCAAATGAGACTTAAACAGTACATACTTCAGATTTAAACAATGAAATGGACTCTTAACCTTTCTGATTTCATTTAAGGATTCTGCTTCCCATCGTGTTCTTAATTTGATCCCATTGCTTATGACATTTTTGGACTTCAAGTGTGGTTTCACAGTTTAGATGAGCTGCTAAACTTGGCACTGAATAAGTTGCAAAAACAAAGAGAAAATAAAACATTTTTTCCTACAGAGGATCAAGGGATTTTGAAAGACTATGGATGTTTTATGCTAATATGTCTGTATAAATTCGTGAAGGAAAGTATTTAATATTTATTTGTTGTTAACTTGTTTCTATGGAAATGTGTGGAAATACCCCATCTTATTAATTTGTTTTGTTAATGTTGTTAAAAAATACTACCTCTGTTGATAACAGTATATAAAAATGGGAGCGTAAACACAATAACAAAGCAAAGGTTTTGCAGTTGAGATTGACGTCTATTCACTGAATTGGCAACTACTCAACTGATACTCTATTTTAGAAGACATTCAAAGAGAGGTGAAGTTTCCCTTTGAGCCCAGGAGGGCAGAAGTCTCATCAGCCATTAAATGCAGCTTTACTCTTATTCAAGTTGCAAGATTTCCTCCATAATGCCCAATTTCACTGTGTACAGATCGAATGCCTGAATGAGGTACATCGGAGGGTACATACAGCATTGTGAATGTACGTGCAAATTATAGAATCACAGGATTGTCCTTCACCGTCTGGAATCCGTGTGATAAGTTTAGATCTGTTCTACACACTCAAATATTGTGCTTGTAGAGAAAAGCTGATTCCATTTTTCCAATTCTACTTTTTTCTCTGACAGTTTGAATACATACAACTTTAGGGGACTATATTAAAGAGTAAATATAATGAAATTGAAACTTTGGGGGTTACATTTCTAATAAAGTATAATGTATAGTAATTAATTTACTTAGCTATGTTAACATTATATAGAATATAAAAGAACATATTAATGTACTAAACTTTCTTTTTCTCCTCAACTTCTGCTCCATTACACATTTTTAGGATCTGGCTGAGGAAAAGTTGAGATGGTATACTTGGTCTCTGTGGAATATACCTATGTGTTGTTATTGCTATGCAAAGTAGTTTCTAGCAAGGTTTCACAAGTTTGTAAGTGATAGAGATAAGATTCAAGCCTGTTTGACTCAAGATGCTGATAATCCTATCCTTATACTGTATTAACTTTCATACATTTAAATCACCAAAATTCACTTCTGTGCCTAAGTTTACAAGAACAATTCTGTGTACTACTTTTATTAAAGAGAGTCCTCAAATTTTAGAAGAGTCAAACTTCACAAACTTTAGATGAGTCCTTAGATAGGTACCATTTTATCTACACTGCAGAGAGAAAGAGACAAAAACAGACCAATGTCAAGTAAGTAACTTTCCCAAGGTTACACAGCTAGAAAGAAGCTAAGGAGGGATATATTGACCCTCGTGACTATGATTCTAGATCTTGTGCTCGTGACCAGTAATCTAAGGCTTATCAACTTTGACTGCACATTCAAATCTCCAGGGGAGCTTAAAAATACCAATGCCTGAGTCCTGTCCCCGATCAATGATATCATCATCTCTTGAGATCTGAACTTTGGTATCTTTTAAGGCTCTCCAGGTGATTCTAAGTGTGCAAATCATTGCATTATACTATCTTATCAACGAAAAGTGTTGGATTTTGTGATGGAACGTTTACAGTTTTTAAGACAGTTATGCTATATAAGCAGTCTGATTTCAGAAAGCTGTGCCAACAGATTTTTCAAGGTATTTGTAATATCTTCCCTGCTTTGTGTCCCTATAGCCCTCTAATCCTCACAGCTGGCATTACTTAGTAACCATATGCAAGCTCAGCTCTATCGCATTATGGGACCAACCTTGTTCTTCAAAGCCTCATGAAGGGGAGATTTGTGTCATCAACCATGTAGCATCCCTTATCCGTGGCCAATCCACTTTTCACTCTCTGCCCTCAATGTCTGTAATCACATGTAGTAATTAGTCTTCCACATAGTTCGACTTGATCAAATGGCCAACATTGTTGCTTAATATTTACTTTTTTAACCTGACCTTTAATATTCATCAAATTATTCCATACGCCTTCTTCATTTCATTTCCTGAGTTCTTTATACAAATATTCTCTAACTCATAGTGTAATTTATCATTAGTGTATGTGTTAGTTATGTTGTTTGATCTTGAAAATCAGAGATTTGAATTCATTTTAGATTAGAAAGTAAAGATTATGTATTTACATGACAAAAAGCTAGTGAAAATATTGAGAAAATATTAGGAGAAAATGTAATATTAACCAAAAAGTCTATTTCTTCTGTTCATAGGACCAAAGGAGTGCTACTTGCTGAGTAAGTTCCTCTATCTCTACTCTGCCAGTCAGCACTACACTACAAATCTTACCTTAACTCTGAATGTGTAGAAGTTGTTATTTCATACTACTTACAACACAATATGCAAAAAAGAGGAGAAAAAATTAAAAAAAGAACTTGTCAGGATTTCAAATTGCTTTTTCTTCTTAGTAGAATTTAGAAATATAAATGGCCAATCTTCTTTGTATCCTTAGCCACAACACGGTGCTGAGCATGTATCAGGATCCCAGGAAATGGAGCTGAACTTGTCACAGTGGCCGCTGATCCTTTCCTGTCACCTTGCCCAGGCAGAGGAACCCCTTGCTTCATATCAGGAGCACATGTGACATCATTGAAGACATTCACAGTCATTCCAGAGTGTGAATTGATATTTGGCAGACCATTATCCTCCTGCTGAGCTAGTGTCTATTTACTTGCCTTCACTTTTGTGCTTGGTTTTGATCTCTAGTTGACACATTTCGTTCATATTTCATATGGACTTGATGCTGGGTCATTAGTCTTAAAGTACAAATTTTAGAAACTTTACCAATTTTGATATAGTTGTGCTGCTAATGTGCTTCAGTGCAGAGTACACTAAGTAGAAGCGTAGAGAAAACTTGGGAATGTTAGGCTGATTGAGAGCCTCTTCCTTGGAAGGAAACACCAGGAGTGGGTATAAAATATTTGCTTGTAATACTAGACATTATTCAATTATTTTATGATTATTAGTTATATTACAGCCAGCCTACTTGATAAGCAATTGACTTGACAGCAAAAGGAAAAAAGGAGATGGCAAGTGAGATTTTCAAGGCAGGATACTTAATTTTAATAAACCTCCAAGGAGTATCACAAAAAAGCTGTATATATATGAAAAAATAGTTATTTG
The DNA here is from genome assembly GCF_048418805.1 of Vulpes vulpes. NCBI lineage: Eukaryota > Metazoa > Chordata > Mammalia > Carnivora > Canidae > Vulpes > Vulpes vulpes. Next base: position 19,761,674 of record NC_132783.1, read on the forward strand.
GTCATGATGTTTTGTGTAATTAATTTGGACAACTGATTGATACTGCTTTCATGACATTTGTTAGCATTACTTAATGAACTCAGGAAAATAACTTTTGTTTACTTTTTTCTTCTAGACTTTGTAGTATGACTAATAAAAATAGCATTAAAATATTATTATTTTTTAAAGATGTATTTATTTATTCATGAGAGACACAGAGAGAGAGGCAGAGACACAGGCAGAGGGAGAAGCAGGCTCCATGCAGGGAGCCCAATGTGGGAGTTGACCCCGGGACCCCAGGATCACGCTCCAAGCTGAAGGCAGACGCTCCACCACTAAGCCACCCAGGCATCCCTAAAATATTATTCTAGTTTTCATTTAGTTATCATTGTTTCTGGATTCCCAACAAACAGATCGACACAAGGACTCTGCAGAGCTGGGCTGCTTCTCAGGACAGAGTGGGTGTGGGGGTGGCCATCCCTCAGGGAAAAAGAGGTGAGCCAAAAGAAAGAGGTACTGAGACCAAAAGCCAACATGTAGTCTTTGCAAAGTGGCTGGAAGGAGGACCAGGACTCAAGTAGAAGGTTGAATGCTGGAGAAAGCATAACATTGAACCAGAGGAAGAGCATTAGAACAAAGAAAGGAGACAGAGCATAGGCAGGTTCCCTGGGCCCCTCAGTCTAGCTTTATAATCCATGAGATAGAACATGGCTTTTAAGTGAGTCCAAAGAACTTGAATTCATATCCATGGAATAGTTATTTGTTATAGCTTTTTTTAGATTAGAAAATTGCAATTAGGGAAAATTCAATTATTTGTGAGATAATGCAGCTAGTGAATGGGAGATCCAGTATTCGAGCTTAAGTCTGCAGATTCTCTCCTCAGCGCTTTCACTGTGATTTCCTTATACCTATTGTCTCTGTCTTTCGTCTGACTCTTCTTATTCCTCCACACTGACCTCAAACTTATTCTCAAAACCAGAGCTGATCATATTAACTCACAATTCAAAACAATTTCCTGCTTCCCATCACAAAGTTTACATTTCTGCACATAACCCCCAAGGTCTTCTGGTGGTCTAGCCTCCCCTATCTGTATGCCCCACTTGCTATGAACTCCCCATCTTGTACTCTGTGATCAAGGTGTACATATCTTCCATCTCTAACATGCACCCTGCATATTGAAGAGGTCACAAAAAATGTGTGAACCTATCAATTATTACACTTACACTCAGACATTATATATTTCTTAGATAACATTATTTGTCTAGATATTTGTCTCTTTCTTTTGCATCACAATCTCTAGGCACCTAATGTATATTACCAATTCCTCACAAAACTCTATGAAGGTACACAGACACTCAATAAATAATTACCAGAATGAATGAATAAGTCAATAAATATAAACTCTATGTTCTTTTTTTTTCTATGTATCATATTATCTAATTGGAGAAAGTTCACCTTCAAACCTAAAGACTTCAAGTGAGTAAATCCCTAAGTCATAAGTACAATTTTTATCTGGAAGATTGTACCCTATATATGCCCTTTGAACATAATTCCTTTAAGATGCTTATTTCTTAAGACATATCATCAGCTGCTTATATTTTCCCTGGACAAATGTGCACTTAAGAGCCTCTCCTAATTGAACAATTGATTAATTAGCACTCATCTACCTTCACCAGGGAGTGAGAATTTAGAGAGTATCACTGTGCTAATAAGCTCACACTTTTCCTATTTTAAACTGTTTTCAATTTGGGGAATACAAATCCCTGAGACAAGAAAAAATAAATTTTAAATCTTTTCATCCATACAAAATGCAAAGTAGGTCACCCCACCTGTTTCTCCTTGGTTGGTCCATATTTCCCTCTCATGTTTCTGTTTCAAATCTATAGTGCATTTGTTGAAGAATTTAATATCATAACATATAAAGTAACAGAGTGCACTAAGCTATAGACAAATGAAAAAGGAGATATCAAAGTCTGAGTCTCACTTCTTTATTTTTCAATTTGTCAAGGAATTCAAATTCATGTGATCCCATTGATAAATAATTTGTACTGGACTGTAGTAAATGTGGTGAATATACATGTGCTCCTAGAATTATTATGTTAGAGAGAAAGAGCGAATGATACCCTTTTGCCAAACGAGTCCTCTGATGCTTGACAAAAGGAAAAAACATAGAGAGTGATAGAGAATTTCTCTAACTGAGCCAGCCCTCTGTAGAAGGAAGCTCTGCCATGGAACGAGGCCTCTTTAATGGCTTTATAATGAGATGCAGGTGATGGTCTAGGGCTGTGTTAAATTATGAGGCTATTAATGGTATTAAAGACAAAAGCAAGTAATCAGAAATGGAGTTTAATAGCACTTTCAAAATGACATTGACCCTAATGAGGTATTTCCAAATCTGTAAAAGAATTAGGATTCTGTGTACTTTCATATGGGGAAAAACTGGGAAATTTTCTTAAACATATATATTTCATGTATAACTATATAAATACAAATATACATGTAAATGTATATTTGAAGCATGAAATTACACTGTAGAACTGACTTGTTTAATTCATCTTTATAATGCTCATTTAAAAAAAAGCAAGAATAGCAATCTCTAAAATATTCTTTTAAGAAAACCACTCATAAGTCACAAAGTCTGCATTTATCACTTTGTAGCATATTGTTATTCAATTTATTAACTTAAAATAAGTTAACACAATTATTATTAGGTGACATGCGTATGCTTTTTAGACTTTTTTTCAAAAATGAATGTCTAGAAGTTGGTAACAAATAGCTAATATTTTTTTCTCGTTGTTACCTATTACCTCTGTATTTTTATTCCATAATATTGGAAGTAGAACTCTGGAACAAAAGGGGAACTGCTCATAACCCTATGACTTTAATAAACTAACCACATGAGGCATGAAATCAGACATCTACAGAAGGCATCTTAAAAGACAGAATGTCATCCAGGCCCAAAGCTGGAAGAGCAGGGCTACAGAACTGAATTATGGTGTTTTACATGAAACAAAGGCATTATCCATGTGAAGAAAGAATGTGTTTACTATAGTGCACGGTGCACAGGAGAAAGTCATGAATCCAGAGTGAGTTTACTTTGATTCAGCGCTTTTGAGAGAGTAGGTGCCGAATTTAGAAAACTGGAGAGAACCAGGTACCATGCGAAGGATTAACTCGCAAAACAGATGTAAATGGATGCCATTAATTGCTCATCTCACTGTCCTTGCTCTGATTCCTTGATGGACAAAGGGCCATCAGAGGAAACATTTGCCTTCCTGTGTTCATTTCTTACTGGCCTGAAGGAGCTAACCAAAATGGAAGGTATAATGCTGACAGCTACTGCAGTACTCTGCAACATTTCTTAATTATCTTATAAATTTATGTGTTGTGGATTTTTAATTTTTTTTTTTTGTCTACCAGTCTCATCTAGACTTAGTTGGTATACGGCAGTCTTCTGAATCCACTCAACTCTGAGTGATCAAGGCAACCAGAATTTCTATATTTGAAATGTTCACCACATGATTATGTATCATGGTCACACTCCATATATATGGCATCCTCCTGGAAGATACTGAGCAGCACTCAACTTCTTAAATGAGGTCTTTCTCTCTTTTATTCTAGGTGGAATAATTGAAACAAAATAACAAAAATCAACTAAGTCCATGTCACCATGATGTAGAGAAATCTTTCAGTCTACTTTGGATAGAGATTTAAAGTGAGGTTAGCGTAATAAAAATTACACTTCAAAGCAGTGAAAACACCTCAAACTATCCTGCTGGGCCCTGAGCGCAGAACTGTATTAACACACCCTGGCATCAGCACTTGTATTAGGCTTCCTCTCTGGTTAGTTCCCAAACTAACAGTCATACAGGCATCAAGATAAAAACTTTATAGAATACACTGCTTCTCTCCTATAATTAATGGATAGTGCCTTGAATCAATGGAGCTTGAACTCACTTAGCATTAGGGCAGCCTAGATTAGTGGTTCTCAAAAAGGAAACTTTTTGCTTTCAGGGGACATTTAGCAATGTCTGCAGACATTTTTGGTTGCCACTACTTGGGGACGGGTGCTATTGGCATCTAGTGGTAGAGACTGGAAGTGCTGCTACATTATCCTACAAAGTGCTGGACGCCTCCTACAACAAAGAATTACCTTGTCTAAACGGTCAGTATCACCAGGTGGAGAAGCTCTGGTTTAGATAATTGAATTATTTTTAAAAGGTGGTAATTGTTTCAAGATACGGAAAGTAAATCATAATAAACTTATACAACAGAAACACTTTTTTTCATTGTAGTAACTAAGTACAATAAAAGAATCCCTAACCCTCAGCCTCCCTAGGAAATGGTTGTAATTGATTCTATGGAAAACTTTTTATAGCTGTTCGTTTAAAAAGGTTTTACTGTTATGCTCTTATTTTCAATTAACAGAAACTTCAGAAATGAAAGACTTTGAGGCATTACTGCAATTACTGACTAGTCAGGTAGCTGGGAAATGCTCATTGCATGAATCTTAAAGGGAGCTGATTCTCTTATCAACCTTACTTGGTGTCCTTGCCTCCATGGGTGGGGCCAGTGAATTTCCTTGAGGTTGCTCAACATCTTCTCTCTATAAAACTACTTCTTTAAATTAAACAGTGATTCCCAACTTGATCGTGACACTTTTTTTTTCTTTTGTTACTTACTAGGTTCAAGTGCTTAGCAATTAATAAGAAGGCTTTAAAAAACAAGGTGGAGCCCTCACACAGGAACTGGTCCCCAGGCAAGTCACAGGGTATAAACAGTGCAACTGCCCGCACAGTGGAACTAGGCAGCCGGTGTTGTCACAAATCATGATAAATGGCTCCACTCCATATTCATGAGTTTCAAGAGTTTTCCTGTAAACGATCAGTGCGTCTCTATTCAGAGAGCACTGTGGCAATAGGATGGCTGAGCACACCCTGGTGTATGTGTGTGCTAACAGCTCCACTGTGCCAGGCCTACAGAAGCAAAAGGTAGTCTGCCCTCTCTTACTCATCTGTTTGCCTATTGATTGAACAAATAAATGGAAGTGGTATTTGTTTATAGAGCATCTCCACAATGTAGCTGTTTTTATATGTATTTTCTTTTTTAATTATCATACTGCCTTCAGAGACAGCAGCCTCAATGTTTTACTGTAAACTTCAGCTCAGTGATTTATAAATGTCCCCATGATTCAAAAGCTAGGAGGCTGTTATACTCCATTTTCCACACAATTCTATTCTCAATCTTTCTCTGCCTTTGCTTGTGCCCTGAGAACCTGAATTCTACAAATCTCTCACCCAGATTTCTTTGCCCTCTGGCTCCTGAACCCATTGGGTTCAGCCAATGAAAGGCACTAGCAGATCAAAGGAGATATTTATTCCCTCTCCTCTCCTCTGCCTCACAGTGCTTCTGGCATTACTGCACTTCTCTACAATCCCAGGTCCTGTCAAGGGTTCCTTTTCCTATGGCCCCAAGTTCTCTCAAGATTCTGGGAATACCACTCACTTTCTTTTCCTTTCCTGGTCAAAGGATAATAGTGGTTTTCTGCTGGTGGTAGTCTCTAGCTGCCTTAGAATCCTCAGGTTCCCTTGACCCTGCCCACACCTCTCTAAACTGCCTAGTCATTAAAATTTTGAGTGTGTCTGCTGCAACCATGGCAGAGTAATGTCAGGACATAAACCCAAGTCACTCTGACTTTATTTTATTTTATTTTTTTTAATTTTTTTTTAATTTTTATTTATTTATGATAGTCACAGAGAGAGAAAGAGAGAGGCAGAGACATAGGCAGAGGGAGAAGCAGGCTCCATGCACCGGGAGCCCGATGTGGGATTCGATCCCAGGTCTCCAGGATCGCGCCCTGGGCCAAAGGCAGGCGCCAAACCGCTGCGCCACCCGGGGATCCCCCACTCTGACTTTAAAATCTGAGTTCCATTTACTCTATCATGACGCTTGCCAATCTGCAAGAATATAAGAGTAGAAAGGGCCCGGCCTTTGTTCCCAAGTTGGTCCCGGTTTGTCTATGGGGACCCACACTAAACTGCTGCAAAAATATATGGTAAATGCCATCATAAAAGACTAAGGAAATACACCAACTCCGTCTATATCCCTGAAAATGAAAAGCACTAAATGATACAGATGAGTCTTTGAAGATCAAATATTAAAACCTGACTCAGCAATGAGGGGCTACCAAGACTCCCTTCCTTTCTCTATAAAAGGAAACTGAGACTCTCTAGGGACATGTAGGGACTAGGTAAGTCTCACAAAGTGCATTAGTGGTCAAGCTGGGACTAGTACCCATTTCCTAACGGTTGGCCAAAGGTTCATTCTTCTTCATACATAATCTACACAGACTCTGAGGAGACAGGCCAAAAAGAGCATCTCAGCTATCGAGTGATGTTCTACATACATTCTATATATATATATATTAATCAACAAAAAGTAAGTTTCTCCACTTGAAGAATATAAGAATGGAAAAAAAATTAAAACATAGTCTTCTACCTTCCAAAAAATATTCACAAAAAAGAGGATCTGTGAGCGTGCTAAATATGTACAAAGTCATCTTAATTTAGAAAGAGTCCTCAAAACTGCAAACTCTTCCAGAGCAATGGTTTTTGTTCCCAACTTAATCTAAATCTCGACTGTTTTTGAGACTTCTTTTCCTCATTTAAAAACAGTTAGAGCTAACATATCCACATGATAGCAGAAAGAAATGCTATCTAATGCTCAGTGTGTCAGCATTTGTAAGCTGCTTTTGGCCAGTGGGTGGTGAAGTGGTTTGTTTCAAGTTGAGAATTTATATGAAAACCCCTTTGTGTTTATTTTATTCAGGATAGCTTTCCCACAAAGATCCAAAGCAATTGAAGCACCAAGCCATCCACTGCTGCTCCACAATTTTGTTTCTTTTTATGTAGAGCAGTTCTGATACTAGAATTTAAATGTTGTTAATGTTGCTTGATTTTTATGTATTCAAAAATTTCAGATAACATCAACTTGCTTTTTATAGTTTTATTTAAATTAAGATCGTCTGAATCACAAGCAATAGACAACATCCACCAAAAAGGGGAGTTTGAACAAGCCCTGAGGTCTAAATCATGATGGGATGGATTTGCTGGTTTTGTGTCTGTTCTGAGAGAACAGAGTGCAAAAGCAGGATGAAGGAGGTTACTATTCCATTGGTTTACTCTATTTTCATTTTAAATTTTTAAGTACTACTGAACTGAGATTTATTTTCCAGCTGCTCCTTTCATAAGTAATTTGTGATTAGAATAGAATTCAGGTGATCTAGAAACCTTCCAATGGCACACATTACTGTAAGCCTTCTTATCCTTTGCTCTAAACTAAAACGTATGTCTTTATACAAAGTGCATAGGAGATTTTTTAAGACAATTTCTTACCGATGGTTTCCAGCCACATTAGAGGCAAAAGTGCCAAAAGTTTTCAGGAAAGGCTGCCCTGTGACATTTTCTTGTCAGGGATCTGAAAGGCAGGCAGTAGACGGTGTATAGAAAATCTTATTTTTCTGTGATTTCCCTTATGATTCTAAATGGACCAAGATTCAAAACAAAAATTCAAACAATGTCCAGTGTAATTTTGCTTTCATATTCTGCATAAGCATCATGGCCTGTCAGCTCTCCCCAGTGGAATACATCAATCAGTGATCAATCAACGCACTCTGATAAGATAAATGAGTCCCTGGTAAGTGCCAGACCTTGTGTAACATGCTGCATATAAGACAACTAAAAGTGCCATTTGGCCTGAAAAGACCACAGGGTCTAAAGGGAGAGAGAGAGAAACGTCCTGAGAATAAAGAGAGAGAGAATAAGAAGGTGCTGACAGCCAAATATACTTGGCGGTACAACATGCTAAGAGCATTATGTGCATTATCTCATTTAATCTTCGCAATCACCCTGCTGTCTGAATTCTTCAGATGAGGAAGTCAAGGCTTTAAGAGGAGAGGTTATTGCTTGTGCCCAGGCTAGTAGTGGCACGAAAGACTCCAGCCAGAATCCAAATCCAGGAAATCTTGATTATGTTCCTTGAACAAGGAGAACCTTCTAATATTACCACATCCAATCCTCCCAATCAGGAAAGTGACACTGATATGACACAGACACATTTCAAAAATCATCAACGGTCCCAATGATGCCTCTTTTCCATATCGTCCAGGATCTGGTTAAGTGCATCAACTGCATTTAGCTGTCATGTTGCATCAGGATCCCTCAATCTGAAGAGTTCTTACAGATTACCCTGTGTCTCATGGTCTAGATGCCCTTCAAGAGTACAAGCTTCATTCTGTAGGATGACGTCAACCTGATTCTCTGACTGCCTTCAGGATCAGCCTAAGGTCTTTCATTCTTGACAGGAATTCTACAGAAATAGAATGCTTTTCTTAGTGCATTGTGTCTGGAAGCACACTGTTGTGATTTTGTCCTTCAATTTGTGAGTTTGTTCTGATCCTTTTGAGCCTATCACGCTTCTCCACTATAAGTTGCTATTCCCTCTTTTTATTCGATTCACATTTTATGGAGAAATACTTTTAGAGCTATCCTTTGCGGCAAACCTCTAAGTCATCCCGTAGGATCTAGAAATGACTCCTAATGATATCGTAATTACCACTTTGATGATATCCAATGGTTACTACCTGTTTTAATCATTTTCTCTACAGTTATTAGTTGGCATCTCATTGTGAGAAAAAACTCTCCACTCTCCCTTATTTGTTTCTCTATACTTGTAGGGTTTCAAGCATTTCCATTTTATTCAATGAGTACACTTGTGAGACCAAATTGACCTAGACTGTTCATCCTGTTAGGACATCCTGTTAGGATGTCCATATATCCTTGTCCTTTTGATATGTCCTCCTCATTCCATAAGCATTTCCTTACTTTCTGGCATAAATTTTTCCATTGTAATTATAATATTTCCCTGACTCAGCTGCAGAATCAGTTATTTATATCCAAGTCCTTGACTCCTTTTAGTGAGAGATAGTATTTGGAACCCAAAGTTTGAACGCTCAGTATATTCATTACTTGTGGTGTCATTACTTCCAAGCTGACAAAGGTAGATAATGTAAGTATGTACATCTATACATATATGTACATATACACCTACATACCCGTATATACACATGAAATCACATAAATCTATAACCATTGCTATGTTTGAATGTATGCATTTATACTTATATATGTATGTATATACACACACATAAATTTATTTTGACATTCTCATTTCTAAACCAATATCGTAAGGTTATTTTTAGCTTTCCCCCTCTGCAGATTTGCAAATCTTTTCCAAGACAGTGAAAAATCTGGTTCTCATCATTTTCAGCAGTTTGTTTAATTAACTTTTTTGTTCAGTGTAATGAGTCTCTCCACCGCTCAGACTGCCCCCTCCACCCACCATCTCTGGTCCCACTCCCTGCATGGCCCCACTTCCTCAGACACCAGCATCTCTGCATCACGTGGCAGAAGGAACAGAAGATTGAAAGGGATAGGGTGATGTGGCTGGATGTGTTGTTTCAAACGACTTCTTCAAACTCTGTATTGATACAGATAGAAGACATATAATGACTAAGACAGTTCACAACTTATGCCTTGAAAACTGTATTCTTCACATGATGACTGATAACTTCAGATAAAGTAGAAAGAATCTCTTGTCTTGTCATATAATTCAGGAACTAAGGTATTTAAAAGATGCTTGGAATCTCAAAGAGATATTTGCATGTTCAGAGAAGCATCATTCCCCATGGTCAAAAGGTAGAAGCAATTCAGCTGTCCATCAACATGAATGGATAAACAAAATGTAGTAAAATATACGATGAAATATTGCTCATCCTTAAAAGGAAGGAAATTCTGACACATACCACAACATGCATAAATCTTGGAGACCGTTATGCTAAGTGAAGTAAGCCAGTCACAAAAAGACAAACATGGTATGATTCCACTTTCATGAGGCATCTAAAATAGTCAAGTTCATAGAAAGTAAAATGGTGGATGCCAGGGGCTCAGAGGAAGAGGAAACAAGAGATGTTTAACAGAGTTAGAGTTTCAGTTTTGCAAGATTCAAAAGTCCTGGAGATCGGTTGTACAACAGTGTGAACGTGCTTAAGACTACTGCATTGTACATTAAGTAACATGGAAAATTTAACTTGTGTCCATTTTACCACAATTTAAATTTTTAATGCAAACAAATGCTGAAAGGTAGTAGTACCCAATTTAAGAAATGCCTTTTTTAATGATCATTTTGATTGGGTCGTGACACTTAAAAAAGAAATCTAGTCATTACACCTAAGGAAAGACAAAAGGAGGATGGGTCTTTTTGGTGAGGACAATAAAGGACGGGGCAGTTTGGTCTTTTCTAATATTGTATAAAGATGGCATTACTGATACTTGTACTATTAAAATATTATACTCAAAGGAATTTATTAAGAGTCTGTTTAGTTGTAGTGAGGGGTAAGTTTAATTATCACAATCAGACCCTGCCTTACTGGGTTGATAAGACACACACAATACAGATATAGACCTGCAACAGACAAGAATAAAATCAGAAATAGAACTAGCTGGCAGCTCAGGTGGCCCAGTGGTTTAGCGCCGCCTTCAGCCCAGAGCATGATCCTGGAGACCCGGGATGGAGTCCCACGTCGGGCTCCCTGCATGGAGCCTGCTTCTCCCTCTGCCCGTGTCTCTTCTCTCTCCTCTCTCTCTCTCTCTCTCTCTCATGAATAAATAAATAAAATCTTAAAAAAAAGAAATATAACTAGCAAACAGTTATATACATGACAAACTTTTTATTCTCTGTAAATTCTGTAATAAGTACAGTCTAAGCTACAGATTAATGGGGTGTGACATGTGACCTGTTTGTTCAAATGGGTGAAACCAAGGGAAATGCACTCTGCACCTAAACCAGTCTGCTACACCACATCACCCTTTCAATATAGAGCTTTGCCAAGTTACAAGAATATTTCACGTAGAACATACTGTTGGAAATGTTAGGTTAACATCAATTAATGTAAACAAATTATGGTCACTGTGTTGACCTCCTCTTCTCTAACCACTGTCCCTTCTGAGTAAGCTACCCTAAGGTACATAGTATTGGGGAGAGCACAAACTTTAATTACCAGACTGCCATTATCACTCCAGTGTCTAAAAGCCGGGAGAATGTGTTTCAACCTTTTCTTCGGTTTCTTAAGTGATGTGAATTTTTTTTAAGATTTTAGTTATTTATTTGACAGAGAGAAAGAGAGCACAAGCAGAGGAAGGGGCAGCAGCAGAGGGAGAGGGAGAATCAGGCTCCCAACTGAGCAGGGATCCCAACTCAGGACTCCATCCCTAGACCCCGGGATCATGACCTGAGCCAAATGCAGACGCTTAACTGACTGAGCCACCCACACACCCCTGCAGTGATGTGAATTTTTGAAATAGGTGTGACCATGAGGAAGTGAAGCTACATAGTTTTACTACCTATATTGACCTTGACCAAGATCATAGGAAGAACAGCTGGTAAGTGCCATATTTAGAAGTTCTTACTACCACACAACCCCAAGACAATTGAACCTAATCATGCGATGGTACCAAATCCTTCTCATCACCTCCTGGGCTTTCCCTCAAATGAAGTAACTGATTATTCCTTCCAGCTACTCCAATCATTCTTCCTTGCATTCCTTTCGCATGTTTTATTTCCATGGTGATTTCATTAGCATAAAAGCGCACATCTTATTTGCAATACAACCAGAAATCGTATGTGTATACCATCATTGTTAATCCAATTTTAACTCCATTTGGTTAAATTTTCGCTTACGTTTTTGGCTCATCCCCTTTTGTGATTGCAGATATATAAACATTCCACAGTTTTTCCTTTCTTATTTTGCCTGTTTAGCCTCAAGGTTTCATTGGTGTGTACTTGTTCCCTTGAGTTCACTGACTTCTTATATTCTATTTCTACTCACAATCTTAATAAGTTACACTCCTTCAATATAAAGGATCTGTCTTCTAATCAGTACTATCCACTCAACATATGAAATATCTTACGACTTACCGAGAGGTCCAGAATCTTGAAGACAGTACAGAGCTTGAAGCCAAGTAGAGCTCCTAAACACGATTGCTTGCTAGAAGTATTACAATGCTAGAGGTCACTAGACAGTGACACTGAGGAGTTATGAGGAGTTTCCAAAAAGCTCACGGACATCTAACCACTTTATCCTTGTTAAATTGCCTTTAATAAATCCTCTTATTCAACTCATCTACAATTAACAGTGACCCAAACTACTTTTCTGTAAGTTTATGCATTTCCAAATGGTGACTCATTTTGTGTATCAACAAAATTTACAGAAGCAAAAGTAATTGAAAACTCACAATACTTTAGGCCAACACGTTTCATTGAATTAAAAAAAAAATCTTTACATGAGCACAACATGGTATGCATTTGTTCAAAGAGAAGCATTTTTAAAATAATTAAATATAAATGACCACTGCATAATTTGGTCCAAATTATGGTATGTCTATCTGGATTCTGAAAACATTTAAAGTCCAAAATTCCACATTCCCCACATGTCCTTTATGATTTTCTTTCAAGATAGAATATTTTTCTAAGAATTGTTTTTACGGGAAAGACTAGAATTTATGATAGGAAAAAATATAGTATTAGCATAAGGAAACAAGCCTGTGCAACAGGGCTTTGAACAGGGATCAGCTCCTCATGCCCCAGTGTGTAAACCAGAAGGACATAAATAGCAGTGGTGTATTTCATTTTTAGGCTCAGCCTCCTTACGGCAATGCTCTGAATGCTGACAGGGGGCATTAAATCTTTGGTGGGTTTATGAACTGCAACAGGGAACTTTTCATGATGTCCTGGATCCCAGAAGTGAGACGCCAGTGGCTAATCTCTGAGTCACCGGGCCCCCTTGACCTGTTCTCTTCACACTTGTTTCCATATTTCATCTGCTCTGAGCTGGGTTTGCTTTATGATTTTGGTTAAGTGTGAAGAAAATCAGTGTGGCAGATGGAAGGAACTCAAGCTGTTCTTTACCAAACGCTAAATGTCTGCCCATACGTGTTTTGTTTCCGCAGCAAAATCCCTGATGTCGTTTTTCAGCATGTCCAGTAAGCCTTATCACTCGCCAGTTTAAGTAATATCAGATGTAATATTCCCTGGAGAGGACAAAGAAAGGGACTCCACGTTTGGTTTTTATGTTAAGGACAACGTGGCTCACAGTGCACATGAGCTGAAACCCAACAGTACTTTGTAAAACGTGCCAAACGCGAGGCCCTGGCTCTGCTTGTGTGTCCCTGGTTAGAGACGCAGCTGGAACAGGCTGGCAGCAACTGTGAGTCCTGGGAGGGGCCCTGAACTTGGGGCCAGAGGATCCAGCCTCAAACCCTGACTCAGCCAGCTCCTTGCCCCAGCTGCCCGGCAGCTTCTCACGGCCTGTGCTGTTTCAACAGTAAAATCGATAGAAGGCAGCCCTCAGAGGCTTTAATTACGGATAAGTGACATACGGAACAGAAACTTATTTGTGGGTTAAAAATCATCTTCTAAGGGGTATTGATTCTCTTGCTATGTGGTTGTAATTCCTTTTTGCTGACTTCACCTACCTATCACCAGTAAATCAGTTAAGTCACTGCTATGGCATTGATTTTTAACTTCCAAACCGATGTTTGAGTCTGACTTGATGCCAGGTATCCAGTCGGAAACTAAAATATTGTCAGCGATCTGAATCGCAGAACATAAACACATTCATTATTTCACATAGAAAATTGCGACTTTCTTATTGAGTTTTTAGATAGCATAATGGTTTAGCATTATGGTCACCCAGACAGAGAAACGCTTTGTAAACCGTGCCTTGCAATTTCAGGAACCTAAAAGCTAAATTATCAAATACCAAATTTTATGCAGTCTTTAAACATGACAGTTTTTCTGAAAAATTAAGCACAAACAGTTCAGAGTTCTGATCCAAATAAATAGCTATCATTTTCTCTGTGTGCATGTATTTATATATAGATATACTAATAAGAGAGAGACTCTCTCTGAGAGTTGAAGCTCTATATGGAAAGTAATGAGATAATAATATACATTATATGAATATGAATACATATAGTCATGTGTACATATATTCATATAGATATTGAGGTATACACACACACACACACCACACACACACACACACACACACACACACACACGTCTGCATGGGACCAATGCCTGGTCCCCATCCCTGAACAAATAAGTCAGAATATATAGGGGTAGGGCTGCAGCAGTAGTGCATGTTAAAAGTTCCCCAGGCGATTTTAATGTGCAGCCAGGGCTGAGAATCACTGTTTCACATTGATATCTGAAAGTCCTTAGTATAACTGGCATTCTGGATGCACTTAAATTCCACTAGCCCATGTGTTTCCATTCAGACAAGAAGGACAATAACAACGGTGATATTAAAAGTCTTCAACTGATGAAACTAATTCACTGAACTTTTCCACTACCTCCTAGAAAATGAAAACAGATATCACTTACCCTTCTGGTTTCTCATTGTGGTGAATGGAGACAGTGTGCTTGATGATCCTAGCAAAGCAGTGGAGAGTCTTCCTACTTTTACCCAGTTACTACATTGCTTTTAGTGTTTCTGAGTGCTGTGAATGAAAAACGTTAAAATGAAGGGATCATAAAAACAATGACAAGAAAACCTATGTAGAGACAGAGACAGGAATGTTGAAACCAGGAAACCAACATAGAACTGGTACACACAGGACAGCATCACCTGAAATCTAAAGGAGTTCTGTTTAGGTCATCTGGGAGTCAATGCAAATGCCCCTAGGGCCAGGCAGGATGAGGTGGGTGGATGCAGCCATAAAACTGCTCTTGGCGGCGCTCCTGTCATGCTCGGGAAGGACAGCCACTTCAGCTTTAGAGTATAGACAGTGAAAGTCTTTTACTTTATGTTTGCAATTGTATGAGAGTTTGTGGACAGGTCCCATCCGTAAGCAAAAAGCCCACTTAAGATTAGTTTCAGTCAATGCAATGTTTGCATATGTATTCGTGTTCATGCCAAGTGCCATCTAAGTGACCAATTAAAATTAGACAGTCCTCTCCCCACTGGGACTTGAGACATTTGAAACTAAAGAGGAAAAAATGAACTATTGGGACTTCATCAAGATAAGAAGCTTTTGCACAGCAAAGGATACAGTCAACAAAACTAAAAGACAACCTACAGAGTGGGAGAAGATATTTGCAAATGACGTATCAGATAAAGGGCTAGTTTCCAAGATCTATAAAGAACGTATTAAACTCAACACCAAAGAAACAAACAATCCAATCACGAAATGGGCAAAAGACATGAAGAGAAATCTCACAGAGGAAGACATAGACATGGCCAACATGCACATGAGAAAATGCTCTGCATCACTTGTCATCAGGGAAACACAAATCAAAACCACAATGAGATACCACCTCACACCAGTGAATGGGGAAAATTAACAAGGCAGGAAACCACAAATGTTGGAGAGGATGCGGAGAAAAGGGAACCCTCTTGCACTGTTGGTGGGAATGTGAACTGGTGCAGCCACTCTGGAAAACTGTGTGGAGGTTCCTCAAAGTGTTAAAAATAGACCTGCCCTATGACCCAGCAATTGCACTGTTGCGGATTTACCCCAAAGATACAGATGCAATGAAATCCCCGGACACCTGCACCCCGATGTTTCTAGCAGCAATGTCCACAATAGCCAAACTGTGGAAGGAGCCTCGGTGTCCATGGAAAGATGAATGGATAAAGAAGATGTGGTTTATGTATACAAAGGAATATTACTCAGCCATTAGAAACGACAAATACCCACCATTTGCTTCAACGTGGATGGAACTGGAGGGTATTATGCTGAGTGAAGTAAGTTAATCAGAGAAGGACAAACATTATATGGTCTCATTCATTTGGGGAATATAAATAATAGTGAAAGGGAATATAAGGGAAGGGAGAAGAAATGTGGGGGAAATATCAGAAAGGGAGACAGAACATGAAGACTCCTAACTCTGGGAAATGAACTAGGGGTGGTGGAAGGGGAGGAGGGCGGGGGGTGGGGGTGAATGTGTGACGGGCACTGAGGTGGGCACTTGACGGGATGAGCACTGGGTGTTATTCTGTATGTTGGCAAATTGAACAACAATAAAAAATAAATTTATTATAAAAAAATGAAACTAAAGAGGAAAGAAATAACTCACAAATATAAACAAAAGGTGTCAGCCGGCACAATGCCCTATAGTATCTATCCTCTTTCCTCTGTGCCTAGTACCTAGTGGGGGCTCCATAAATAGCTATTCAGTCAATGATCTCAACATTTGCTGTAAGAGTCCAAGTCATTTATACTATTAGATTTCTAAGTTACTTTTAGCTTTCTTACACAACTAATGTTCATACAATTATTCTAATATACTGAAAGACTTATTTTGGCCAAACTACATTGTCCTTGGAATCACATGGGGATCTTACAAAAATGCAGACTTTGAGGCAGTAGGTCTGCTGGCACCTGAGATTTGCATTTCTTCCCAACTACCAGGTGATGCCAGTATTGCAGTCCGTTGATGACATTTGAGTGACCAAGCCATAAGAAAGAAGAGATAAATCAGAATTTATATGACTCCTTTTGAAAAAGAAAGCCTGACTACATAGGCTTTCTAAAACAAAACATTTAAGGAATAATATAGAGTATGAATGAGACACTTAAAAAGCAGAAAAAACTCAGCACCTGCTTTGAAACAGTCTGTGTTTGTTTAATGGTACTCCCGAGTATTTTCAGGTTTCTTTGTTGTCCTAACTACACTTCAGTAATTAGTAAATGTTAGAGGCATGCTGAGATTTGCTGCTTGGTCCAATAGTCAATCATTCAAGCTTCTATAAGGAAAAACACGCACTTTAATGCACTTCTATGATTTGTAGTTTCACAAATGTTGTTCTAATCCTATTCCTCACAGTTAGCAAAACAGGAATGCAGTAATTCCCTTATTTCAACACACAGCTCATCATTAATCTTGGGATTCTATTATAAAAGACTGCACCCCCATGAAATTCATCAATATGCTCCATGTTTTTCCTCCCTCCCCTTTTTTCCCTGGTGTCATTGCTAGATCCCAGAAACCAAACTACCAATGTCTATAACAACCTCTGAAATTCTTTGCTTTGACAGAACATGTAAAGTTAGGACCTGTAGATTTTTCTTTTACTCATGTCAGAACAGAGTAGCTATTCTGGATCTCTTATCTCTTGCCAATCCTGGCAAGACTGCTTTTATGAGAGAAAGAAGAAAGGATGTGTGGCATGAGGAGACTCTGATTCCCAGCACTTTTATTTATGGGTCTAGTGTGACCTGAACTGGTCACTGAAATGTCTCCGAGTCTCAGATTCCTCATATAGCAAGTGATAGTGTTAGTAATAAAAACATGACTTATCATTACTAATATACTATAGGATATGACCCAACACATATATTTGATTCAGAAAACTTTTGGAGTGAAATTATAAATCTTCATGAGACACAAAGGTGGATCATTCCTCCTCTTTTCTTTCCCTAAATTAAATGAGGTTTATCAGCTGGGACTCTGGATACATGGGGGGAAAATTATGCATTTTAGCCTCTGCATTTAGTTCACAAGATGTAACGCCTCCTGAGGGCAGGAGCAATGTCTGTTACCTGCTGCTAGGTAAAAGTGCTTAGCATGTAAATGCCAACCAAACACATAAAATTGTTTGCCTATGAAACATTTACTTCCTTCTAAGGTTAAAAGGCAAGAAACTCTGACCAGTGACTTGGATTGAAAGAGTAATTTTTAGTTTGAAAGCTTCATGTTGGTAAGGAACACATTAACCACTATTTCATTTTTAATTTTCTCATGAAAGTGAGGATTCAGTGGAAGCTAGCATTTTTTAGCAGTTCTAAATCTTCTAAAATATAAGGGCAATGAAAATTTTAGCCAGCCAGTGTTGTGGTGTTTACTTGGCTATGAACAGTGTCCACTCATTCTGTCTCCTTTGACCCCCCACCAACATCATCCCTCTACTGTCTGTCCACCTATAGCATGTATGCTGTCACTACCTTCCAGACCCTCAGAGCTTACACAGTCCCAGAGAGGGGCCAGGTGTGTGAGGTCGTGACTCATGCACACTCATTTGGACTTCAGGACCACTGGGGGAGGCCAGAACTACAGGAGTGTCATGGAAACACAATGGAGGCTTAAAGTCTCAGGCACTAAAAATAAATACATACATACATACATACATACATACATACCTAAAAATAAAACTCAGTCCAGAATTTGAAAAGATCTAATATGTGGCTGTGAAAAAGAACAGAGGTTCTGGAGAAGAAAACATGCTAATTAAAGGATCTTATTCAACATGGACCATTCTCTGATCTCAGCTTTTCCATAGTACCCCTGGCCTCAATTATTTCTTTATTCTACTAAAGAAAATAACCTTTGTTTGTGCCTGTTGTTCTTTTCCCACCATTGGTTTGTTTGTTTTACTGAATTTAGAAGATTCCCTTCTATAAACTTTTATCCTCAGAAATCTAAGTAAATCACAAATTGGAGGATAAAAAAGGCAGTATTCCTCAGTTGTTTATGTGACTGACAAAATATCTACCAACCATGGGCCATGATGAAATGCATAAAGTGTACTCCAACCAGTCTGCATTATAAAACAAAGGAATATTTTGAAAGAGATGGACTGGTGAAAGTACTAAAAAGTGTCTTGTCATTATATATAACCTAATATTTTTAACCTTATAGCAGAGTCTATTCTGATCCTAGAATGAGCCAGGTATCTTTAGAAACTGCATTTACTATTCTAGATAAAAAGTGTAATATTTCTACCAACACCCCCAACAGAACTTATTCTGGAGAGCTTGATCAGTTCATAAGGGATCATAGAAACTGAGAATGGGATGCATGTTATCATTCTCTTGAACTTATTAGGACATATCCAAACACTTCGGCCCACATGTCTTTTGAACTATTAAAATTACAAAATCATTTGGAATAGACAGCCAAAGGATGGTCAATGGAAGATAACTTAATGTGCTAGGTCTGGAAGAGACATAGATTTTAGCTATACCTAAGACTTTAAGAGTCCAAGACTAATTTCCTAGATGGTTTTTTGTAAAGGTTTTCTTTTTTTTTTTAATTTTTTTAATTTTTATTTATGATAGTCACAGAGAGAGAGAGAGAGGCAGAGACACAGGCAGAGGGAGAAGCAGGCTCCATGCACCGGGAGCCTGATGTGGGATTCGATCCCGGGTCTCCTGGATCGCACCCTGGGCCAAAGGCAGGCGCCAAACCGCTGCGCCACCCAGGGATCCCTGTAAAGGTTTTCAAACTAAACCCCCTTTCTCAATACTCTGTATCAATTTTATTTTTTTTAAATGAAAAACCATCAAGACCTGGACACATTTCTGTCACTGCACATATGAGTTTTGTTAGATTCCTCTTTGCCTTGCTATAGTCTCATTTTCTCCTTCCATTAAATGCCCAGAAGAAACAATTTAAACAAAGACTAATTGGGAATTTTGGTAAGGGGCAAATGTGGCTAGTGTTCTGGCCCTCTGGGGACACTATAACCAGAGTTACCTAAGCAATAAACAGTGTAGCAATCAGCATGCAGAAAATTGAGAGCAACCTGTGAAAACTGCTTTTGGACTGATGGGCAAAACAGAGGGGATCTTTTAAAATCTGCCGATCAAACCATTAGATATGACATCATCTCAAAATGCATTGAGATTCAACTTAATTGGTCATTTCTTCATCAATATTCTCGATTGAAATAAAAAAATCGAATCAGTGATTTTGAGATATAAAGGGAGTGAAGTGGCTAGGGGAAGAAGCTGACCTTTGCTGCAATATTAATGGAAGGCACCTCCTGGGGTCAGATAGTATCTCACCAGAGACTGAGATCAAGTCACCAGCACAGGAATAAGATGCAACCCTTACTGCTCAGGGCAGTTGACAACTGGCAAAACTTACCTTGATAAAGCTCTTATGGACAGAATGCTGTTATTTATTCCAGCTTACTTGACAGGGTTGATTAGATGATAGAGGAATCAAAATAGCCATAGGGAGGTTGTAGTTTCTAAATATTTTAAGTGATATTCTCCTTCTCTCAATTGACAACTTGTTTTAAGAACATCACAGAGGACATTTGATATGGATAAGATCACTTGACATTTTGCCTTTGTGTGTGTGTGTGTGTGTGTGTGTAACTTCAAGTAGTATGATTAGCATGCAATTTGCACTCTAGTCTTTTTTTTTTTTTGAGATTTTATTTATTTATTCATGAGAAACAGAGAGAGAGAGAGAGAGAGAGAGACAAGCAGAGACACAGGCAGAGGGAGAAGCAGGCTCCATGCAGGGAGCCCGACGTGAGACTCCATCCTGGGTCTCCAGGATCACACCCTGGGCTGAAGGTGGCATTAAACCGCTGAGCCACCCAGGCTGCCCTGCACTCTAGTCTTTATTCTTTTTCTCCCCCTCCCACACCCTAGTTTTAAAAATGTGTATAAGTATGGACTGGTATAATTGAAAAATCTAAGCTTACCTTGATAATGCTAACACTAACTGAATTTCAATTTCTAGAGAGATTTTCTAGAAAGATAATGGACTGCTCAGAGCTTCTTGAATTCTCTTTAAATATACCATTTACGACTAACTTTTCATTAAAGATTTTTGTTATTGTTGTTTAGAGCATGAGTTTTAGAGTCAAACAACTTCCATGCTGAAGCCGACTCCACTGATGGCTAGCTATGCGACCGTACGTGACTTTACTGTGCTTCAATTTCCTCACCTGTAAAATAAAAATAATGTTTTTACCTGTTGGGAGACAACTGGCCTTAAGTCTCATTTTCTGCTGGTATTTTGAGCAGAGACATTAACTGTCTTTGTTATGGATTATATGTTTAAGGATGCTCATATAGATAAGAGCTTTAGAAAAGAGAGATAATGTCTTCCTCGCAAACAATAATGTTTACTGTACATTAGAGAAGTTTTGGGTTCCCTACACTCCAAGTTCCTGTCCAATAATCAACCCATTGGATGGCTCTTTTCACTTTGCTCTGTAGGAGATGGTGCTGGGAGAATTGACCTAAGAAAATATAGGCACTTTGGCAATTACTTTACCGTGAGTAATAAACTATCCTTAGTTTCTGAACCAGGAGTTTCATGTCTCCTGCTAACATCTATGAAACAGCGGTAAGCCAATTTGTTAGCTTGCAAGGATGGTAAAATCTCAGACTTTTTACAGATCTTGCAGATCTTACCTTACAATGTTATCTTGAAGGTTAAATGAAATAATATTTGTAATGTGCTTACAGCCTTATCTGTCATATGTTAAAAACACAATTTATATCAGCTAGTATTGTTGCTGCTACTAATTGGTCAACAGTTTCAAGATATAAAGACCTCAGGATATTGATGAATTCTAATTCCACTGGTGCTAAGTGATGAAAAGCACAGACTAAAGAATTCCTGCAGTGCCTTGTAATAATACACATTTTCTTTCAAATTGCTCAAGAAAGAAGTAGTTTGTAGAATTGGAAATTTTATGACTATCTTATATCTTATTTAAATATCCAGGTGATTTATTTTAAATAAAAATATATAAATGATTGATAGAAAGGCTTATACTCCATCATATCAACACTTTTTTCTGCTGAAACTGACAGCATCAAGCTGATGTCTGTGATTTTATCAAGACTGAAGACAAATTTTCTTCACTCTCCTATGAAAATGTGTTTTAGTTGCCTGTCTTATCAAAGTGCCATAAAAGAAGCAATGATGATTAGTACTTATCCCTATAACTTATTATTAGCGATTTTATGTAACCACATTTGAAGGTATGTTTGCTGAGACCTTATTTAAATAATCACACATCATTTCTGTTTAACTACAACTTTACTGGTAGAGCATGAAAAGAGCTTCTAAGTTTCTGTGAAATTAATTTAAATGATCCTATCAAACTGATCGATCACATTGAGGTTCTGTTATATTCTAGAACATCAAGTGAAACAGAAACATGTCAGATATGGCCCATGCATACAGACTTGTTAATTACAAAAAGAATTCAGATGCTCACATGACTCTTAATTTTTGAGAATTCAAGATATTGAGAACCTAAGTGGATATTTTTAGGAGCTTTTCTATGGTTCATTATCACTAAGTGAATGTAAAAAATATGGAATTGCTACCTATACATATACTTCCTTTAGTCTTCTTATGTTTTAAGGCTATCTTAAGATTTATTTGAATTTAAGTCTTGGAAGTCATTGGAAACAAGAATCATCCATCCATATGTAGAGTAAGTCAATATAAAGGAATTAATTCAGATAGGAAGTGTACTCAAAGAATAGTTTTCAAATTATTTTTAAAATGTGAAAATATTGGGATGCCTGGGTGGCTCAGCAGTTGAGTGTCTGCCTTGGGCCCAGGGTGTGATCCTGGAGTCCCAGGATTGAGTCCCACATCAGGGTCCCGGCATGGAGCCTGCTTCTCCCTCTGCCTGTGTCTCTGCCTCTCTCTCTCTCTCTGTGTGTCTCTCATGAATAAATAAAATCTTTTAAAAAATGTGAAAATATTTTTTAAATGCCATGCTATCGAATATCCATATGTATCTACCCATCCACAGAGTATCCCAATGGGCATCCCTAAGCATTTCAAACACTAAAATTCCCAAGCCCCTTCTTCAGATCATTATTTCTAATTCTCCCCAAGGGTCAATAGACATATTGTGCCCATTCGATAGGCACAGCCCAACTGAAGGGTAACTGATTTGTCACATATTTAAGTGGTAAGCACATACTTTGAATTCTAATTTGTTTGAATTCAAAAAGTACTGTCTTTTTGTTTTTATGGTTATTGTTATCTGTGGTAATGTTACTCCCACATAGGGTTGCCACATAAACTATGGAATAACCAGTTATAAATTTCAGATAAACAATGGATAGATTTTTAGCATTGTTTTGTACTGTTGTATAGGACATACTTATATAAAGGAATTAGTTCCTTACCTGAAATTCAAATTTAACTGGCGATTTTGTATTTTTATTTGCTAAATCTAGAAACCCTCCAAGGGAAGTTTTCAGGAAAAGTGACATTTTATCTGGACTAAATAAATATTGGTAAATAACAGATTTAATGAAGCTATTTCAAGAGCAGAAAAAGGCAAGAGTATCTATGTTTCTGAAATCTTATTACAAATGTGAATCTGCATTTTCTAAGTGTGAAGAATTTAAAAGTATTGAACTCTCTAGGGAGTCCATGTCCACCCAGGTGGGAACAATCTTCCTTTCTTATTGGTAAGTAGGTTTGTCAAGCTTACTTGAGGATTTCTACAGACACAGAGCAAAGTGCCAAGGTGTAAGGAAGCAGAATATTGGCTGGCTGTTCATAAAATAAGAACCTAATCTGTTCTGTCCCATTGTGAATGAGAAAACAATGCCACTATTTTATTATCCGCTTTACTTGAAAATTCTCCTTCTATCACTTTTTTAAAAAGAAGTATTAATATTTCATTGGAGTTAAGAAAATAGTTATTAAGCAAGCAGGGTAAGAATTTAAATCCTTTTTTTCAATATTTATAAGCTATGTGAATTTGGGCAAATAATTTATTTGCAACTAACATTTCTGGGTGGAAAATAGAGCAAATGATGCCTCCTTCTTAGGGTAGTTGTGAAAATTATTTGGAATGTATTTAAAAGCAATTAGTATAGTTAATACCTAAAATACAATAAATGGCCAAATAAATGGGTAAGTATTGTTTTGGGTCCTGCCTAATCCGATACCACATTTTCCAAAATTATTAAGGATTTATTTAGTTTTTATAACTACTTGTTTTTGTCAGAAATGCACCAAAGTAGTATTTTACCTATGTCTATTTTGAATCTTCAATGAGAATTCTGAAGTAATATTTCTGGAGAAGAATGCATTTTTTTTAAAGATAGTAATATTTCTGGGTAAGAGTGAGATATTGACCAACTACTATCACAGGCATTAGCAATTCAGAAGAGATGCAGGGGCAATTAGATCACATGGCCAGTGATAACCACATGATACAGCCATGCCCCCTGGCTAAATAAAAGCCATATTCCTGTAACAGAGAAGGCAAAATTTCAGAGGCTGTATACTCCCCTAAAAGATGATAAGAACCAAACTAGAGCCCTTACATAAAAAAAGAATAAATGCATTTCTTGAGAGTAATTAGAGTTGAGGTGACATTTTAATCCTTAATCTAAAAAGTTTGTATTAATAGAGGCATAATGCTGAATGGCACATCTATTTAGACAAGTAGAAGCAATAGCAGCAATAATGATAACTCTCCACTGGGTGACCTGCCCTCTGCTGCACACTTAACACTCACTTAATAATTTAATTCTATCAGAACCTTGACTTTGGATTTATTTCCACTTTATATATAAGACAGACAGAGATCCTCATGTAACTTTCCTAGGTCACACACAGCTTATAGTGGAAGATTTGGATTTTTTTAAGCCACATCTCCTTATCTCCAAAACCCATGTTCTTACACACTATGCTGTGCTGCCTTCTGGTACAATCTAATAAAGTAACTACACAAGGTCACATTTTGATCAAAATTATATAAACAATAAAAAAACAGTCTTAGCCTATTTGATAGCCACCACCAGAGTGATAGGTAACAATTCAAAGGAATTTTATTTAATGGATATTGCCAATCCAACAATCAAATGTCAGAGAAAGATTTAGGTGTAGAGGGAGTAGAAATGCTTCAATGGTTTCAATTCTTTTCTCAAGCATAGTAAAAATGAGCATGTTTCCACTTAACTAGACATATCAAGCAAATTAAATACTGTAAATTAAGCAAGTCTTACACAGGGGTATTCCCTCTGTCAGTAGCCCTCTTAACACTGGGGTGTGTTTTCGTTGACACCAACCCTCTCCAAGTACTGCATAATTTTTTTGGGGGGGGGATACTACTTTATCCCTACTCAAACATATGTGCGTTTTGTTTTGGATGCCATTTTTATCCATATTTAAAAGTGTGTACACAGCCATGACTTGAACTAGTTGAATCAGTATATGGATAAAGTGTGTTATTTTACAGACTCCAGCGTGACTCAGGTTTGGAAGAAATGCTAAGGTCATCCTAACCAAACCTCCCCCTCCAGAACTGTATATTGACCAAGTGTCCCCTGGCAGTTACATAAGAGAATTAGGTATACCCAAGAGGACATGAAGATCCCATGTTGTGGTTTGCCCTCTGTTCACAGGGTCTGTAGAGGCACAGATATGATCATGGAGGTAGAACTGGAGGGACTTCACACCCTTTAGTTGGCTTCTCCCAGAGAAGCTCCACTTTGGGCTATTATACATCATTGGCTTCCATGTGATGACAAATGTTTCATGAAGAAAGTTTTATGGCTAAAATGATTCAAAAACTACAAAACATACAAAATATATAAAGAGAAACAGAAAAGAAAAACATGGCAGAGACTGCTAGTTGCCTACCAAAAATCCACCTTCCCTTAATTTTATTTAACACAATTTATGTATTGCTAGCAGCAGAAAAGTATTTACTTGTAAAATGCCTCCCTTTCAGCCTCTCTTCCTCCTCCTTCTGCCATCAATGCAGACACAATCGCTGGATCTGCTGGATCCAGCTAACTCACAAGACAATTAGAAAATGGAAGCCGAGTTCAATAAATGGAAAAGCAAAAAAAAAAAAAAAAAAAAATAGAGGGAGTCTGGAGCAATAATGAAAGAACACATCAATTACACCTACCTGTATCATCTCTCTGGGTTGTTTCTCACATGAGAAAAAAGGAAAAACCCAATTTACGTAATCCACTGTTTTAAGCTCTTACTTTTGTAGCCAGATATAATTCCTAAATAACACAAAAGGTAATACTTATTCTTTCACACTTATTTATTTGTTTGTTTGCTTGTTTATTTATTTAGTTTTATTTTGGGGGTGTGTAGATGTATAAGTAAAGCCAACTTTAAAGAGAAACAATAAATTACAATACAGTTAATCTGAGCTGAAAAGCAAAGAAACTAAATTGTAACTGGTAGAGTTTAGTAAACATTTGAAAAGTTATATATATTCAAGTTTGCAGGTTCTAAGATTCCAAAGCTTTCAAAGAATTAGAAAAATATTTACATGACCTTTAGTAAGAATTACATACTTTTCAAAATATAAATTAAGAGTATTATTGCTTTCGCTTTTACTTTTGCCAGATTGGCATCCTATGACATCTCTCCTATGCCTCTTACTGTCCTCCTTCCACTCTCAAGAGTTTTATGAGTATTATGAGTATTATGGTCCCTTTAGCAGAGAAAGAATCTGTTAGGAAGAATTTGGGGATGAGGAATAAAAGGTTTTCAAATTACTAAACACTTTCCATTTCAAATTCTCAAAATGCTTTATGAAAGCGTTATGTCAAACTATCTACAAGATTCTTTTTTTTTTTCTCTCATTAAACTTTTGTTTTAGTGGGTCTCAAAATTCTGTGACAGATTTTTGGTCAAGTTGTTTCCATTAAAAAGTACTGGTTTTAAAAACTAGTAACTTAAAACTGCCACCCACACACAAAATCAAAACAAAACAAATGGTCCACAAAACCTTCTCCTTTCTTTCTGAAGGTTTTATGATGTATTGTTACCATTAACCAGTCTTTTCCTATTAAACTTAAAAGGCCAATTGACACAAACAGTTCTGAGATCATTCTTTCATCACTGATTAAGATGGGGTGGCAGGGCACCCTGGGTGGCTCAGCAGTTTAGGGTTGCCTTCAGCCGGGGGTGTGATCCTGGGGACCCAGGATTGAGTCCCACATTGGGGATTGAGTCCCACATTGGGCTCCCTGCAGGGAGCCTGCTTCTCCCTCTGCCTCTCTTTCTTTCTGTATCTCTCATGAATAAATAAATAAAATCTTAAAAAAAAAAGTAGCTGAGGCAAGTACATATACAAGGAGATATTCATCCTAGATGATGTATCTTTAAATTATTACCTTTAAAAGATTTTCTTTAGTTCAAGAAAATTATTATTTTTGATTAAACATGTCATTAGTCAAGTCAGCATAATTGACAAGGGCAATCCATGGATAGCAGATATTGCAAATAGATTAACCTCAAATTCAACATATTTAGGGAGGATTTTCATATTCATTGTGGAAAAAAGATTGATCTAACACGTATCTTTTTGGATTATCTTGAAATCAGTGATTAAAAACAGCACTTTGAAGGCAAGGAGTGTATGACTAATCATTGACTTCTGACTAAATCCGCATTAATGTTGTTAATACTGTATTTTCTTGTAATGTTTTCAGTGATTTTCCTAAAAACAGTGGGGTCTCAAACCATAATCTGACAGAACTCAAAAGCCTGTGAGTGCAGATTAAATGTACTGATAATAGAATTGCAAAATCATTCATTTCTGTAAAATCATTAAAAAAAATCAATGGATAAATTTTAATTTTTACTTTTGTAAAAAATGTCATAAATATTTTCCTGTTTCCACTTACCTACCAGTAAGTGTTATCTTTTTTTTTAATTTCTTTTTATTGGAGTTCAATTTGCCAACATATAGCATAACACCCAGTGCTCATCCCATCAAGTGCCACCCTCAGTGCCCGTCACCCAGTCATCCAGTCCAGCAAGTGTTATTATGCTACAAATAAATTAAAACATAAGCCCATAATTATTAC
The DNA here is from genome assembly GCF_048418805.1 of Vulpes vulpes. Classification (NCBI taxonomy): domain Eukaryota; kingdom Metazoa; phylum Chordata; class Mammalia; order Carnivora; family Canidae; genus Vulpes; species Vulpes vulpes. Next base: position 19,789,351 of record NC_132783.1, read on the forward strand.
TTAGTAAGCTGGAAGTGTTATTAAATATTTATGCAACATTATTTTCAAGATGTGAAAGTCTGCACGTGTAAAAAAATTGGTCAACTTTTCACTAATTTGCATAATAGAATTTAACACAGTGATATTTCATGGTATGATTTTAAAAACAGTATAAATCCTATGTAGTCTGTTGCTAGGCCTCTTTCAGAAACTTGTCCTAAAGCAATGTTATCAAAAGGTATCTTTGAAGATGGTGACTTGTAAGTCAAATTTGGCAACTCTTGTCGATTTTCTCTTTTTACTTGTCTTTATCATTAATTGCATAGAGTGATTAGTTCCTATTTTTTTCTGAAGAATCATTAGTAAACAGGTCCAGATGAGACTAGAATATCGGTTTGATGATGCTAATAGACACTTCTCAAGCTCTGCCCCCAGAGCTCCATTCATATCATCATCAGCTGCTACCCAGGATACTTAATAGCCTACTATTGGTCTCCCTAGTTCCATGTTTGCTTCCCAACAATGTCTGTCAATCTTTATACACCTACTCTAGCCAGAATATTTTCAAAGCACAAATCTAATCAAATCTGGCCAAAATGAATGCACACGCATTTTGTTTATAATATCTCAATGCATACCTCTTCTATAAAAAAAATCTAAATTCCTAGCACAGCCTGCATGGTCTCTCCTCCATCACTACGCAGGAGCTACTCCCTCACTGAACACTAACCATACTCACCATTTTCCTACTTCTTAAAGAATCTAGTCCCTCCTTGGTACAGTGCCTATGAATATGATAATCACTCGGCCTGGAACACTCTTTACCTACTTTAGCTTGATATCATTTATCATTTGTTCTGAATCTTTGTTAAACTGTCACTCGCTTAGGAAAGACTTCCCTGATCTACTTGCCTATGTCGTAATCTTCTTATATGATCTCATGTCTTCAAATAGTACTTATTCAAGTAATATTTTTATCTTTGTGTGATATTTGATTAATATCATTTTTTTTAATCCTGTAGGCTGTAAGTTCCATGAGATGAGGAACTGCATCAGCCTTTTTTCATCATTGCCTTCCTAGCACTTTGCACTTAGTAGCTCCTCAGTAAGCAGAGATGGAATCACAATTAAAGCACTAACAGACTAATTTTACATAGGTGATAAAACCTTTTCCATATTCTTCTAACACAAATAATAATAGAAACACAAATAGTCATTGTGTTCTTAATTACTTCCTGATGATCTTACTTTGACTTTAAATGAAGTATTACTTATCCCCACGCTCAACCCAGCAGGGATCCTGAACATCTATTAAACACTGAAGCATTTCTAGTTCTCATTGGTCCAGGTCATCCTAATAATGCATTATAGGAATAAAAGCATTGTTTCTTTACATTAATTTATAGTTTGGAATACACTCACATACACATGAATACTGACAGCAAATTAATCTTAGTCTTGAAGACATTCTACTAATAGAATAATCAGGTTCCCTGGGAACGAGAATATCCCCAATGTTTTAATACTTGGTTTTGTTTGTTAGAACATAAGAAGAAGAAAAAAACTCACCATCCTCCCCTAAAGACACAACGCATAACATCCCTGGAGTCTCTGTGGTTTCTTATCTTTATTTCCCTTGTACTCTTCTTCCTGTGGTCTGTACGTTTGTCTTCTGCTTTTCCCTGACTTGGGGAGTTGAATTATCATTGCATTTATTTCAGTTATTTCTTGAACCAAAATGTAAATACTTAACTGTTTCTTCTGTTCACTCCCCCACCCTCACCCTGTAGTCTCACTCTCATTTTCTACATAGGCTTCACCCTGCAACTGCTATCTTTTTTGAGCCAGTTATTATTTTGCAGAATGTTTTCTTCTTTAGTAAGATTCCAAATGGCTGAAGCTTTATTACTGTTATTGTGAAAACTTTATGTCAATTCCTAATTTTGCTGCACTAATTTATTAAAGAATGCGGCCAATGTTATTTCTAGTATGAAAATTTGTGAATTATGGGCAGCTCCAGTGGCTCAGTGGTTTAGCGCCACCTTCGGCCCGGGGTATGATCCTGGAGACCCAGGTTCGAGTCCCACATCAGGCTTCCTGCATGGAGCCTGCTTCTCCTTCTGCCTGTGTCTCTGCCTCTCTCTCTCTCTCTCTGTGCCTCTCATGAATAAATAAATAAAATATTTTAAAAAAAAGAAAATTTGTGGATTTTTATGGTGTAATGGATAAAAGAGTTAAAAAATTGTAATTTTCCTGTGGGTAGTTGGAAAGATGGTGTATACTTCCTTGAGAATGGATTACATCAACCTTGGATATCTTTTGATATTTAAAGTCCTCTGTACTTATTTATTTTACATACTCAGTTGATGATTGATTGATGCAGACTGATATATTCTTGGCAATTGTCCTTATTTAAATCTGTTTTATTAAAAAATTAAAAATAAATCTGTTTTATTTTACAAATTACAAGATATTCTATTTAATACTTAACATCTTTGACTCTGTGTTATTTATTTTACATATTTATTTTACATATTTAGTTGATGATTGATGCAGACTGATATCTTATATTGTTATCATATTCTTGGCAATTGTCCTTATTTAAATCTGTTTTATTAAAAAATTAAAAATAAATCTGTTTTATTTTACAGGTTGTAAGATGTGCTATTTAATACTTAACATCTTTGACTCTGTGTTATTTTGTGTTTTTTTGTGTGTGTGTACACATTTAGTTTTATTGTAACAAAGCAACTTGTACACTTTTAAGGTTTAGAACTGAGCATCTTTCCTTTCCAGTGAAACAAAAAGAAAATTTAAAAATAAACAGGAACAAAATTACAATAGAGGATGTCAATTCCAAATAAGATCCTACAGGTTCTGCTGATTCTCCTATCGAGTGGCAGGGCTCAAGTCAGCATTAGGAGAGTTTTATTTTTAAAGTGTCATCTTAAAAAAAATAAAAATAAATAAAAGTGTCATCTTAAACTGCAAGGATGACCGTTAAACATCACAATGAAACATGCCAAAGGAGAGGTCATGTTGTCAAAATGCCCACCTAACCCACCCAAACATCTCAAACCCACCCTTTGCTGACCTTCTATAACCCCATTTTTTAAAGTTTTTTTTTTCTTTTTTTAAACAAGAGAAAGTAGACAGGTACATGTTGGTAAATGCTAACTGTCCATATTCACATAGAGACACAGTGTAATCTCTGAGCCCAATATACAGAGAAAGGAGGAAAAAAGCTAGAATTCTTTGCACTACTACACAGGGGCCTAGTACCCTCCAGCTTCCAGCAGAGCTAAGGGAGCAGAAGATTTTTCTTTTTTCCCACAGAGCATGGTGGTGTTGACTCCATAAAGTTTTTGTTGAGACAGGAAGGAATAAAAATGAATTTGGAACAGAAAGGGGTAGAGGTTCTTTTCCCACTGTATTCTGCTCAAGGTATTTCCCCCCAAAATAAGTTGAGAACAGTGGTATAATGGGGGAGAAAAGAGACTTCAAAAAACAGGGCGAATGAGCACAAGAGGAGGGGGAAAATTAAAAAAGGAAGGTTGGAATCCATCAGTGTTCCATTAGTCATCTTCTCCTTCATCCTCCTCTCCTTCCTCCCCCTCATCATCATCTTCATCTTCTTCACCTTCATCCTCATCTCCTTCATCAATATCTTCCAATCCTTCTTTTTCATCATCATCATCAACATCTTCTTCTCCTTCTCCTTCTTCATCATCCATATCAGGAACCAAGTAGTGCTGTAATGGATTTGGCCAAATACCATCTTTGATGACCTCTCCTAACTCATCTGCACCTGTCAGTAAACCAGGTGAAGAAGCTCTCTGGTTCCTCGTGCTGTCCCTTCCTGCTGGCTTTATTCTGCGTTTGACTTGAACATTTCATCAAATCCTTTCCAGATTTCCATTTGATTTCAGTGGACTTTGACGATGGATCACCACTCTCATTCAGATGAAATTCTTTATTTTCGAAGTAAGGGTTTTCATCAAAATAAAAATCTAATTCTGTAACCTGATTTAATATCTTCAAATTCTGTCACTTTGACTCTTATCATATAATGCAGCACCTCTTCATCCTCCTCCCCAAGCAGCGCAGATACTTGTGGATGGTTGACAAATGTTGTTACCCAAAAATTGGGGATTTTGGCGATCAATTCTGACTTCTGAGAAAGTGTTTGGCGGAGTTATATTTCTGTTCTACTTTCAAAATCTCCTCACTGGCTTGTTCATTAAGTCTGTCTATTTAATTTTTTACTTCATCGATACGTTCAATTGCTTCTTGCTGTTCTTTTTCTCCCTTGGCAAGTGCTGAGAGGTCGCCGTCTCCTCCAGCTTGGGGGCCCGAGGCAGCCTCAGTTTCTTCATTTGAGGTGCCAGCGAGGACTGGTGTTTGGGGGCCAGGCTGTGAGGAAACTTCAGGAAAGCGGGAGAGGGGCACATCAAGAAGAAGCTCCAATGACTCGACTCTGTTATTTTGAACAGAATACTTTAGCAGAATAAAATTTCTGTCTCAGGTACATCTCTTTTCCTTTTGTTCTGCTTTATATAATATTAAACTTATCACCTTGATTATTTTTGTTTGCATTTATTTCACACACTACTGTTCAACCGTTTATACAAGTCTTTCTGTATCATTGTAACTATATCTCCTGCAAAGCGAGTATTTGGGGGTGGGTAGGTGAAATCATTTCTGATGTTTCCTTTACTCACTGATTCTTATAAAAAGAGAACTATCTATAGGAATGGCTAATGCGTGGTGACTCGTGGGCCAGCCTCATTGTCTTTCCTCTTTGGAATATGCCCACCTGCACAGAGCATGCACTCTCTTCTGCTTTTAACCCTGTTAGAAGTTGGCTAGAAAAGGCACTCTCATTAGAACAGGAGGCCTGTGATCATCCAGCGCTGCCTGCTGGTCAAATCTTCCTAATTCAGGACTCAGTGTTTGGAAACTATTGTTGCTGCATACCTAAGCCACAATCTTCAACCCTCTATCAGAAAAGGGCAGACTTTCTGATTTCCATTTGCCTAACTAATGAGTCTCACTTGAGTCAATTCACCAATGTCAGGAGCACTAGTCAAGGCGCTGACAAGGAATGGGATCTGGATAGCAGTGTTATACTTGCAGATGGAAGCAGACCGTGTGGCTTTTTAATGCTATCAGTTTGTCAGGGTCTACATGTTCATGTGAATGGTTTTTATGGTTGTGTAGTCAGATTTCAACTAATGTGGCCTTGGTAGGTAATTTTAGGAGTTGGTATATTTGTATGGGTCATGCCAAATATCAGAAAACACCATCAAGCTATGCCAGATCTTAGGTGCATGTTAAATTATAGAAGTATAGCTTGGTCTGGTATTATAGGGAGGGCTGATGCATGAATGAATTGCTACTAAAAAAAAAAAAACAAAAAAAAAAAAAAACAAAACATTTATTTCCACTCAAGACTCTCCTTAAACCAAGCAGAATTTTAATAATAATTTTTGATACTCTGGATGTTCCTATAGCTAGTTCAGCAAAGTTCCACGTGCATGGCATAGCACTAATGAACACTCAAATTTTTAGGGCCAGCCCTAGTAAAGCAGAAGTGGCTGGCTATCCTCCACAATATCTGTGCTTTCCCCATTTCTATAGTGAAGTTTTGGTTAAGCACATTGTCACCCAGATAAGAATGCTCTTTTCACATTGCTTTCAAACTGTGTCCATGTGATAGTTCAGGCCAACAGAAAGGGAGCAAGAAATTATGGGATAAATTTACAGGTCAGGTCCTTTAAACAAAAACAGATAAATATCTTTGATATACCTACAAGTCAATAGGAAACAAGGAAAACAAACCAATTAAAAATTGGGCAAAAAACTTATACAGACCCTTCACAAGAGAAGATGTCCAAGTGTCCACTAATTATATGGACATATTCTCAATCTCAGTGGTCATGAGAGGAATGAAAACTAAAGGCACAGTGAAATACCACTGCATAACAAACAGGATGGCTAAAATAAAAAAGATCCTCAAAACCAAGTATGAGAATGTGGAGTGTCTGGAACTTTCATACACTGTTTTTGTGAGTGTAAAATGGTAGAATCACTTTGGAAAACTTTACAGCATTTTCTAATAATGGAAAACATGTACTACCTAATGCCCTAGAAAGTCCATTCCTAGGAATATATGGAAGAGAAATGAATGCATGAGCTCACAAACAAAAAAAAAAAAGAACAAAACAAAACAAAACCTGATATAAGAATTCTCACAGAAACAATTGTTTTTGGTCATAGCTCAAAGCTACAAACAATTCACATGCCCAGAAACAGTAGAATAAAGAAATGTATGCATGTTAGTACAGTGCACCTTGCTGCACTGAACATGGGCAACAGAGAGCTACAAGCAATAATGATAAATCTTAGAAATGCTGATCTTAAGAAGGGTTGTACAAAATAATTCATAGACCATATATCACATATATAGTTCAAATTCGAGCCAGACAGTTAATGGAAATATACATGACTAACTATAATGAAAACACAATTATATGAAAATCAAGGTAAGGATTACCCAACTCCCTTTAGGATAGGAAATGAGGGATTTAAGTTATAAGGGGGCCCTTGCAGGGATTCTGGCCTAGAGGACCTAAATGGTGGTTACATGGGTATTCATTATGTAACTAGTCCTTAAATTCTGCGTATATTTTATACAAAGTTTTATATTTACACTACATCTCACAATTACTCAATGTTAAAAATGAGTTTTGGCTGTGAAATTAAATGAAACTGGGTAAGTTCCTTAGCCTCATGCAGTTTAGGTGTTATAATCTACAAAATGGTGATGAAGATGGCCTTTTACTAGCATGTTTTGATGATTGAATAAGATAACATAGTCAGGTCTCTGTGATTTTTTTCCCTCTTAAAAGATAAGTAAGTTAGTCTGTTACTGTTTCAAAGATCCTGACAAAAGGCCTGAAATTCCTGGGTCCGAAGAGACCTCATTACTCCTGGCACAGTAAGTAGTAAGAGCATCAGCATGTTTGCATGAGATATCCTTACCCAGAAGTCCATTGGGAGTGACCTGCTATGGCCCAGGTATTGCTGTGTCCACAGAGCTTTCCATCATAGCCGAGAAGCATCAATTTTGGGAAATCCACTGATTTGATAAGATGCAATAAGAAAGCTTTCTCCGTCCCAAAGGGAAACATCTCATCTTTCAAGGTCACTTGGTCCTAACAGAACTCTGAGAAATCACACAGGTAATGAGTGATCAGGGCTTTGCAGTCTTGTCACACCCTACATGTAGGAATGTAAATGACATATGGTGGACTCTCCAAACTTGCCTAGTCCCCAGGCAATAGAGTCAACACGTTAGAATAATGACATAATAATGAGAAAAACACAGGTAATACTTCCATTATAAATTTAAAAGTACATAATAAATTGTGCTGGAGCAATTGGATATCCATACAGGAAAAAAATTGAACGTTGATCCCTACCTTGTACTATATATATATAAAAAAAATCAAGGTGGATCAGAGACATAATGTGGAAGCTATAATTATAATGTTCCTAGAAGAAAACACAAAAATCTTCACGATCTTGGTATAGGCAAATATTTTTAACACTTTAACACAATGCATAGAGCTCTAATCATAAAATTTTAAAATAAAATAACTTCTTATCAAAGTTGAAAACTTTCTAGTAAGTAACGAAAGGTAAGTCACACATTAGGAAAATAGAATTGCAGTACATATATCTGACAAAGGACTCAAGTCCAGAATATACAAAGAACTTCTAAAAATCAATAGCAATGACTCTAAAGCTGTGGCATGATCAGCTATATGGATTTTGTCTTGAGATATGGTAGACAGAATTGTAAGATGGTCCCAACATCCCCATTCCTTAGTGTACATCTCCTGTATTTAACCCCTGGGCCTGGAAATATGGTGGATTTCAGTCTTTTATTAGGTTATATTATGTAGCATAAATGACTATAAGAAAGGGAGACTATCCTGGGTGAACCTCACCTAATAAGGAAGCCCTTCAAGGTAGCAGAGATTTCCCTGGATGCAGATATTTGAAGCATGAAAGGAGTTTAAAGGGAGAGACATCTTCCACCACTGGCTTTGCAGATGGAGTGTGCCTCATGGCAAGGAGTGTGGGCAGCTGCATAGCTGCTGAGAAATAGCCAGAAAAGACAATTCTGCACTCTCAGGGACTGAATTCTACTCACCTGAATGAATTTGCAAGAAGACCCTGAGAATGCAGCCAGTGACATGTTTCTTTCCACTCTGAGAGCCTCAGCAGAGAATCCTCCTGTACAGTAAGTACCCGGACCTCTGATCTACAGAATTGTGAGCTGAGAAATTTGTGTTAGCCATCTAAACTGCTACATTTGTGATAATCTGTCACGCGGCGTTAGAAAACAAATACAACAGATATATACATGAGTAAAATTTTATCAAGCTGGACACTTAAGATTTGGCCAATCTGCTATAAATAAATCATATCTCAAAAAACATTATAAACTAAAAAAGGAAGAAGTTCTAAAACAAGGTTGGGAAGTATTTGTAATATAGATTAGGAATGTAATCGTGAGGCAAGAATGTGGACCTCTATATAAGTTGATCGTATTGAGTCTCTAGAAGAAATGAATCCTTCAGGTTACCTGCGTTGGAGCTTCCCTAGCTGACCCAGTGAGTGTCAGGCAGTCACGTATACACCGGGCAATGCTATAGCCAACTTGCCTGAGCCACACGTTTGCCTCTCTGCTTGGAAGGAAATCCCAGACATGAGGAGTTAGGGCTGGGAAAACGTGGATGCTCATTCTTCTGATGATTCTTCTTTTGTGCAGGAGTGCAACGAATTCAGGCAGCCTGCTTCTTGGCTGTTTTTCTTTCCCTTGCTGTCACCACAGAGGGCTGGGCCCACCACAGAGCAGAGCGTAGAACAGGGAGTCAACATTATTAGTACATAAAAGGCACCCAACAGACAAAGTTTCCTCCCTCTCATTCTTTCTCCAGACTTCCACTTCTGTGACATATGACATAGCCACTTTCTCCCACATCATGCTTTCCTCAGACAACTGAACTTTTCCAAAAGAATGCTTTTACTCACAATATCTTGTTATGTTTTGCTAGTTTTTGGCCCCAGGAACAACACGTGGAAACGCACGGATTTGTTTACAACACACGATGACATCTGAAACGTTTTGTAGTGTCAGCTAACAATTTAGTGGAGGTTTTAGTGAGCCAGCTTTGACAGGTGAGCTTCCCCAGGTTAAGGCTGGGAATTTCATGAACACCCTATGGCCTTGCTCACTTTCTTTTGAAATACTGGCTTGTTGTAGCTCAAGCAGTTCTTTAAAGGGATCTAAATCTCCTACAGCTGCAAAACACTCTCATCATCCACAAGGTCTGCAGGGCTCCCCAGGGAACGGTGCAGCTATGGACAACCAGCTGTAAGAGCAAACATAAATCTCTTTAGAGACTTAGATGCTGTCATATTTTGCTAGGGCTTAGAAAGACTGAACGATTTTAATCATTTATCTCCATTTATCAAAATGCTGCAGCCCAACAAACCCTAAACCATTTTCAGCTGTGAGCTTGCCTTACAATAGCAGAAACTTACCGTAGAGTATGTTGATAAGCATGTGCTTGAATAAAAGATCCCTTTGGTCCTAGGAAATATTTTATTAATTGATAGCCATTAAAACAAATAATCAAAAGCTACTTTGTAGCTGATGTTTTAGAGTGTATGTGAATTTATTATGCACACACACACACACACACAGACTCACACACATATAAAATCTCATGAACTACTTGACCAAGAAGTCACCAGTATTTCCATTGTAAACCTTATTTTTTAGCTCTTTGCAAAAGTGTGAAAATCTGAAAGATGGAAGCATAGACGTGTTCCATGATGATTTCTTCCTTTTTTATACTATAACTAAACATAGAAAGAACAACATAGTACTACATCTTTAAGTTAGTATTTAATATATAGGTAAATTGTGTTCTATTGTATCTCTTAATCACTGTAAGAACTAATAAAAATAGATATTTAATTTTTAAAAATTGAACTTTAAAGACAAACATGTCATTCAGAAGTAGTTAGGGGTTGTTTTGGGCAGATTGTCTGCTTATTTGCTGCTATAATTAATGCAACAAGATTTCTACCCAGTAAAGAGCCCTTATTATTCAGAGACAGAGTGAGAGGAGGAACAGGGAGCTGATTCTTTCTGTGTAACCCCCAGTTTGAACTTGAGAGAAAGGTGCTTGTTGATAAGACTGCCTTACTTCCTATACCACAGTCTCAGGCTGGGGGAGATGGAGAGACACCCCATCAACCAGGCCCAACACACGTCCTCCTTCCTTTCAATGTGACTGAATCAGAGATAAAAAGATTGCCACTAGCATGACTCATTTTGTGAAAAAAAAAAAAAAAAACATTGATCTCACTAGAAAGAACCACTCATGCAGTTATTTAAAGCAAATATAAAAACAATACTCTGGGTTCTGGTGAGTATCGTGCATAGCTTTAAATAAGGATTATTCCTGTTATAAGTAGCAAAAAGGTAAAACTTGATGGGAACAGTGAGTGTATTGTATTGTGTTCTACAAGCAAATTCAAACATTTTATGTATTCCAAAGTAGATGTAAGATAGGAAAGGACAGAATAGGAACATTTTTATTTTTAATTTTTTTGTGGAAGTAAAAAAGACAGAAAATAGAAAATGACTCCTCAAAAGCATAGACATCCATGGCTGATGAAGAATAGATGCACTGGGCAAAACAGACATCGAGAGATAAGAAGAGTTAGGAACAGATGTGCTTGGTGGAAGGATGCAGCCCTTGCTTTACTAATCCCTGTGATAAAGTAGATTAATAGAGTGCTTATGGCTAGGTCACAGAAAGGCCATCTGAAGGTCCGAAGACCAAAAAATGAGTGCCTGTGAGTACTTTCATTGCCAAGTTACCCTGAAGCACCAAATCAGGTTGGGGTTCTATGGTATATTTTGGAAAAGTTTGATGCAGTTCATAGAACTCAGGGTGAGTTTCTTTCAAATCACCTTGAAATAAAACCAGAGTTAGATTTTTTTTAAAAGTTAAATATTTGGGATCAAACAAGTACTGGGTTATTACTAAATTTACTAATATTGTACTTGCCAATGACATGATACTCTACATAGAAAACCCAAAAGCCTCCAACCCAAGATTGCAGGAACTCATATAGCAATTTGGTAGCGTGGCAGGATATAAAATCAATGCCCAGAAATCAATGGCATTTCTATACACTAACAATGAGACTGAAGAAAGAGAAATTAAGGAGTCAATCCCATTTACAATTGTACCCAAAAGCATAAGATACCTAGGAATAAACCTAACCAAAGAGGTAAAGGATCTATACCCTAAAAACTATAGAACGCTTCTGAAAGAAATTGAGGAAGACACAAAGAGATGGAAAAATATTCCATGCTCATGGATTGGCAGAATTAATATTGTGAAAATGTCAATGTTACCCAGGGCAATTTACACGTTTAATGCAATCCCTATCAAAATACCATGGATTTTCTTCAGAGAGTTAGAACAAATTATTTTAAGATTTGTGTGGAATCAGAAAAGACCCCGAATAGCCAGGGGAATTTTAAAAAAGAAAACCATAGCTGGGGGCATCACACTGCCAGATTTCAGGTTGTACTACAAAGCTGTGGTCATCAAGACAGTGTGGTACTGGCACAAAAACAGACACATAGATCAATGGAACAGAATAGAGAACCCAGAAGTGGACCCTGAACTTTATGGTCAACTAATATTCGATAAAGGAGGAAAGACTATCCATTGGAAGAAAGACAGTCTCTTCAATAAATGGTGCTGGGAAAATTGGACATCCACGTGCAGAAGAATGAAACTGGACCACTCTCTTTCACCATACACAAAGATAAACTCAAAATAGATGAGAGATCTAAATGTGAGACAAGATTCCATCAAAATCCTAGAGGACAACATAGGCAACACCCTTCTTGAACTTGGCCACAGTAACTTCTTGCAAGATACATCCACGAAGGCAAAAGAAACAAAAGCAAAAATGAACTATTGGGACTTCATCAAGATAAGAAGCTTTTGCACAGCAAAGGATACAGTCAACAAAACTAAAAGACAACCTACAGAATGGGAGAAGATATTGCAAATGACGTATCAGATAAAGGGCTAGTTTCCAAGATCTATAAAGAACTTCTTAAACTCAACAGCAAAGAAACAAACAATCCAATCATGAAATGGGCAAAAGACATGAAGAGAAATCTCACAGAGGAAGACATGGACATGGCCAACATGCACATGAGACAATGCTCTGCATCACTTGCCATTAGGGAAATACAAATCAAAACCACAGTGAGATCCCACCTCATACCAGTGAGAATGGGGAAAATTAACAAGGCAGGAAACCACAAATGTTGGAGAGGATGCGGAGAAAAGGGAACCCTCTTACACTGTTGGTGGGAATGTGAACTGGTGCAGCCACTCTGGAAAACTGTATGGAGGTTCCCAAAGAGTTAAAAATAGACCTGCCCTATGACCCAGCAATTGCACTGTTGGGGATTTACCCCAAAGATACAGATGCAATGAAACACTGGGACACCTGCACCCTGATGTTTCTAGCAGCAATGTCCACAAACTGTGGAAGGAGCCTCGGTGTCCATCGAAAGATGAATGGATAAAGAAGATGTGGTCTATGTATACAATGGAATATTCCTCAGCCATTAGAAACGACAAATACCCACCATTTGCTTCAACGTGGATGGAACTGGAGGGTATTATGCTGAGTGAAGTAAGTCAATCGGAGAAGGACAAACATTATATGTTCTCATTCATTTGGGGAATATAAATAATAGTGACAGGGAATATAAGGGAGGGGAGAAGAGATGTGTGGGAAATATCAGAAAGGGAGACAGAACATAAAGACTCCTAACTCTGGGAAACAAACTAGGGGTGGTGGAAGGGGAGGAGTGTGGGGGGTGGGGGTGTATGGGTGATGGGTACTGAGGCGGACACTTGACAGGATGAGCACTGGGTGTTATTCTGTATGTTGGTAAATTGAACACCAATAAAAAGTTAATTTATTAAAATAATAATAATAATAATAATATTGTACTTAACTAGGACATGTTTTCCAATGCAATTCCAAAATCTTGACAAAATTAGCTAACATGGATATTTAAATGACTGAACATATAGTTCTATTTTTTCCAGAAAGAAAGCCCATCTGAAAACCTATTTTTCATGCTTCTATAGTACGCCATGCAGAGAGAAAATCTAATGGTTCTCTCTAGAAGACAAATCAAATTACAATGTCTAAAATTCTAGGATCTTTGCCCTATAGACCTGTCTGGGTAGTAGCTTATGGTAGAAAATAAATATACTCATTATTGCAAGTTTTTATAACCCAAACATATATCACCATTCATAACATGGCTGAAAGATAATGTGCTCTGGAGTCAGGCGTAAAATTGACTCCCAGATTTTCCTGTTTCTATCTGTGTTAATTGGCACAATTTACTTAAAATCTCAGCACCTCAATTTTTTATTTGTAAAATAGGATTAAAAATACTTATTCTACAGATGTTGTGAGGATTAGTGATATTAAATTTCAAGTAATTGTCACAGAGATCAATAAAAATAATAGTGTACAATAACACTGCTATGTTTGTTTTTGAAGAATCCATGTCAATTTAGATATAACAGTTCACCAACCATTCATTCATTCATTCATTCATTCCTTCATTCCTTCATATACTTAACACACATTGTTGATTATCACTAGGTTTGGGAATAAATAATAGTAATAGGACATGAACCTTGATTTCTTGATAGTCAAGAATACAGACTTTAAATTCAAATTTGTGAGTTCTTCCAATGAAAGAGTTACTTTTTTTCACATTTTGTTTCTCGCAGTAGGTACTTGCTAAAGGGATCAAATACAGGATTACTTTGGTCAAGATTAGAACTTTACTTTAAATTCTGGCTAATCCAACATAAGTAAAATCTGGGCATGTTAATTGTGTTTTAGAAATAAAATAAGAATTATAGAGACTCCCCACTCTAAATTCTCTGTGTCGAGAAGGAAAAGCATAATTAATTAATATGAAAATAGGAAAGTGTCCATTGAGTTGACAGAAATGAAAAATGAGTATGATAATTTCCAATGCTATGAAGGGTATGATAGCACATACATGATCTTACTTAGCAATTTCTGTGCACATCTAAATTGGAGATCCACTGTCGTTGGCAAAGGAAAATAAAGAGAACAAACCAAAAGATTTCTGGAGACTGAACTATTTTGCTTTTAAGACAACTGCTAAATTCCCAAGTGAAAAGAGGATAGATGCAAAGTTCTAAAAAATTTTCTGTAATTTTTTAAATTGTACTAAGTATCTAATCTTAATATTATTGTAGATTTAAATTATTACATTCACAGTTTAAGGCAGTAAGACTATATAGTCAGCTTTAATATATAAATGTGTGAAAAAGGTTTTCAAAGCAAAACACTATATGGTCCCTCCTTTTTCCTAAGGCCAATTCCACTCCTATATCTTGAAGTCTTCCCAGCTGGGCTCCCTACATTATCAATTTTCCTTTCTGTCTTTAATATTAATTTGTTCCTTTCTAAAGAAAAGGATTGTTACTAAATATTAGCTTATTCAAATATCTTTATTTAAACCCAATATAGAAATAATCAAGAACCTATATAACTCTCCAGATACTGTCTTCTCTCCTCTGTCCCCAATCAAATTTCTTCTATTCATTGTCTCTATGCTTTCTCTCACTCACTTCTTGACATCAGTGGGACTTTTACCCTTAGTACTCCAGACATGTTATTCAAAAAGTCATCAGTGACATTCGTGGAGACAAATTCAGCATTAGGTTTTTTGTGATCATTGTCTCACCTTTCTATAGTCTTTACTATTCCCTCTTGAAACATTTTTCTTGTTGGCTTTTCCTCATCCTTTTTTCCATTCTCTTTGCCATTTATTGTCCTCCACTCAATTATTAAATGTTGGATGTCCTCAAACTCAGCCCATGATTTTCTTCATGTGTCCTTTTACATCTGGTCCTTGGACCATCGCATTTCCTCCTAGAATGTCAGTCACTTTCTCTATACTTAAACCTTTCACACAAATGTATTTCCAGTCCAATCCTCCACCCTAAGCTCCAGATTCTTCCATACAAATACTAAGTGATAAATTTTGTCCTATATTCCATATCTGAGTCATTGATTCAGTATCCATTTAATTCCATAACCCAAAATGCCAGTCATCATCCTTGATACCTTGTTCTTTTTCATCTCCCATATCCAATCTTTCATCATGTTTTGCCTATTTGCTTTCTAAATGTGGATCAAATATAATCACTATGAGTTTATGTCCATTTATTCCATTCTAAACTCTCTACAAACCAGTCTGTTTTGCCCCCAGACTAAACCTTTTGAAATATCACACTGATATCTCGCATGCCTCAAACCCTCAGCTCCAAATTCATAATGGACTTCTGAATATTGATCACCTTTCCCATCACAAAAAGGAATGGGAAAAGAAAACAGTATTAACAAGGAAAGACACAAAGAACATGACCTTTGGACTTGGGGATAGCCGTCCTTAAAATCATTATAGCTTCAAACTTATGATCTATAAACATAAATTAATGATACCTGTGTAACAGAACTGTTGAAAATGCTAAATGAAATCAAGTATAAAGTGTTAGGTTCTTTATCAAATAAACACTTAATAACGCTTAATAAACACTAGATCCTTTCCTTTTTGAGAAGTAGAAAGGCAACATTGTTTCTGCACAAGAAAATAATGCTGGAATAATTAATCAGTTACTTGAGCAGGACAGATATTTTTAAGGTGAGGTGATAAACAGAATGAAGTGTTAGTGAGGTCCTCTGAGATGAATACTCAAGCTGGCCTTAAATTTTTAAAAAAATTATGAAAATGATCTTGTTGGGACTAAGAGCACACATGCTCTACATTATCAGTTCCTAAATACCAAATTGAAAGAAATATATATATATATATATATATATATATATATATATATATAGTGGTGTGAATGAGTCAAGAACTGCCTGCTGATTTTCAATTAGACTGTGTATGTGCAAGAGTATTTCATAGCACATGTAAAGGATGATGAGCTCACACATTCAGCCAAGACCAAACAAAGACATTAAAACCTACTGAGAACAGGAGTAAAATATAGGAGTTAAAACCAACCAAATGACAGAAGTAGGTGTTGTTATTCACAAAAAAGCAAAAACCATCCTGCTCCTCATGGAGCAGCTTTTATCTATACTGGGAACATTTTATACAATTCTGTGTTGGCAACACTGACCTTCAAAACACTTAGAATGTAAATCAGTTTAACCTTTTATGAAGTAAACTTAACAAATACGTATGAAAAACCTAAAAAAAAAAGAAAGAGAAAGAAAGAAAGAAGAAAGAAAGAAAGAAAGAAAGAAAGAAAGAAAGAAAGAGAAGAAAGGAAGGAAGGAAGGAAGGAAGGAAGGAAGGAAGGAAGGAAGATGAAAGAAAGAAGAGAAAGAAAGAAAAAGAAACCCTTTGATCTAGCAAATAGAGTAGTTTGTCCTTGAACATAACTAGGGATGTATGTTCTAGGCTATTGCTAAGGATTCTTATTGAATTATTTAAAATATCGAAAAATTAGAGAAAATATCTTTTTAAAATGCTGTATATATATATATAACTTTAATATATATTGTCATTGCACAGAAATGTGACTATATCCTGCGATTTTGTAAACTTTTTAAAATAAAGATTTTTATTTACTTATTTGACAGAGAGAGGGAGAGAAAGAGCCAGAGAGCACAGGTGAGGGGAACAGCAGAGAGAGCAGGAGAAGTAGGCTCCCCGTTAAGCAAAGAGCTCACTGCAGGGCTTGATCCCAGGATCTAAAAAAATTAAGTTGTATCTCTCACATTTTGGTAATTCTTAAAATATTTCAAACTTTATCATTATTATTCTATTTTTATGGTGATCTATAATTAGTGATTATCACTCATGAAACTTTAGATCATGTTAGGCATTTTTTAGCAGTAAAGTATTTTTAAATTAAGGTATCTACTTTTTTTTAGAAATAATTCTATTATACACTTAATAGACAGCAGCACAGTGTCAGTATAACTTCTACATATATTGGGAAACCAAAATATTTATTTAACTCATTTTAATACACTGTTTGTTTTCTTACAATAGTCATTTTATAGCAGTCATTGAGAACTGAACGTGCATTATCTCCAAGGCATGTCTATATTACTATTACTGTTTTTATATGGAAGCATATTAAAGCAGTAATAGTAATTAAGCCACAATTTGGCACATAAAAAAAGAATACCCAGATAATAGAAAATGCAATATTGAAGCATCCACCTTATCTAGTACTTGATATCTCTCTTAACATTTACCTGATTAGCAGTCATTGGTTATAAAGATACAGGAAATAGAAAAGCAGTGGGAAGAGCTAAGGAAGAGATGATCCAAATGAGATAAGTAACATGGGGATCTTTAGGAACAGTAGAAAAAAGAGAAAGGAACTGAAATCTAGTCAGAATTTTTTTTTTTAGTCAGAATTTTTAAAACTTGGATATGTAAGGTATCACATCTAATATATTATACTAAATTAGTGAGTTAAGAAAGAACTTAGATGGAGTTAAAGAATAAAGGATATAAAGAAGTAATAAAGATGTGAAGAAATTTGACAGCCTGAATCTCTACTGAATTATGATAGTCCTAGCATACAGAGAGTAAGAGAGAAGCACCCTAGCCTTCAAAAGGAACTTACTATTTTATTGGGAAATAATTCCACTTAATGAATGATCTGTGTACTGGACACATAAGTAATTGAAGAATCACTTGAATCAGAACATAACGAAGAATTAAGTCTCATAACAAGGAGTACTAAATGGCACCAACATTTCTGATTCAGTAGCCGTGAGGCAGGGCCCATGAACAGTCACTTTTAATAGATCCCCAAGTTAATGTTGAGACAGCTGTGGATACACTGGAATTTGAGAAATATCCAAAGAGTAAAAACTCCCATGAATGATCAAAAGAAAATAGAGCTATTTTCACTGACACATTTTAGAGTACTCATGGCAAAGGAAAAGTTGGAAGGATAAAGAACATATCTTTTCCAAAACTGGAAATTATAATCTTTATGTGTTTTTAAAATCTGGTGTTTAAAAGATTTATTTACTTACTTGAGAGAGAGAGAGAGAGAGAGAGAGAGGAGAGATTGTAAATAGGGGGCAGGGCAGGGGCAGAGGCAGAGGGAGAGAGAAAGAATCTCAAGCACACTGACCACTGAGCCTGGATCCTGTCAGGGTGCTTGCTCCCAGGACTCTGAGATCATGACCTGAGCCAAAATCAAGAGTCGGACCCTTAACTGCCTGAGCCACTCAGGTGCCCCATAATTTTTATGTGTTTAAAAACTATTTAATTTTAAATATGTTTGTCTTTGAAGAATTCTTAATCTTTTAAATATTGATATTCAGAAATATCTTCATTATTAAATTTAAATGGAGCTTACTAACATACTGTGGAAAACCCTTATTTCATCTTTCTCTTTCTGAATAAAACATCACAGTAAGTTAACAAAAGAAGCTATGGAATCACTTTGCTAAATGTTTGAAAACAGAGTCTCCTTTCTCCGGCAATAGTTGTGGTCTTGCCTGCAAGTGGGAGTCTTAACTATTAAATTCTCATGCTAGTTCTGCATTTCTATGATTCTAGTATGTTATGTCCTCCACACCATGGCTTGATTGCTTGCACAGAAAAATTTTGAGTAATAATTAAATGTATCGGAGGACCATGGAGGTGATCTTAAACCAACTGGTGCTGACACATAGATTGTGTTTCCTAAAAGTTGTTGAATTCATGAGTGGCGTCCAACCCCACTAATCTGAATGAGCATCCCAGGAATGTTAAGCTGAAGGAAAAAATGTGGCAGCAATGGGTAAACAACAGAGCCTAAAAGCAGGGGAGACATAATCAAGGAACATCATCCTCTGTCTCAGCAACATTAAGAAAATAATTATAGGAGCTCCTGGGTGGCTCAGTCAGTTGAGTCTGATTATTGATTTTGGCTCAGGTTGTGATATTGGGGTCCTGGGATGGAGCCCTGCACTGAGCCCCATGCTCAGCAGGGAGTCTGCTTGAGGATTCTCTCTTCCCTTTTCCCCTTAGTCCCTTCCCGAGCCCCTCAAATAAATACATAAGTCTGGGGACACCTGAGTGGCTCAGTGATTGAGGGTCTGCCTTCAGCTCAGGGTATGATCCTGGGGTCCCTGGAATCAAGTCCTGCATCGGGCTCCCTGTGAGGAGCCTGCTTCTCCTTCTGCCTGTGTGTCTGCCTCTCTGTGTGTGTCTCTCATGAACAAATAAATAAAATCTTTAAAAATGAATAAATACATAAGTCTGTTAAAAAAATATCATCCCAGAAAAAAAATGGTTGAAGCATTTTCAAAATTTGAGGATTTCATAATAGTGGGTATTGGTGAGAAATTATAACCATCCTGCCAGAACCAGGCTCCTGCTTAATTATGGGGTGAAGGAGAGAGGTGGCCACACAGGGTCTAAAGGTTTTGAATTTTCAATAGACAAGGAATGTTTATGTTTGTTGTTAATAAACACTGACTTTGATTCAGAAAATGCTACATTAGGTCATTTGAATTCTATAGGCTTCCATACAGTACATTATTTCAAACAATGCATTATTATATCACATTAAAATCTGTGTAAACAGAGCAAGAGAGAAAAAAGGATGAGGAAATGAAAGTGAAAATGGGAAGATGAAAGACTGAAAGAATATGGAACATATTTGTTGATTATGTAGTATTTTAACTTTTTAGACAAGCTTGACACTGAAATGTATGTAGCTCATTCACTCAAAGAGGACTTCTAATTTTGCACTCCTCTCTTTTGGGGTCCAGTTGAAATACTAAAGTCCAAATGTTACAAAATAAAATGAATTGAAACATGAAATATACAGTAAGCATACAATTCACAGAATTTTACTATTGCTACTACTAATAGTTGATGTTTTTAAGCTTGCACTTACCAAAAATGATTCCAAAACATTTTTTGTGTGGGTTAGCCCATTTAATCCTCAAAAAACTCCTAGGAGGTATTTACAAATTTTATCCTACTTTACAGATGAGGACCTGAAACAGAGAGATTAAGAAAATTTTTAAGTTCATACAAAGAATATGTGGTGAAGTCAAGAATTTCTTGAACAATTTTGAATCCTATGCTAGGCAGGGGAGAATCAGAAATGAATTAGACATAATTCTTTGCCATAAGTATGAGACACAGTCCTTGTTATTTTCAGAGCATTATGGGGGACAAAGGAGAAGTTAGAGGACTATGTCCTACCCCCACAACTGACTCCATTCCCTAAGTTTGGATGTGATTCTGCTACTATCCCCTATGGCTTGGTGATGGTGTGAACTTCAGCAGAGATAGGATCAGTACTATCACATATGAGATCATACAGATTACCCAACTAGTAGAGTGTCCTAGCATGGGGCTGCCTACAGGAATCACGGGCTTTTTTAGTCCATATGACAGCTCATTCTACTTGCTGAACTTTGCGCCCGGGGGTCATATCACTAAGAGGAGCTAACTCTGTGGAAAAGTTCAGCCAGGGAAGATAGCTTTTTCTAGTTCAGGTGAAAGTGTCATTGTGCTAGAGCAAACCTGGGTGGTCTGGACTGCCTGAATTTTCCAGGAACATGAACCCCTGAACTCACAGATGCACAAGGTTCAGCTGTGTAAGAGATAGACAATGAACTTGTTCTCATGGAGCTCACATTCTAATCATAGGAGACAAGATGACACAGGTATACTTATTACCATGAAGAAAATGGGGTGCCTGGGTAGCTCAGTCATTTAGCATCTGCTTTTGGCTCAGATCATGATTTCGGGGTCCTGGGATTATGCCTTGCATCTGTGGCATCCATCAGGCTCTCTGTTCAGCAGGGAGTCTGCTTCTCCCTCCCTCCCTCTGCCTTTGCCTCCCTGCTGCTCCCCCTGCTTGTTCTCTCTCTCTCTCTCTCTCTCTCTCTCTCTCTCTCTGTCAAATACATGAGTTTAAAAAAAGAAAATATAGAAGAGTGATGGAATAAAACTGACTGCAGCAGGGTTTGCTATTGGGGATGTTCTGGGAGTTTCTAAGCTGTGGATAATGAAAAGCAGTGAACAAAGCAAAGACCTATAGAAGCAGACTTCTATGCAGAGGAAAATCCTACAGTGAAGCCACTCAAATTATGAAATAAAAGATTATTATTCTATTTATTGAGACACAGTGATGAGTCACAAATTTATCAAGATAAATAGAAAATCAGGGGTAGCCTGAGATTATCTCTGAAGGAGGGACCTAACATTACCTCCTCAAATGGTCTCCTTTCAATCTCTGACTTTCTCCTAAGATGAGACTTCAGATAATTATTTTTGTGGATACGTTGGTAGAGAACTAAACCTGAGGAAGATTCTGGTGCATTTTAGGTTTAATCTCAGACTTTGTGATACAATTACATTACATTAACATGACAAAAACAGTAAACAAGTTCGGCAGTTTCAGCCAGTACACTGTCAGGCAAGTACTGGGGACTGTAGGGAATACATAAATGATGGAGAAAGAGAACAGTCAAATCACTTTGCCTCTTTTTTTTTTTTTAACCTAACCAACCTTTCTATCTCACATGAAAAATGTCTTAGGTAACAACAAAAAATGCTAACATCATCTCTATTTTAGAGGTTATCTGATAGATGTAGCCCAAAAGTATCTATAAGCTGAAATTTCATATTTATTTTTGACAATTTTTTGCTTAATAAGAGTTCTGATGACAGATATAGGCACATTACCCCTGAATGTCATTATCCTATGAGAAAGGGGGAAATGAATTCAGAGATAGTCCTATATCAAGGTATGTTGTATAAATATACAGGGGAGTGAATTATATAATGTGTGAATTCAGCAAACCATAGAAAATGAGGAATATGACTTTGAGTGACACAATCATTGGGAATAATATTAGAAAGAAATGTGCTTAACCAGAAGTCATCGGAAAGTCTGACTTTCCAGAACCCACCCAACATGCAAATTTATTTATTGCCCAACTTCTGTAATGCTCTTGGGATATTGTTGCAGCCAAGATCACACACTGAAGCAAATAATATAGTTGTGTGTAGAGAAATGTAATATACACACAAATATATATTTGTCTTTCATTGGTAAACAAATAGGTTGGATATTAAACACATCTTATTTCTTATTTATATAGCATAATTCTGCATTTTCAGTGCAACCTGACATTGCATCTCTTTTTTGAGATTTTCATTTCATTTACTGAATCAACCATAGGAAAATAAGTATATCTCTACCTTTACTCTGAGAAGTGGCATAGGGAAATATATAACATAAGACAGCTTCCAGATTAATTTACTTTTTAATAAAATAGCCATGTTTTGATTACATTATAGACTTATAAATAGTTATGGATATTTGAATGACAAGGGCTCACTTCATTATGTGCAAGGTTTTACAATTAGATATAATTATTGAGAACACCAATGCCACCATGAGGTTAGTATAAAAAAGAGCCTGTGGTATCCGTTCGGGATATGCAAGGACACAACTGAGTAGCAGGTGTCAAAAAACTCAACTTGATGTGAGCTAAACAAATAGGGGAAATTATGACAGTTTTATCTCTTATCTGGAAAGTCCTAAGGCAGGATAGATTTCAGCTTTGGTTGCTCCAGTGGCTCAACAATAAAATACAGTGCTTTTCATTAATATCAGTTTCAAAGTTTGAAATGAACACTAAGCCATAGTTAAGGTTCAATAGCCCTTTCCTTATAATATCAATCTTGTCTGCTTTCTTTTTTACCTACTTAGGTTTTTATAATTTGTGGGACACAGGGCTTCCGTTTTTTTATTTGAACACACTAATATTGATCTTTTTTTGACCTTTAAATAAATCAACCTAAAAGAGTAGGAAAGACTTGAAATAGCAGCTCAATGAATATTAAATGCCAATCATGTTTCTGAAATTTTTCATAAACATTTAAATAATATGGACTTTTACTAAAATTAGAAATTAGAAAAAATTAAAATTTTCTTTTACTTTTGCTTTTTTTTTTATTGTCCCTTGCAAGTATTTTCTTTCTCATTATATGCCACTCCATCCTATTCCATCTGTAGGACTCATGGGGTCACATAGGCAATAATGACATCACCCCATCTACTTAATTGGCAAAGCTGTTGTCAAACTCAGAGACAAACAGAAATGTAGTATACACCACCACACGTTACTGAAGTGACATAAAGTCACACATGGAAATTCATGTGAAAAAATATTTTGGCAAAATTTACTTGGGGGAAAGAATAGGCTCATTTATTAATAAAAATTAAACTATGATATAATTTGGATTCAATTAATATTAATATTAAGCTATTAACTTTTTACTGATCTCATTCAAATGCATTTGAGTTCACTTAGCACACCATCACTGATTAGTGTTATTAAAATTTTAATCATTACTCCCATGTAAGATATAAGGGCTTCCAAGAACCAGTTAAGATAAACTGGGATAAACCTGAAACTGTTCAACAAAAATCCCCATATATTTAAGTCATACACTGTAAAACACCAGGCACTAAGGAGGTATCTAGTAAATATTTATTTCAAGTATTCTTCATTTCTTCCATAATATAATTCTAAGAAGTGTTCTCTCTCTCTTTCTTTGTTCCTCCCTCTTTTTATTATTTATTTTCTTAGTTCCTTCAATAGCTAATGCCTAACAGCAGTGCCCTACAATTAGTTCCCTTCAGCAGCCGTTTTCAACCTTGGCTGCCCATTAGAATCACTAGCAAAGCTTTTAAAACATTCTACATGAAAAAAATAAAATAAATTTAAAAAATTAAAGATAAAATAAAATAAAATAAATAAAAAATAAAAAACATTCTATCTCTGGAGATTCTGATTTCTTTGGTGTGGAATCCAAGCTGCTCATATTTCTTTAAAATTCCCAGGCAAACGGTGGGTATTCGTCGTTCTAATGGCTGAGTAATATTCCATTGTATATATAGACCACATCTTTATCCATTTATCTTTTGATGACACCGAGGCTCCTTCCACAATTTGGCTATTGTGAACATTGCTGCTATAGACATTGGGGCAAATCAAACTCCAATAAAAAAAATATACAAAAATAAATAATAAAATAAAATAAAATAAAATAAAATAAAATAAAATTCTCAGGCAATTGTAAAGGGTTCAGAACTGAAGCCAGACAAGTAAGTCACTGTGGTACAGTGACAGGAGACTTAGAACTGGGAAATTCAGGAGATGCCAGAGTGAACACACCTGCCTCCATCTGGATGTGGAAGATACACATAACTCTCCCAGGATGAGTGATTCTTGAGCAGGACAGGAGAGAAGGACAACTGACAGGTGGAGGAAGCAACCAAAAGCAGGAGAAAGAAGTACTTTTACATTAAAGAAGAAAGAATATGTGGAAACATACAAAGTTTGGAATTGCCCAGCTAGACGAACACATTGGAAAATAATAGGGGCACCTGGGTGGCTCAGTCAGTTAAGCCTCTGACTCTTGATTTGGGCTCAGGTCATGATCTCAGGATGGTGAGATGGAGCCCAGTGTAGGGCTCCACTCTGGGTGTGGAGCCTGCTTAAGATTCTCTTTCTCCATCTTCCTCTGCTCCCTCCCAGTCACCCCCCAAAAGAATAAATAGATAGATAAACAAACCAACAAACAAATAAATAATTTTTTAAAGGAAAATAATGGGGATAAAAGGCTAAAAAATGCTCAAGCAGAGGCTGAACTTGGTGTGCCAAGCTATGCGTTTAGATTTCATTCTATAAGATGTAACAGGAGATTAGTAAGATCATGCACACATTACTAATGTGTGCACTAATCATGCAACAGGAGATTAGTAAGATCATGCACACATTTTGGAAATATCAGCCTGAGAAAATGATGATGAGTAAATGGAAAGGCACGTAGAATGGCATCAAGGAGGTCAGCAAGAATGTCCTTGCAGGAAACTCAGGGCAAAGGAGAGTGTGGGAGAGTAGAGGAGTAATTAGTATGATAGCAGAGCCATTCTTCAGGATGGAAACTATCGTATATGAATAAACTTTGAAAAGAAAACTGATGATTCATATTTGCACAAATTGTATTTCAGAGATCTAAAAAATACCCAAGTGGAAAAATCTACACACAGTAAATTTATGGATTCCGATCTCCAGAAAATTCTGGGCTAAAGAGAAAATATAGAAGTCCTTTAGAAGGTTAATGAATTTCTGTTTGTGGATGAAATTCCTCAGGAAAGAGCATTTGGATTGAAATGAAAAGAGAACCAAAACCAGAAACCAACAGAACACCAACATTTATTTGCTTATATACACACACACGCACTTGCTTTTCTGTCTCTGGAAAGTGGGTGCCCAGCCAGAGATTACATTTCCCATGAATTTTGTGTGTGTCAGGTCCATATCAAGGCTTTTAAGAACAGTGTATTTTTCCCCTTCTACCACATTTCAAAAATGATAGGATCTTAAAGGATGCCAGAGTCATAAAATGAAAGGTCCCCCAAGGCTTTGAACAGTCATAAAGTAGAAAGCCATCAAAAATAACCAGCTTTGTACTGTCACATGAGCAGGAATAAACTTTTCTTGCGGTAAGCCACTGGGACGACTGCAACTAAAACAATGGTTCTTTGAGCCACATTGCTCATCAGGTCTAGTCTCCTCTGCCTACCCCTACGCATACAACTCCTATTTCTCCTTCAAAGCCCAGTTCATTTTCTTCTCTTGTATGAATTCTTTTAACCATGGTCACCTTCAGTGATGATTTCCTATTCTGAATTCTTTGCACAATTTTTGATCACTTGTTTGGCAAATAACCATGCTTTCTAACGTGTGTTATAATGTCAAATGACTTTTCATGTATTTTGGTTTATCTCTTTCTGGGATAGACAATCAGGCTTACATTCAGTATATTTTTCACATATTTTTTCAAAGGATGAAAAGGGTTTTTTTCTCCTCCATTAAAAAAAAAAAAACAATTTCGGGGAACCCTGGGTGGCTCAGAGGTTTAGCGCCTGCCTTCCGCCCAGGGCATGATCCTGGAGACCGGAGATCGAGTCCCACATTTGGCTCCCTGCATGGAGCCTGCTTCTCCCTTTGCCTCTGTCTCTGCCTCTTTCTCTGTGTCTCTCATGAATAAATAAATAAAATCTTAAAAAAAAAAAAAGACAATTTCTAAACTCAACTCCAAAACAAAGAAGGAAAGGGGGATTTTTGAATTTTAATGTCTACTGAACAATTACATAAAAGTTATTTGCTTGGCAAAAGAACTAAGCCTGTCTGTGTATGTGCTTTGAATAATAAGGATTATATTTTAGGAGAACAATAAACTATGGATCCAACTAGATTTCTGTTCCTTAATCAGCCATCCTGAGAATTTACCTTTATTTTTGAGATAATTGTAGAACCCATCATATGCATTACATTCTATAGCACTCAGTTTTTGATGTTGTGAATATCAACTGAAATTTAGTAGCAATTAATTTACATTGTATGATGTATATTTTTCTTAAGCTTATTGCCCTTATATTTTTAGGCCAACAAGTTCCATATTCTCTTAATATTATGATGAAATTATATTTATATATCGATATTATATATTTATATATTAATATATAAGATATTTATATATTAATAAGATATAAGATATTTATAACATATATATTTTTCTATTATAAATGTCACATATAATTTTAAGTTTAACTTTATGCTATAATGCAAAGTATTAGATTTCCCAGGTCTGGATTAATGGCTGGAATTAGGGTGGATGATGGAGCATTCTGTCCCCTTCAGACAAAGGGGTGGACGTCTCAATGCCAGGTCTCACACATACCTCTAAGCTATCATCTCTGAAAGGCCCTTGGCCTGTTGCCCTGTAAGTGTTTTATTCCTGAGTTGTAGCTAAAATAAATGACTCCACATCTTTATTTCCCATCTATCAACTGCACAGTAGACTTTAAGGCTAATTTGTTACTCTACCCCTTCGGAGAAAGAAAAGGTGATAAATGGTTTAATTAGATTTCTTTTTTAGAAGAAATCATTTCTGCAAATGTGAGGCTGTGGAAATCATGCCCGAGGGACAGAATCAGGAAAAGAAAATATTCTCTAGAACAAGCATCAAAGTGTTATGACCACTGCCCAAGAAGGAAGAGACAGAGAGCACGTGCTGCTTACGACCGCATCCCCGCCAAGGCCCCTACCCCACCACAGCCGTTTGGGTGCGCAAGAATAACCGAGCAGAAGTTACCTGCGGAGTATTTCACTGCTTGGACTGCAATGTGAAGTCTTTATTTGACTTTATTATTCGTCACACGGAAGTCCATACTTCAAAAGAAAGATGCTGTAACTCTCAAACAGATCTTCCTGCACATATATTTTCCCCGGCAAGGGGCCAATGTGTTTGCACCTGCCTTGGGCCCAGGGCATGACCCCGGGGTCACCGGATCTAGTCCCCATCGGGCAACCCCCGTGGAGCATGCTCTCCCTCTGCCTGTGTCTCTGCCTGTGTCTGGGTCTCTGATGAATAAATAAATAAAATCTTTAAAAAAAAAAAAAAAGAATGCAGTGCCCCCCCCCCCCGCCCCGCCCAGGTGACACCCCCTGCGTGGGAAGGGAATACGGCCTGAGAGGCGGAGTCAGCCCTCGAGTTTCCAGCTTTCCTGCTCACAGCCTCTGAAATCCAGGGCTTCCTTGCCTAGAGTTAATGCCTGGGACTCAGTATTTGGAAACGGACAAAAAAGCATCAACAGATAAATGCTTTTATTTATAGTTCTCCAGTCATTATCACTTGAACACATAAATACCTAAGAGCACCATCTATAGGATGGTGTTAATGTTTTCATGTTCGTGAACTCGGAGCCTTAATCACCCCATTTGGTTTGCTGGAAATTACTTATCTTCTTCTTTAAAAAAAAAAAAAGGATTTTTGTTTATTCATGAGACACACAGGGAGGCAGAGACATAGGCAGAGGGAGAAACAGGTGCCTCTCAGGGAGCTCCATATGGGACTCGATCCTGGTGAGGGATCAGACCCTGAGCCAAAGGGAGTCCCCCAACCGCTGAGCCACCCAGGCTTCCCTAGATGTTTATTTTCTAAGTATAATAGAGAATTGGGTTCCATGATCTGAATACAAATCTTCCTTTGAAGATGGGATCTATGCTTAAATTTGAGTGAGATTCATAGGTTTGTAGTAATAGCTATCCTAATTCTATTTTTTTTCTAATAGAAGTGAGAAAGCATTAAAAATAATAAGTTGTTCAAATGAATTATAAAGAAATCTCGCATCTGGTAAGTGAATATCATTTAAAATCACATTATAGTGACCGATACATAATTCCAGTCCATTCCATTATTATAGCCACTAGAAAAGAAAAAAAAAAAAAGCTCATTAGTCATCCAGTAGGGAATGTATCCTTAACATAAAAGTGTTTTTGAAACTCAGAATCTGTGGACCACTTGATGGATGAGGATGTATACACAGGTGACAATTTTAAATTAAAAAAAAAATACAACAGGTTCAGTGTAACTTTTAATATAAAAAATTAAATATATTTCAAACAGTGAAATTAACAATGGCTTTTTAAGTCATGAAGATGACATTGTTAGGAATCCATCACCAAGATTCTTGTTTCAGGCTCAGTATTAAGCACTTTGGACCAAAAATCAAGTTCTACATATTATGTAAGGATCAACAAGATGCTTTTCCTTCCTCTTTATTTCTACTAAATTAGAAAATTCACAGTCAGAATAGTAGGGCAGGAATGAGATCAGACACTGGGAGAGGAGGGTATTGAGCATAATGATCATGAAATTGGAGCCTTGTTCTGTTATTTGTGAGCTGTGTGTTCTTGGGCAAGTTTCCTGACCTCTCTGTGCTTGTTTCTTCAACTGTACATTAAGGATAAAAGCAGTGCCTAAATCTAAGGGCTTGGGTGAAAGTTAAAGCAATTAATACAGATGAAAGTATCAGAAGAGCTTCTGGCACATAGCAAATGTTCAGGAAATACTAACCCTTGTCATCTGTTGATTCTGTTAGATCAACTAACAGACTAGAGTTGAACCCATGCACAACATGTGGCCATATCAGTGGTTTGTAAGTCATGTGCATTCTAATTGGTCAGGCCTGAGCCATGAGAGTTGTTGAATATATTTCAATACCATTCTTGAAATTCCGACATATTCCCATAGGGCATGGATGTAAATATTAAGGAAAGATTCCTCCTTGAGCACTGCTTATTAGCACCCCCATTAGATACATAGGCACTTAGAAGCTAAACATTTGTCAATTTTAAAATAAAGAAGGAAAAATAAAATAATAAAATAAAATAAAATAAAATAAAATAAAATAAAATGAAGGAGGCAGATTGATTCCGGATCTACTTATTTAGTAAATTGTTCTTTGCGAAGTAGTTCTTTCTGTTTATTTAATGAATTTGAATGTAGTGTAAAAAATGTATGCCCAAAGAAATTTTTCTCTAAGAAGTGAATTAAATCATCTGTTCAGAGAAAATTTTACTCCAATTAGTTACCTGACAATTTGTCTTTTTAAGAATTCCATTATTCTGACATTAAAACTCCAAGCTATTTTATTCCTGAGTGTTTGGTTCAACCTATCAAGATATGAAGATATTAAAGTTTATTTATCTATACCACTTGAGCAAGCCATTTGAATTAAAGTAAAGATCTTTCTTGGAATTATAGGATGCAAAGGAAATTTTTAAAAATTCTATTACTTTTTGGAAAATTCATGTTTGTAATGGAAGGATATTTTTATTAGCAGATCTATTAAGATAATTCAGCATATTAGTCCATAATTACTAAAAATAAAAAACTTACAATGGGCACTCATCATAACCATATGTATGTCTTAATGTATTTAATTCTCACAGTAACTCGTTAGCATGGGTACTATTTTTCTTCTTATTTGCAAATGAACAAAGCCATGGAGAGGAAAGTTATTTGCTCACAACTAGTGGCAGAGCTGGTATTAAAACACAAGCAAGTTTGACTCCAGAGATAATGCTTTGAAATACCACAATAAACAACCTTTGAACACAGAGATGACTATCTTTAACACCCATCCATAGTTAAAGCTCTTAACAAAATATGAATAGATGGATACATTTATATCATTGCATGCACATTTGTGTGTGAGTAGATAAATCATAGTACATAAAGGAGAAATGCAGTACTCAGGCTAAAGTCGGAAAACTATAATATTTGTTCTGCATAAAATTAGAAAGTAGTTACATTAATCCTCATTTGCAGGTGATTTCTTTGTTTACCTAGAGAGAAAACAAATCAACGAAAAGACTATTTCACAGGACTAGTCAGGCAGGTAGGGGGGATGCTAAGTTGGCTCCAGAGATTTCCACCCTCTGGTGCACACACCCTGTGTAATCCTCTCCTCTTGAGTGCGAGAAGGGCATGAATAACATGGGAAATGACTCGTGAATTAGATTGCTAATCAATTCACTTTCTGTTCATCAAATTGTGATTATTCTGGGTAGGCTAAACTTAAAGGCACTGTTTAGAGAAGGAGACACATCAGAAAGAACCACACCCTGCTGCCCTGGAAGGCATCAAACAACCATGCTGTGAACTCTTTACAGGGGCCACATGGCAAGGACTGCACTTGCATATTGTCCTCACCCGTGCCTTGGACACATGGCCGGCAGTGGGGAGGACAGGTAATGGTCCAGTGGCAGAGAGAGTAGCTTGGTCTCATTCATGCAAAAAGTGATCACCCCTCACCTGAGAGAGTGTAAGAAAAACAGAGGAGAAAACAGATTACCACATGGGAGGCACCAGAGGCCCTGGTGGATGGGCCCACTGGCATCACAGAGTGACAGTTAGAGAGCCAGGGATACAGATTCTAAAGAACCTGCAGAGGTGATGCAGAGACGAGGCTCCTGGGGGAAGGACACCTGCAGTCACCCCACCTCAGAGCAGGTGCTGTAGATCAGAGCTGGGTGAGAGGCTGGGCAAGGGCTGCCGTGCTGGACAAATTGCATCTTGTTGGTGAACCATGAGTATATCAGAAGCCAAACTCCTCCTTTTTCCAACTGAATCAATATGTCAGCCCCATTCTGAAGGCCTGATCTCACACAATCTCATGAAAGGAATATCATACAGACTAGTACGAGCCGTCCTAGTTAGGGACTGGTTACAAAGGATCATATCCAAATCTTCATTTCCAAAATTGAAGAAATAATGAGCTTATTAATAAGGATCTCATCTACTAATTTTAGAGAACTCCACTACTGCAATGCAGTGTTGAACTTTGAACACCTTAACATGGGCATTTTTTGAATGCACGAATGGTTCTATTGATAGCTCTTCTTTTAGATTAACATAATAAGAGCAACAATGAGAGGAAACACTTAAAATGGGATGAGATTAATCAAAACTGTATCTTTCTACTGGCTTGGCATAATTGCCATGGTCTTTGAGATGATAGGGAAATTCCTAACAAGTACAGACAAGATTTTGACTGTGCCCAATCATCAGGTTCTTGACCTTTCAAAATTTGAAATCCTGGATGAAGGATATATTTGAAAGTACTCTCAAGGACTGCCTATGATTTCCAAGACAATATACGGATAACTTTAAGAAGTAGGTAGGAAAATGCATTATATATATCTTCTCTGATTGGCTCTAACAGGGATGGATTGGAGATTGCAAATCCAGTCTTTAAATTTAGAGTAAATTAACAGAAAGATTCACATTTCAGTCAAACAAACCATTGTGTGAAACTAATTGGTAACAGATGCCATTAGCTGCAAAAGAAAAGAAAAATTATAACCGGATCCAGTGAGAATCTAACCATGCAAATCACAGTCCAATTAGAATCAGACCCTAATAGGTACACGTGGAAATTGTTTTTGTGCATTTGATGCACCTCCATCCAGTCAGTTACCTTCTGCCTCCTTACACGGTTACCCCAACCTCTTTGTCCTTGGGGTGAATACTGAGAATTGAGAGAGCTCAGGTCTCAGAGTGATTACTGGGAACATGGTTAACAAATTTCTTCCATCTTAACCAGAAATTGTATGGAACTTACTCCACTTCGAAAAAGCTTTTAATAGAAGATTGTTCATTTGTTGTACCAAGTTTGGGTTTGTGGAAAATTTCAATAGTTTCCAGGTATATCAGAGACACTTAAACGTTATCATCCAAATTCCACAAAACATATTTGAATGAGATCATGTCTTCTTAGTTAAGAATCTTGTTCCATAGATAAAATTAGGGAAATAGGAAACCAGGACATTGGGCCAGGGAGAAACACACAAGTAGTACATGTCTCAGTTTAAGTAAGTGGTAAATGAATGAAAACCAGTTCTCATAGTGCTTAATGTCACTTTAAATGTTTGTCTGGAATATGCAGGTGATACCATTTTATAGTCTCACCAATTATGTCTGAGAGTTCTAGTTGTTGCACATCTTGCTATCATTTGATGTCAGTTTTTTGGTTTATTTGTTTTTTTTTTTCTGTTTATTTGCTTGGTTTTTTTTAGTCTTTCTAGTAGGTGTAGAGTAGCTTCTTACTGTGCCTTTAACTTGCATTTTCTTGATGTGCAATGATACTGGGTACTCTTTTCATGTGATGTTTTCCTTTTATAAGGTTTTAGTCATGTGTGCTCCTCCCCCTCGACTACATTATGAGTTGCTAGAAGGTAGGAACTTAATCACTGTGGATTTATTTTAAGGAAAAAAAAATTATCTTCACATAAAACTTTCTATCCTATTCTCATATATCTCATCTTTCTTAGCTGTTCTTGTCTTCACATCTCATAGTCTACCCCTTCCAGGATTCTTTGATAGGAAGTAAATGAACTTTCAAACTTGGGTGCTAACCTAACCATCTAACACTCATAATCTTCTCTCATCTATTTCTACTTCCAGGCTTTACCTAACAAACAAAACAATGGTTAATTACTGGTTGGAGCAATAGAATGCATTTATAAGTCTCATGATGTTTAGGTAATTTGTTTAAATAGTGTAAAAATATTTAATTTTATGATTGATTTTGATAAACTGCCAGAAAATACTTTAGTTAAAACTCAGCAATTTTCATTTTTATAAAGTGTTTGTTCTATTTCTGCTTCCATTTTCCACTATTGCATATACTAATATTGTAATTTACTTCAGTGTGTTGGGGACAAAAGTAAAGACATTTGTAATGTAACTATGTCTTTAAAAGCTTCAATACCTTTTATGATCCAACAGGCAGAAAGTAGAGGTGATGCAATCTTATTTGCAAAAAAAGTAGTATGTTTTAAAATATTGCTTTTGCATCTGGACATTCAAATACATGTTTTCTCAATAATCTATAGAAAATAATGGGGTTTTTATCCTAAAATGTTAGAGTCACTTTTGCACTAAGCTTTTGAGTACGCCAAATGAATTGTTGGACTTTTAAAGAGGTGGTATTTACCCTAAATGTTGTGAGGATTAGAACTGGGGAAGAGCTTTGATCTCCAAAAGCAAACACAGAAATGCTAAGCAGTCAGCTTGGTAAATCACCCAGCCCAGAGGAAGCAGAAACAATCACACCCCAGACTTCTTTTTGGAATGTTGCTAATGCCACCTCACGTTTCATCTGTTGCCCTGGAACTCCTTTGTTTTTGCTTAAAAATTCCACATCATTACAATGCTTTCAAGCATAAACCACAGCATAGTATGTCAATATAGTCTTATTCTTCAGTCATTTATTTATTAATTCTTACTTCATTCCACAAAGCTGTAAAAAAAATCAGCTTTGATAGTAGATAAAAATAGGGGGTGTATATTTCTTTGCCAGTGAGGAGGAAAAGCAAACTATCAACAAAAAGTGGGAAGCAACAGTCAGGGCCTGCGGCTGCTCAGAATCATAGCAGTAAGTTACTTTTTCCACATTGATCTCCACTAATCCTGGGACCATGATTGTCCCAGTTTTCACTAATAACTCTCCGAAGTTCAGAACTTGCTTGTCACCAGAGAAATACGTTAAGTGTTGAGTTGAGGTTTCAAAATCAAGATTTGCCATCCTAAAACCACATATCTTTCCACTGTATAACATTACCTGCCAAAGGGCAATCAACTTTTCCTGTTACCCCAAAGGATTAGTTTAATGATAGTGAATTCTTTTCTCCCTCAAATCCTACCAAAGGGAAGTTCAATTCCCAAATAGTTTAGAGCTATTGTTTACATTATCACACACACCAAGACTACAGGTTTATTAAGAAACTTATTCCATTAGAATGAAAAATGCAAACTGTTTTGTAATTTGTCTTTAGTTGGTCACGTGAATCAGGCCATAAGTGAACAACCTGGGTGAACGCTTGACAATGCTCTCTGATCCTGGCAAAACTTATTTTTGTCTCCTCTTCTTCCCTTTCCCAGATGATAGGCTTTCAAACAAAAAGTCACCTTACACATTTTTCTTTCCTCTCACCTCACAAACAATAAGTTTTCAGACGTATTGTTGATGAACCATGTTTTGAAAATACATCATTTCAGTGGACTTTTTCCAAATTTTTATTTAGTGTGATATGCAGCACTAACATTAATCATAAAAGTAGATAAAATGTCTCATATTAAAAATATACATGAGGGATGCCTGGGTGGCTCAGTGATTGAGTGTCTGCCTTTGGCTCAGGTCAGGATCCCGGGGTCCTGGGGTCAAGTCCTGCATCAGGCTCCCTGCAGGGAGCCTGCTTCTCCCTCTGCCTATGTCTCTACCTCTCTCTGTGTGTCTCTCATGAATAAATAAATAAAATCTTAAAAAAAAACACATGAGATGATTAGAATATGAGAACAAAATAAATAATATAAAGTATAGATTCTCCATGCAATCACTCATCTTTAGTACATAAAGCAATCTTAGACAGTGTTTAGTTTGGTTCCTTCTTTTCCGTGGCAAAGAGATGAAATGACTAAGCCAATTTTAACCAGTTTTAGTTAAATAATAAAACTTGTTAATAAACTCTATTATGGAGTGAATGTTTACATCTCCCCAAAATTCATACTAAAATTCTAACCCCCAATATCACAGTATTTGGAGATAGGCCCTTTGTGGAAATAAGGGTAAATGAAGTCCTAAGGGTGGGGCCCTGATCCCATAGGACAAGGTGTCCTCACAAGAAAAGACACCACAGATCTTGCGCTCTCTGCTTCTGCGTGAGTCAAAGAAAGGCCACATGAGGACAGAGACAAAAGCTGATTCTGCCACACAAGGGGAGATGTCTCACCAGCCATCAGACATTCTGCTGGCACCTTGATCTTTGATTTCCAGCCTCTAGAACTGTAAGAATATACATTTACTTTTTTAAAGCCACCTGGTCAATGATACTTCAGTATGGCAATCTGAGCAAACTAATATAAATTCCTTACAAAAGGTTTTTACAAATGTCTTTCAGTTTTAATTGATTTTAAATTATTGAAAAATTGCAGTGAGCTATGGAAGAATTTCATCGCTCTAGCTTATGAAGATTAGCAGGATAACGTGGTGGGGGGGGGTAACAATGGATGTCCCTCGGGACACATTTCTCCTTCCTTTAGTAATGGAATCCCTCAGTTTTAGTGGCTATATGCCTATCCTGAATAAAGTCTATGCTTTCAAAAATCCCTTGCAGCTAAGTGAGGCCCAAATGTCCTGCCAGTTGACCCTATGTGGAGGTGAAATGGCCAATTTCTGGATCTCATCCTTAGAGAAAGGGGACATGCTCTCTACCACTCCTTCTACCTGTACACTGGTGGAATGCAGACGTGGAGGCAGGAGCTACAGAAGCCAAGTTGCACGTGACAGGAAAAGAGGGTGTTGAGGAAGACAGGAGGAACCACATGTTAGAAGGTGGATGATTTTAAGAGTTATCACATAGGCACTGGACTATGTATCTAGACCTTTGAGAGAGGGGGAAACAGATTGCTACTTTGCTTAACCTACTATAAACTAAGCATTCATAAGTATATGTCAGAGGTTAGAAAAAGAAAAACAAAAAAACAAAAAACACCAACCAGCCAAACATTCCAGTCTTAATCTGACAGTTTTTCTGGTTCCATTAAGCCTTTAATATGAAAAATAAAATGGATGATTATTATCAAAATATTTCAACATATTTCTAATGATAAGTGCTTTTAGTTAATCTAACTTTAAGCTAATAAGAGGTATTTTTCTTAGTCTGAAATCTACATAATACAACTAAATGTAGAAGGAAAAAGTAAGAGGCAGAGGACTTGTTTGTTCTTTATTAAAAGAACTGGCATGCATTTCATTTTTTATAAAACTATATGCCTTTCAAAATCAAGGACTATTGGGAAGACATTTTAAATCAATGCCAGGTTTGCCCTTTTGCCTACAAAAAAAAAAAATCACTATAGCAGTAATGACATCACTTCTCCAACGCTGAAAAACTGCTTCAAATTTGGGTGTAAATGTTGCAAACTCATTTGTTATCCTTTGTTCACAGCAGCAGAAGTAACAGAATTATCCTTGCAAATTGCTTTGATAAATGTTGTTCCTTTGGTATTAAACATTCCTGAATTCCTTCTGCTTTACTGATCTCTTTCATGCAATCTTTTTGACAAAGACTAGATTCACAGTTGTGTATTTGGTTTTTTCTACTGTTTGGAGATTTTGGTTAAATTTTTTGGTTACTTGCCAAATATGCCCTATTGCTTAGGATTTTGTCCTTCATTCTCTAATGAATAATAGCTATTAATGTAGATGAAGAAGACAACATTATTTAAAATGACATGGAGATTACACAGTAAATGTGCCTTAGTATTTTATTAGTTTTTTAATACCATCACTCATATAAACAATCCTTGCTTCTCAAATGGATTTCCTTTAAACAAGAAAAAATTGATCATTGCAATGGTTTAAAAGAAGCTTAACAGTTTAAATATTTATAATCCCGGTTTGGGTTGAATTGTTAATACATAATAAATCACATTCTTCTTTCTGATTTCTGGTGAGGAGGGCAAGGCATGAGTCAACATATTGAGATGATTCTGGATATAATTCTGTAACCTCCAGAGTGATGAGTATTGAACATGTATCTCTTAGCCCTGTCTTTGCTCAACTAGTTCAGGACTATTTTTTAAAAATCAGGTATGTTCTATTCTTTATTTTAAACCACTAGTAGACAAAAACCTTCAATATATTTCAATTTTTAAAAATATATTTCAATTTGCACTTAAAAGTGCTTCATTTAGATTTCTGAAGTTGCTTGGAATCACATAACTATTTGTAATAATTTTTAATATTTTGATCATTTCAATTGATTGAAACTTTTTAATCGAGACAAATGTATATACTCCATTGTATGGGCAAAGCAAGTTGAATGATTCACCAAAGCTTCAAAGGAATGGCCAGTTGGTATAGTGGTAAGCCACAATGATACAATATTTTTTCAATTTATCTACTGTGCCTAGTTCTCTGAATTAAGAAATGAAATCCACATAGAGAAATATATCAAGGCAAAAAGTAGTAGGAGGAGGCACATGATTTTTTTCCCAAAGTATTGAATAGTAGAATTTGCATTATGCTTATAGATCAATAGAACTGGAGCCTTATTTAGAAAGGTATTAAAAAATTTACCAAGAATATTCCAGAATAAAAATAGAACACTCTGAATAGAACCTCAGCCTCAAGAGCTACTCCCCAAACAACGTAAGGCTGCAGATAGAACAACTCCAGTGTGATGGAAGAAACATTTTGCTGAACGTTGATTATTAGGGGCTTTTTCTGCCTATTGTTTCTTACAACTTGAACTGTATGACGCCAACATTTATACTGATCCCTCCCTTTCAATCCTCACCCTCAAACCTCCCTATTTTCATCTACAATAAACAACTTATACCTAATTATGTTTAAGTGTTTTCAGGGGGCATCTGTAAATGTGTTTTGGTTAGACAGTGCCTGCTTCACATTAGTGATGGCAAAAGTTCTTTCATATATTTGTTATGTTATAAAGCCCAGATGAACGCACTCGTTGTCTCCACATATCATCCTTTGAAGGCCATTTTGAGGACTTCTACTGGTACCTTAAATGTAATGGATTGTGTACATTATGCTTTGATGTATGGGATTCATAGAAAATGGGTCTTATAGTATATAGACTCACACTTCCCCAGATAAAAGGAGTTTTTGGAGGTGGGGGGGGAGTACATTTTATTTTTTACTCAATTTAGTTCTTTAGTCCATGTTTAAAAAATGTAAATAAGATACGACTCATCATTTTATGACTATGTCACTAATATAATCAGATGTTGGAGAAGATTTTATATTTTTGCTGCATGCATGTAATTAAACATTTAATTTAATTTACTGTGCGAACTCCTCCTCTTATCCTCCCTCTCTCCCTTTCCTCTTTCCTGTTTTACTCCTGCTATATAATTCTTATATATCCACTGTATGTAAAATACTGCTCTAGTTGCTAGATGAAATAACATATTGCTTAATTAAAAGGATATGATTTGTTAAAGAGACGTTTAACTTAAATCCAGGACTCTTTCATCTTCTCATTCCCACAGAGGGATTTTCTTAGAAAGTCTTGTACCAGACACCTTTGCCCCAGGGCCATGTGGTGTCATGTGCATGGAACTCTCAAGCTCTGAAAAAATGTTTATTAGAAAAATTGTTTATTAATGCCAGTGGAATGACTCATTAACAATGCAACCGTCCTCCCCCCAGCCCACCACTATTACCCCTTCCTTTCCTTCTGGTAGTCACTGTTTTTCCTCTCTTGCTTCATCCCATTGACTATGATTACTTTATCCTGGCAGAGAAACACAAACATGTGTTTAGTCTGCACCCCAGATTGGCCTTGCCTTTTTCCACACTTGCGCATGTCTTTAATCCCTCCAAATCAAATCGCCCTCCCAATTATTCTCTCTATCACTAAACTTAAAGGTAATGAGTGACAGCTCTGAAGCAGAGACGGGAATGGTTCTACCTAGACAGAGTCCCTCCACTTCAATGCGTCCAAGATGGAACATCTCTTTTTCTTACCAGGAGGAATCCTTCCCAGCTTCTAAATCTTGCTCAGTGTTACTACCATCATTTCTTTAGTATTTAGTCTCCAAGCCTCAATTGCTTGGCATTTTCTTGGATTCTCCTTATCCTTATATCTCCATCTGCCCAAATATCACAGTTCTGACCAGTGACCCTTTCTTTATTTGGTTTCAGATCTTTGGCATTCAGATTTGTTTCCTACTTCTGTTACTTGTATCTAGCGTGGCATTGTCACTGTGATAGCCACCAGCCATATGTGACTACTGGTCACTTGAAATGAGACTAAGAAAGTATTAACTAAAATTTTAATGTCTATTTAAATAAGATTATTAAAATAACAAAGTTTTTATAGAAATGAAGCCTTTTTAAAAAGTAGGATGATAATAACTTGAAAATTGTGGGGGTCTTTGCCCTGGAATATGTTTGGAAAGAAAATGAACAACCCCAGTCTTAAAAGATTTAGACCTGTACTGTCCAAATTTGTAGCTACTCACCACATGTGGCTAAAATTTAAATTTAAGTTACTTAAATAAACTTCTAAATACTGTTCCTTAATCCTACTCGCTACATTAATAATAATCAATAGCCATAAGTGGCTAGTGGCTACAAATTGAAGAGTGTAGAACATTTCCATTTTTGTGGAAAGCTTATCTAGAATCTGTTACACAATTTTTGTGTTCAGTATAGACTATTATCATAGCCTCCTTGTTGATCAATCTGCTTGCAGGATTCCTCTTTTACATAAATTAAAAGATCAGGTGAACTTTACCTAAATACTGATCAGTAAATACATTAACCAAAAAATCTTTTTAAAAATTCATGCCATAACTTTCAACACCCAGTGTCTTTTCAATGGACCATGTAAACCTCTCTAAATTCACCACACTGTGTTCCTCAAAATGAATGTGCTGATGAAGAAAAAGCAGACCAGATTCATTCTAAACTCCAATCCGTTTCTCACATCATAGCAAGATTGTCCTCTTCACCTATTCTCACATGGTTTACCAAAATCCTGAGCCCTGGGTTACCCCCAACTTTCCATAAATTATCTGCAACTCACCTGCTGTCAGTGATCCTAATCTTTTCTTCCACTCACACTCCTGCAGCATGTCTGGATAGAAGGAAGACTTCCTTGTCATGTGAAAATGGTTGGTAGTGTCTGCCTGGAATGCAGTGTTGAGAGAAGCTTTGAGAAGGCACGAGGGAAAGAGGGATGAGATCAAGTGGCAATCAGAGTCATCAACAAGATAAGGGGAGGATGCAAAATAAGCCATATGCCTGTCAAGCCTTCTCTGTAGGTATTTGAATCCCCAAGTATTTATTCTGGGCATCTTACTTGTCATGCTCTCCTCTCCCTTCTCTGCATATACAAATGTATATGTACTTTTCCAAAGCTCAGCTCCCACATTCAGCTTCTCTAGTGAAACCCTGGAGAGACCTTGAGAAATTCTGTATTTTATGAATATGTTTATCACATTAAATATAAATTCTCTAAAAGCAATTGGGCCTAATACCTTGCAATATTTAATGAAAATACTAAACAAACTTTTTGTTAAATGAAAGAATACAATTGTTACAGTTGCCAGATTCATCATTTTCATTGATATGACTTCACTCTAAAGAGAAAAAAATAAATTTGAAGGAATTTGAATTTTTCTTTGCTTTGAACTTTTGTTCAAATTTAACTCTCTCCTATTTCATAAATATCTGATAAAAACTTGTATGGAGATCTGGATTGGAAATTTTCTCTTGATTATCATTTAAAATAAGAAATTCTGGACTTAGAGCTTGATATAAAAAGATTATAACACTTGGGCACCCAGGGGACTCAGTTGATTAAGCATTGACTCTTGATCTGGGCTCAGGTCATGATCTCAGGATTCCAGATCAAGCCTCCTGTGGAGCCCCTGGTTAGGCTCTGTGCTCAGCAGGGAGTCTGCTTAAGATTCTCTTTCCCTCTCCCATTGTCCCCCTCTCCACTCTCTCTCTCTCTCTCTCACTCTCTCTCAAATAAATAAATAAATCTTTAAAAATGATTATATCGCTAAAATCTAGATCAAATTTGAATAAATATTTGGATTTCTGAAGATTTTGAAGTAAAGGAGATCACATTCAAAATTCAGCTCAGTTTTTATCCATAAACCAAGTTACAAGAAATTGCATTTGCCAAACATGAAAAACCAACCATCTGCTCCTATTTGTGATTCTTAGATTGTAAATGTGAACTAAAACTTTTCCAATTGTTCACCCACATATATAAGAAAAACTTGGCATTAATGTAAGTATTCACTATAGAATCATATTTGTCATTCATTTTACTTATTTTTTAGTATATTAGAAATGCCAAGCACTAAGCTTTACCACAACAAGTATTCAATAACTACTGAAGGAATTAGCTGCAAATCTGCTGTCTTATTTTCCTAACCACAAAAAATGACAAATTCTAGTCTAAATACCATGATGCCCATTACTCACAAAAGGTTGCTTAGCTATTTTATTCAAAATGCATCTCTATTCATCAGTCAGAGCTTCAATGTGTAGATAGCCAAAGAAAAAACAGTTCTCAAGAAGTCCATCGAAACTGAGGGTGATAATATAAGGCATAGAAACCCCTAAATTAAATGTCATAGTTGACTTTAGAATAGCCTAAACCCATTGATATCCTTGCACATTTAATCTAAAGCATTATTTCCAGAGACTGAACCCATAAAGAGTTGCTTAAGCCCAGAAGGCTCATTCTAGCCTGGGTCCAATGCTATTGAGCATCCATAATGCTTCTTTGACTGTACATCCATTATACATAGTACTGACATATATGAAGCTGTGTGCATATAATTTTATAATGATTGTTCATCTGAGGAATACTTAAGTTATATATACAAAATATATATAGGTGGGGTAGCATAATGATGGGATACTGTTTTTTGTGAAAGTGATTGAAAATTGATTGTTTTAAGGACATGCCGCAACATGCTTCTACTGGCAGCAGTAAGCCTTTCAAAATTAATCATTCTTTTTTTCCCTAACAACTGAAAATAATTGGAGACTTCCATTGCTATAAAATAATTATAATTTATCCCAAATAGCTAATACTACTTTCTTGTGGTGTTATAAAATCAGAATGATTGACATATTAAATGTGGCTTCCAATTATGAAATAATGTCAAGAGTAAAAACTTTTTGGGAAGCATAAAAAGTAAGGAAGATATACATGTTGGCTATGAAACAGTCATATAATAACCCAATGAACACAGAAAAATGGAAAGTGTGACAGTGATAACTTATGTGTAATACGTATTTTCTATGAGGATTATGTCAAAATTTTTAAATGAGTAATAGTAATAGCAAGAACCTGACATTTCTGGTAATCAATTAAGAGACATTAGTCAAGGCAACATAATTTAAAGACAGTCATAACTAGTGATGAAGCATGGCATTTTTTTCTGTAACTTGGAAACAAAATAACAAAACATTGGAAAACTGCAACCCAGACAAAGAGAGCACAAACAAAAGTCAGAAAGGAGAACAACGGTTGTTTGTTACTTTGACATCAATGGCATGGCTTCTGCAGAATTCAGCCAAAATATTAAGAAGTCAAGGATGAGTAGGAAGTAGAATTTCAAGGATTTGATATGATGGAAAAGAAGTAGATGAGTGATTCCCTTCAGCTCACTGATACTCCTTTGGCTCAGTATTTATTTACTAGATAAATATTCATTGAGAACTAAGTGTTAGGTAAATCCCAGCCTTCATGAACCTGACACTCTAGTAGGGTAGACTATGGAAGTATCTACACATGAATAATATAATTTTAGGAGGTAATGAAAGCCATGATGAACAACTAAAGATAAAAAGTGAGGTGTGGTGAAAGTGTTATTTTGCACAGACTGTAGCCTGGACTCTACACCTTGGAGGAGGTGATATCTCAGCAGAAGCCTGGTTAAAATGGATGAGTAAGACAGGAGAGGATCTGGTAAGAAGAGCATCCCAAAGCAGAAAAATGACAAAAACAAAGACTCTACATCAAGAACCAGCTCTGTATGCTTCTTAACCAGCAAGAGGGCCAGTGTGAGCAAAGGTGAGAGGAGGACATGTGGATGGAAACAGAGTCAGATTGTGCAGAGCATTGTAGGAGGGGAAATGAGTCTCCCTCTTGGTGGGATGACAACTGCTTGTGAGCTCTGTTACCTGATTTACAATTTTACAAGTTCATTCTGGCTACCCTTATAACACTGTGGAGAAACAATAGGGAAACAGAGCAACTAGTTAGGACTCTTCCAAAATATTCCTGAAGAGAGATAATGGTGTCTTGGGCAAAGGAGAAGCGGGAAGGTGGTGAGAAGTCCTTGGATTTGGATCATATTTAAAAGTTAAAATGAACAGGTTTTAACAATTGGAACCATCATGAGGTTTGCAGGCAAGGAAGCAAGAATGACTTTATACGCAAAAACTTGTATCCAAGTAAATCTTTCTAGGCGAGGTTTTTAAGATTTTGCTGGCTCTGAGGACAAAGATCAGAAAAAGATCTTAGATACGTTTTGAGGAGTCGCCACAGATGGGTTCTTTGAAAGTCTTCCAGCATTTACTTGAATGTACAAGTTCAGCAACCCTTGATAAAGATAACCCCACACACGGGGAGCCTGGCTGGTTCAGTTGGTGGAGCATGTGACTCTTGATCTTGAGGTCATGAGTTTGAGCCTCATGCTGGGTGTGGAACCTACTTAAAAAAAAAAAAAAAGATAACCACACATATAATTTTAAGTTCAGCAATATTATGTCACTGTCAAAGATAAATGTTGCCAGATGGATTCATGCAAGCATATGTGACCCATGGGCTTCTCTCAAACCAGACAATGAATGAATAAATGTAG
Organism: Vulpes vulpes; assembly: GCF_048418805.1. Lineage (NCBI taxonomy): Eukaryota > Metazoa > Chordata > Mammalia > Carnivora > Canidae > Vulpes > Vulpes vulpes. Next base: position 19,833,374 of record NC_132783.1, read on the forward strand.
CAATTTAGTTACTCATCCTTGTATCCTGGCCTTCAAAAACAATTACTATTTGAGCTATAGACTAGATAAAAAGCAGATAGTTAATTTGTATATGTAGAGCACAGATTCTTAGGTCACACAAGGCTTTCTGGAAGGGAACAATGAATCCATATATGTACCAAGTATTATCTGCAGACTGAAGAAATTAATAATTATTGTACAAATGTATAATATTTGAAAATTTCTGTAAATCTTTTGTGATTAATTAAAGACACAATTATTTAAATGTACTACTTAATAATTAGTAGCTTTCTGCCATGCAGAATTCAAAGATCACACACTGCAAATACCAAATCAGGAAATTGGTGGCGTTGGTTAACCAAGAATATTGACTCAATTTTTTTTAAACCTGGATAGAGGACCTGGGCACTATTAGGAGTCTAAGATGTATAAATTCTCAATAAAGGGGAAATATAGTGAGGACAGTCAAGGAAGCAAAGGAAAATATAGTCAGCTAGTTGGCTTGGCAACTGGTAGTCCCTGCAGTCTGGTGAGGCCCATGGAAGTGGGCCCTCTGAGGGCACAAGTCAGAGTCTATAAACCCATCTGATACCTGCTGTACTCCAATCACTGGGCTTTTCACTTCCATTTCATATTGGCTTCTGGAATCCTACACAGGCCTGGAGTCCTAAAAGCTTATGTGGTTTGCATTTTATTATTTAATACAGAAATATTTGCCTCACTCTAGTAACACCAAATGGTAGATGAATTGACTTAATAGTAATTTTGTATTTAGAAATTTCCATAGCATCTTATTTTTTTCTTATCTTAATACTCACCACTCATCAACATAACTATATTTTGAACCTACATTGTTGCCTAACAGTTTTTAAGCTTCATAAGGACACATTCTCTGTCTAGTTCACTGTCATATTCTCAAACCTAAGCACATTACTAAGAACTGTTTAGTGGATGGATAATAAAGATTTCACTCATGTAACAGTTATTTTTAAGTACCTACTAAATATCTCCTTGACCTAAGTGCTAGGGTAGAGCATAAATAAATAAAAGTAGTTGATCTCACAGAGTTTATATTCTGGTGAATATTTGATGATGAACAAGTTTTTGCTTGATTCATAGTCTCATACCTGCTTCCTGGGTGTGGTGTTAGGATGTTTAAGAGTCCCTCAGTTGTTTATTTAAATAGTGCTCAGACATCAGTGTCTCCTTCACTCTCTCTATTTCTCACACTCTTTTTCTCTCTCCCTCTCCCTGCCCTCATCTCTCTGTGCATTCCTCAGGTGGCAGACAGCTACCGTCCTACCCAATAGCCACTTTCCCCTTATCCCATAGTAACCAAATGTTAGGAAACATCCCCCTGGGAAATTCTGCATGTCCGTGATCAACTGATGGTTGGGCATGGTCATATAACTAAGTTCTGGTCAATGAAATTTAACTAGAACCTATTGGTTGTACACCTGGGAAAAAACTTCAAAAGAATGTGGCACCTGAGTGGCTCAGCATGGTTGAGGGTCTGCCTCCAGCTCAGGTCGGGATCCCAGGGTCCTGGGATCGAGTCTTACATCAGGCTCCCTGCAGGGAGCCTGTTTCTGCCTCTGCCTATGTTTCTGCCTTTCTGTGTGTCTCTCATGAATAAACAAATACAATCTTTAAAAAAAAATAAAAATAAAGGAATAAAGTTAATACACAAATCTTCAATAGGCTAAGAGCAGTTCTGTGCGTTATTACATAGAGATAAGCAACACGTGTTGGTTTTTTTAAATTAATCTATTTATTCATGAGAGACACAGAGAGGGAGGCAGAGACATAGGCAGAGGGAGAAGCAGGCTCCATACAGGGAGCCAGATGCGGGACTCCATCCAGGATCCTGGGATCACACCCTGAGCCAAAGGCAGACACTCAACTGCTGAGCCACCCAGGGGTCCCTGCACACATTCTGAATGTAGTCAGATCTATACATGAAGAGCAATTATTAATTGAGTGAACTTAGGTAAGCTACTTAATCTCTCTCTGCCTTCATTTCTTTATTTTTAAAATGGTAATAATACTACTAATTTTATTGTACTCTTCCAAGGATTAAATAAGATAAATATGTGAAGTTTTTAACATAGAGATTAAAGATCAATAAATGGAATTTTTAATGAAAAAGGCAATATATTAGGAATAATAGTATAGAGCAAAACTGATGTTTGGAAAGAAAAATTTAGAGGATAAAATGAGAAGTTGTAATATATATGCATATATGTTTGTGCGTATATATATATATATATATATGCATATATACATAATTTAACAATTAAAAAAAGAATGTCAAAAGAAAATCCTTAAGAAGAGTATACATTTTAGGGCTTAATTTTTGCTAAGAAAAACTGGATCATTTTAGCAGTGTTTATCAAAAATAAAAAAAACCCACTGAGAGGTGGAGGAAACGGAGAGATGTTGGTTAAGGATACAACCATCCTTAACCAGTTATAAAATGAATAGTTCCGAGGATGTGATGGATAACGTGGTGACTATAGACAATACTGTATTATATATCTGAGAGTTACTAAGAGATCTTAAATGTTCTTATCACACACAGGCAAAATTGTAAATATGTGAAGTGATGATTGTGTTAACTAACTTACAGCAGTAATCATTTAATGATATATTTGTGTATCAAATCGTCACTTTGTATACCTTAAACTTACACAATGTTGTATGTCAGTTACACATCAGTAAAGCTATAAAAATTACGTAGACCTCCAATTTGCCTTCCCAATATTCCAGGCTCTCTGGCCAGATGTCTGCCAGGAGAGCTAAGGGCACAGAACAAAATCGTTGGCCTCTTGCTTTTTGCCTCAGACTCTTGGTTGACTGTGTTTAAGTAACATAGGGCAAGGCCTAAATCCAACACCTGTCATGCGGTGTTTACTCCCATCAAGGCAAACCCACACCCTCCCATCCACTAACAACTAGCAATCCCTTTATAAAGCCACCACTCCTGGAATGTCAAACACAATATTGTACTTGCTGCTGAGTCTCATTATTTCTCTGGTTTGATCTTCCTTGCTCTTATTTCCATGTCAATTTGCAAATCATCTTGCCAGATTTATAGCATTTGATATAATGTAAGTTGGGTTCTACTCTCTAAAACCTTGGAAACACATTTAAGAGAAACTTCACATCCAATTTCAATTTTCATATTTAAAAAGGTTTTAAACTTCAGAGTAGTTTTTTCTGACTTCAGAGACCACTCACCCTTGCACTCCTATCTAGTTATATTTTAATCTGAGTATATGGTGAGGAATAATGGAATAAAGAGTACCCAGTCTTTAGCCTGAATTTAACAAGGGCACATGGTTGAATAAGAGGTAATTCTTAGGTTAAACACACACACACATCCCTCGTCTCATTGAATTTCCTAGCACCAAGGATAATGTAGGTTTTTTTTTTTTAATTTTTATTTTAGTTGTCTTCTGATGTCCCAAGTCTGCAGATACTTTAAACCTTAGGTAGGAAAGGGGTCAAGTTCTTAATGAAGCAGAGAACAGCCTCACTGTGGTTTTTTTTTTTTTTTTTCCAAAATGCAAGTCTCCCCAGTTCTTCAAGAAAAATATTATGTGTTAACTGTGGAAAGACAGAATGTTGAGTCTCTTGTCAAAGGGCAGATTGATGTGATAGGAATTGAAAGAGAGAGAAATATTAGCTAAACTGTAACCCTCCTGAGACAAAAAAAAATTTAATAAAACCCAAGCAGACTTTGAAGTTTATTCATTATTTAAGGTGATTTTTTTTCATGAACTTGTCTGCTTTTATATGTTATCCAAATACCCATATATTTTCCCATAGAGATAAGAAAAAAATCCACATAAGACTTTTTGAACATAGTAGTTTCTAAGTTTCACACTGATGCAGATAAGGTACCTCTGTAAGATCTGATACTGGCCATGTGGTTAGGATGGAAGCATCCGGAGCTTGACTCTCCATTGCCAGAAATCCCTAAAACTACTTTGAAATGTAAAGTGCATGATGCTAAGAAATTAGAATAACCTCTAACCTCTCTTTCTCTCCACTTCGGTAACTTATCCAAAGGAACACTTTCCAACATATGTTACTTAAAATGCATAGGGTCTTTGTGTGTTTGTAAAACAACTGGTTAATTTTAACAGGTTTCTTTATTGCAAGCTTTCTTAGAACACTTGCTAAACTAATGTGCATGGGGAGGGACAGAAAGACATATGAAATATGTCAGCTCTCTAGGCTTATTTTCCCATAGAAGGAAGGTATTGTTCTTTTTCCTGAGCACATTGTCCCTCAGAACACTGACTTCAACCTATTGCCACACCTCATTTAGGGCAAGACAGGGTCAATATGTGTGCAGCATAAAAAAGAGGATGAGGAAAAAAAAAAAAGAGGATGAGGGGTGGGGAGATTAGTGAAGGTAATAAAGGCAGGAAGAGAAAAAAGAAAATTTCACAGGTCTAAAATTAGAGCCCCAGGAAATCAGGGCCATGTCTTTATTCAAATTGTTCAACTTACAGTGCGAGATAACTGTTTTCTGAGCTGAGACCAAACTTGTTACTATTAGCTAAACTCATTCTGTTACAGTGTGTAGCAGTATGGTTTTTTGATGCACTAACTGATCACACTGTACCTGCCACAGCCCTCCTCAGTCTATGTGGGCCTCCCCCACACTGACCCACCTGGAGGATCCCCATAAATCCCCACCGTCTCAGCAGATGGTCTTTACACAGGAAGTGGGAGGGGTGCCGGTGATTCAAAGACTTGATTTTCCAATTTAAAAAAAAAAAAATTCCAGTTTCAAAAAACTATTCTCACCTGTCTTAAGACAGTATCTCTTCTCAGGGACACTAGACAGGTTGGAGAGGGAGGGGTGAATCAGAATGGACATAAGAGATTTAAATGCTGTTGAGTCCTTTAAAAGGGCCTGGTGGCTCTACTCCCCTCTAGTTTCCAAGGTCACAAAAACATTTTATAGGTTTGGCATACAAATAGGAAGGTTCTAGGTGGCTTCTCTCTCCTGGAGGGGACAAAGGAAAAATTTCCAGTCTTTTCAGCATGGAAGGATGTGAGGCAGTGGTGTGAAGGGGCCACAGGTGTTTGTGGGATGGAGCCGAGAGGTGGTCTTGCCCAGCTTCCTGGAACCCAGAGGCAAGAGGCTGAAGTTCGCTGAGTCAGAAAAACCCTGAGGGGAGGCTGAAAAGGAAGCAACTGCTTGCACCAGAGCTGAAGCAGGGGAAAGAAAACAGCTGTGGCAAGGGGCTGGATGACCACCCTGAGTCTTTTCCCTTTCTTCACCCTTATCATTCAGGATTATTTCATCTACTTGCAGAAGAGAGAACCAAGGAATACAGAGAGTAGGTGTCCTAGGAAGGTTCACATAGGTTAGTAAATGGCCCAACTGGAGCTCTACAAATCCAGATTTGATGCTCCTTGAACTACTTCACAGCAAATGGAAACACAGTTGGCTTGGGGAGAAAACAATGCATTGCATTTTTTAAAATTGTTTTTGTTTGAAATCCCAGTTAGAAATTTAGTAGTTGGAAATTAAAGGCTCAATATCAGAAAGGAAGGCTTAGGGAAAGAAGCCAAGGTCTTGGTCATGGAGTAAGAGAATATGGTGAAGGCGAATGTTAGTGGTGGAGATGAAATGGAGGGCAGGCCTGGGGGGGAGGCCTGCAGGTTGGCAGCCAAGGAGGGGAAGAGCCCAGTTAGAAATAGGGTGAGAATGTGAGGATGATCCAACAGTCAAATAATGTGTCTCCTACTCTTAGTTAAAAAGTTAATGGAGAGCCAATCACAACTGTTCTGGAGGCCTCCTATCAGAAGGACAAGAATTAAATTTTGAGTAATTAATCCACAGGAAAACAAGTCATTTTCTCAGTCACTTACTACACACCCAATTCCTATAAATGTAGTTATAGAATTTCCTAATACTACACAGATGATTTGGAGTAGTAAATCAGGAAGAGTAGGAAACATTCTAGAATGAAAATAAAGCATAGAATAGAATACACAACATATAAAATCTCTACGCTAAAGAATGCAGAAAATTATTCAAAGAAGATCTAACACCCCCTAAAATACAGCAATGGCAATAAGCAGCTTTACAGACTTCCATGCTTCTGAATCCATTACCTAGAACACAAAGTTAAAAAAAAAATCAAAGATATTTTGATGTTCCAGAATCTGCATAAAAAAATTGCAATTAATGAGCTCTGGCAAAGAAATCACAAAAGTACAGTTTCTTTTAGAATAAATATTCCTCAGAAGTATCAGCTAAAAGAACATGTTAAATTAAAAGGGAGATTTATTTATGTGGAACAGTTTAATCCTAAGGTAATTCTTCATTTCCCCAGGGCTTTGGTCAGTCAGGATTCTTCTTTAGGCGATAGCAACATGACATAAATGTGTTTGACAAAGTATCCAAGCACTTTAGTGTCTCCAGAGTTTGGCCTCTGGAGTTAGGCAATTGGAGTTAGAACCCTGGATCTGATGCTCAGAGACTGTATGACTTTGTGCAGGTTTTCTGCATCTCTCTGTCTCGTTTTCTTCGTCACAATGGGAATAATAAATACATTATTTTGTGGGAATTCATATAAAATAGTGCCTGGGACACTGCAAGTGAACATACTCTATAACTTTGCCATTATTGGTTCATGCCATGTGATTTCATTAATTACAGCTTTCACGAGGTTTTTGGAAAATGCAAAGAGTAGAATAACCTTGGATAAATTTAATGAAAATATCCAGTGATAATTTCCCTTTACTGTGACTTACTCGTTAGAATATCTTCTCATATGTTTCAGTGTAACTACTTTTACTTGGCCTTAAGAAAAATAATCCAGAATATTATCATGATTGAAGAAAAAGAAAAGACCAGAGTATTCTAAATACCATATATGATGATCTTAGAGAAATGTCTCTTAAACTCCCCTGTCAAATCTGGATGTCTGCCCTAGGGAAACCAAATGAACATTAGACTTTTCCTTTTTTTTTTTTTTTTTTTTTAGATTTACCATGTTACTGTGTGAATGTCTGGACACAGGTACAAAGGCTTATAAATTTGAGCTGTCCTGTACATGGATCAAATAATCCTATTGTGGATGGAGGTGGAGACAGATGGAGAGCACAGCTACCACCCATAGGTATCAGTAACTACACTCGTATCGGGGTAGGGGGACTGCCAAGCTTTCAGGAAATAGACCCAATAGGAATTTTTTAACAACGTACATCTTTCCTTCTGGAAACAATACACCAATCTGCAAATAATCTTGTTTCTCTTTCAGTTGTTGGAATTTAAACTACTTTTAGTTTTTGACTCTGACAAGAATTACTTCCCAATGGAAATGCTTATTGGGAGTTTATTCCTTTCTTTCTCGATGGCTCTCCTTCTTGGAAATTCACACCTGCTTTATATATAGACAGATACAGTTATGGACATAAATATAGATATAGATTAACAAATCATTTCTTTTTGATTTTTGCTAACATTCTTTCAATTTTATTCTCACTCAAATAAAATTCTTGAAAAGACTCCTTTCATCATTTCAAGATGAAAACGGGCCTGCAAATAACCAGGTGAAAAAGTACCAATTAATTGTATTGGCTTGGAAGATAACTTATGAAATTTTATGCAGAGTTCTTCTAGTAACTTTTCTAAAAGTTTTAGTTTTAGTTTTCTAAAAACTCGGTGTTAGTGACTTCCCCCTTGATATGTTTATTTTTATGATGTGAAAGCTTTCAATCTAAAAGATAACAAACGATTTTCTCTCCTTTCCTTTGTGTCTCTGAACAAATACAATTTCCGAGTAATAGGAGATCCACTATTTTTAAGGGTTGTTCTTCTGTACTAAGGACATTCTTAGAGAAGGACCTTAGCCACACAGGCTAGTGACTCTGGGGACTGTCACTTCAAGTGAGTCAATGCAGCTTACTGGTTAAGAGAATGGATTTTGGAACAAGACTAACCTGGTTTTGAATTTCTATCACATGTTAACTCAGTGGTCAGTGGAAAGATATTTTACTTTTATGGATTTCTGTAAAATTCAAAGTGTTAAAAAAATTAAGGAAAATCATGCCTTCTTTAAATATCCCTATGCAAATTAAACAAGATTCAATTCTTCATTATTCAAATATCTATTGAATACCTAATTATGTATTAAGGTCTATTCTAGAGCTGAAGGATGCAATGAGGCAAATGGAGACAAATAAAATAAGAAAATAGCAGTTAGTGATGATTAGTATCATAAAGAAAATAAAACTGTTAAATGTGATAGCAGTTGGACTACTTTAAAGGGGGACTGGGCGGCCTTCTGAGGAGGTGCTATCTGACTCAAGATCAACAAGCAAAAGGAATAAGTCATAGGAAGGAATTTTCTGGGCAAAAAGAACAACAGTAAATGCAAAGATCTTGAGATGGAAATAAGATCAATATTTTCAGGGGATGAAAAGGAGGCCAGGATAGCAGGCACTTAATGATCAAGAGAGTGTAGTAGCAAGGTACTGAGATCAGAGTGATTAGAGGTAGAAGCTAAGTGCCAGTGCTCAGAGTCAAACAAACTTGGGTTTAAATTCTGTCTTTACAATTTACAGCTCTGAGATAAGGAGCAAAGTATTTCAAGTATTTGGTCACTGATTTCCTTATCTGTAAACTTATATACTATTGAGCTATTACTATAATTTCCTCTAAAGTACAGAGTACATAAAAATTCCCCCCCAAATGGCAAGAGCCATTATTATTATCATTGTTATTATTTTACTACCTTTCCTCAAGTAATCCAGTACATTTACACCCAAAGGCATAGATGTACAACCCACGTACACATCTCTGTGAAATAACTATTTCAGCATGTAGCCAGCTAGTACAATATTTCAAATCCAGTTAGGATGAAAGGTTTTCTTAAAAAAAAAAAGAAAAAAAAATCGTCTTTTCAGTCTTTCCACAGTTCCAAGAGCTTTGTGCCTTAAGGCATTATTTTTTTACTACACAAGCATAGCAAGGTTAGATGCTGGCTGGAGAAGGGCAAAGTGATTTATAAAGTCACTTTCATTTTTCAATGGTTTTTCTTTCCAATGATAAGTGAGGAAATGTCATTGGGAACGTCAGCTGGGAATAAACTCAAATATTTCGGTTGCTTGTGGGTTCACTTACTTATTGTCTGTATCCTGTACTTTGACATTTGATCAAAAGCCACATAAATCTTGGTTGGTTTCCTCCAAACCAAGTTTATTTCTTCTGTATCCTGAATTTGATCCTTCTTTCCCATATTATATTTCTTTATCACCCCTGTCACTCTTGGTTCTTCTCATGATCCACATCACTCTGCAGCTGTATTTCCACTGGAATCATTCTCACTTTAAACCTGTTTTGAAATAAATAAATAAATAAATAAATAAATAAATAAATAAATAAATAAATAAACCTGTTTTGAGCCCTCTCATTAGTCCCTCAGCATGTGGTGCCCCAATATTTATACACAGGGAAGAAATTTCATTAAAAGCTAAGAGTGGCCATGTTTTTGAAAGGGTATAAGTCGTCATTTTTTCCAGATTTGGGATATGAGGAAGAAATATCAAAAACATAAGCAATGCCACAATAGAGTTCATATCCAAATTGCAGCTATTCTGATTATTTGTTAAAGATTTTATTTATTTATTCATAAAACACACACAGAGAGAGAGAGAGAGAGAGAGGCAGAGAAATAGGCAGAGGGAAAAGCAGGCTTCCCTGAGAGGAGCCTGAGGCGGGACTCGATCTCAGGACTCCGGGATCATGCCCTGAGCCAAAAGCAGATGCTCAACCACTGAGCCACCCGGGTGCCCCACAACTATTCTAATTATATTTTAAAAAGTCAAATATATGCCTATTTCCAAATATGTGAAATGCTGCCAATCAGATAAAGCATATCAGTACTTCACTCCTATTTTTTGTTCTCACATTTGATTATATATATTGTTGAATTGAACTTTATGATTGATTCAAAAAAGGCACTTTTGTGTGATAGGAGTAAACATCAGCTGAACTTAAACTTTTTCAACATAAGGGTTATTTTTTGTTTGTTTTAAAAATAGCTTTCTTTAGAATATAAAACAAAAATACATTTGAATTACAGAAAAAAGAAATGTAGCCATAATGAAAAAAAGTAGAAAGGAGAAAGTACAAACCATTCCTGACCTTGGCTACGTGTCCAAGCATATATTCTCAGGAGGTGGCCAAACGTGTGAAAGCTGAAAAAGTGTGGAAGGGGCTAATTAAGGGAGTGGCCGGCCTCTCTAAGGGTACCAGTCAGCTCTGGCTGCCGTAACAACTACCACAGGCTGGGTGACTTTTTTTTTTTTATTATTATTTTTATTTATTTATGATAGTCACACAGAGAGAGAGAGAGGCAGAGACACAGGCAGAGGGAGAAGCAAGCTCCATGCACCGGGAGCCCGACGTGGGATTCGATCCCGGGTCTCCAGGATCGCGCCCTGGGCCAAAGGCAGGTGCCAAACCGCTGCGCCACCCAGGGATCCCGGCTGGGTGACTTAACAGAATTTATTTTCTCAGTTCTAGAAGTGCTAGAAGTTCTAGAAGTCCAAGGTCAAAATGACAGCCAATTTAGTTCCTCCTGAGGCCTTTCCCCTTGACCTGCAAATGGCCAACTTCTTCCTGGAGGCTCAGAAGGACTTTCCCCCTGTGTATGTACATCCCTGGTGTCTCTCTGTGTGTTCAAATTTCTTCTTCTTACAAAGACTCCAGTCAGACTGGATCCAGGACTCACTCTAAAGCCTCATTTTAATTTAATCACCTCTTCAGAGGCCCCATCTCCAAAGATAGTCACACTCTGATGTTCTGCGGTTTAGAGCTTCAAGGTAGGATTTGGGGGGACATAATTCTGCCCATAACACTGCCTATTTTTAAGCCCCGGAGATTTTTTTCTCTTTTGTGCCCTGAGGAATCAGGGCCTTAGGGACTGGCTACTAGAAAAACAAAGAAAAACTGAATCTGAGGAAGATACCAGAATGCTCACTGTTTATTTCTGATGACAACTAAGAATGTCGCTCAGATTAAAAATTCTATTATTGGCATCACAGAAAGTGGTCCATGTGCTCAAGCTAGAAGGTTGTCTGATTTATTGTGTTTTCCAAAATCACTATGAAATTAAGTCAATTCTAACGCTCTCTATGTAGAGACAGCCTCAGATCCCATAGATAAGGGCTCAGTCCCACAAGACTCCAACCACTCAGCTGTCAATTGCAAGTCTAGTTTGTTACCTGTGCTTCTGACCAACCAGCTGTAGATTGGAGGTTCCCACAACCTCCTCCTCTGGTTTGATTAATCTGCTAAAGTAGCTCACACAACGCAGAGAAACATTACTTATGCTTACCAATTGATTATAAAGGATATTATAAAGGATATAGATGAAGAGCCAAATGAAGAGGTCTGTAGAGTGAGGTTAAGAAGGGTCCTGAATGGAATATTACTCAGCCATTAGAAACGACAAATACCCACCATTTGCTTCAACGTGGATGGAACTGGAGGGTATTATGCTGAGTGAAGTAAGTCAATCAGAGAAGGACAAACAGTGTATGTTCTCATTCATTTGGGGAATATAAATAATAGTGAAAGGGAATATAAGGGAAGGGAGAAGAAATGTGTGGGAAATATCAGAAAGGGAGACAGAACATAAAGACTCCTAACTCTGGGAAATGAACTAGGGATGGTGGAAGGGGAGGAGGGCGGGGGGTGGGGGTGAATGGGTGACGGGCACTGAGGGGGACACTTGACGGGATGAGCACTGGGTGTTATTCTGTATGTTGGTAAATTGAACACCAATAAAAAATTAATTTATTAAAAAAAAAAAAAGAAGGGTCCTGAATACAGGAGTTTTTGTCCTTCCTTATGGAACTGGACTGCACCACCATCCCAGCAATTGAATGTGTTCATCAACATGGAATCTCTCCAGACCTGTCCTTTGAATTTTTATGAAGGCTTCATTACCTAGGCACGATTGATTAAATCATTGGCCATTGGTGATTGAACTAAAATCTCCAGCCTCTATTCTCCTCCCCAGAGATGGGATGGGGGTGGAGCTGTAAGGTCTAACTCTCTAATCCCTGGTTGGTTCTCTTGGCAGCCATTCATCCCCACCTTAGGAATTTTCTGAAAGTCTCATTAACATCAACTCAAGTGTGGACTAATAAAAGGGCTTGTTGTGAAAAGAGAGGGACTTGTTATGGATAGCAAAAGACTTTTATCACTCTTATAATGTAGAAAATCCAAGGGGTTTTAGGAGTTCTGTGTGGTAGTGGGATGAAATCTAAATAATGTATTTCTTGATATATATCACAATATCATATCTGGTTACCTTCAATTCAGAAATATGCTTAGTTAATACTAATCAATTCCACCTTTTGATTGATATCTTTTTCATTGCATTTATTAATATATATAGAAATTTGCAGATATCATGATGTCTTATTGGCATATTAATCACATCTTCTAAGCTGATTTTACAACCTGACTCTGACAGTAACTGATTTCTCTCTGTTTTGTTGGTTAGTATGTGCTATCACAGTATGGCCCCAAAGAACAGAATTTATAAAGCCCACAAGTTAGAGTTTGTTATCTTTCTTTTTCATACATGCAAATAAATGATTAGCATTTCCCATGACATTAACTATTCTATATCACACAGCTGTCATATTCGTTTTTACAGATGTGCATTTGTTGAACATCGATATTGTTTGCATTTTATTAGTGAATGTAGCACTTAATCATTATAATGAAAACATTTCATTATTCACTTGTAGTTATATGTTGAATATATGTCAATTTTTTTCATGGTAAGTACCATTGTGAAAAGTATATGTTTAACATGTCTTAGGATACTTTTACTTTTGATTAATTTATTAGTAACATTGTCCCCCCAAAATTTAATATGTAGCATATTTTTAGAGTTGTTGATATACACTGTACAAACTATCCTATAGAAGGGTGGTACTAATTTATATTTCCACTAACAGTGTTACAATGCTATTTCCCCATAGCTACTGTTTATGAGTAATTTGATGGAATATGCTATTTTAAAATGTTTTTCATTTTGGTATATTAAAAACTGGCATCTCATTATTTTAATATGCATCTTACAGTAACTTATTGAACTTGGCTTTACATATATTTAATTTACTTTTTTGAATTACCTATTTATGTCTTCTGAAACTTTTGCTCTTGAATTATTTACCTTTTTCTGATTTGTATGAGCTTCTTGTATATTAATTATATTAACCATCTGTACTGTTTTTTTTGTATTGTTTTTTAAAAAGTATCAATTTTTTGTTCCTTATATTTCTGATCACCTGAAATCTTTATGTTTGTGTACTCAAAAATCAATATTTTTTCCTTTATTTATTTTATTTTTTTTAAATTAATTTTTATTTATTTATGATAGTCACAGAGAGAGAGAGGCAGAGACACAGGCAGAGGGAGAAGCAGGCTCCATGCACCGAGAGCCCGATGTGGGACTCGATCCCAAGTCTCCAGGATTGTGCCCTGGGCCAAAGGCAGGCGCCGAACCGCTGCGCCACCCAGGGATCCCAATATTTTTTCCTTTAAAAAAATATTCAGATTCTTCTTTCTTTACCCAAAAGTCAGATCCATGTTTATATACATTGTGCACTGTATTTTCAAATAAAATTCACTTTATTTTTTAATGAATTGTATATGCTGCACACTGTCCAAAATTTCTCCAAATTTAACACTTGCAAACTCAGCAAGTGGATGATTATTTCTCATCAGAGGCTGTGTGGTGTGATGTAAGAGCTACTCATTATATGACCTGGGCAAAATTACTTGTCCTCACGAAAACCTATTTCCTACAAAGTGAGGATACTCCTTACCTCATGGGGTTGATATGAGACTAAAACAATATTATATATGTGAAAACACCTGAGAAACATTTAATAAATGTTAGTGACTTTCATTGTCACAGATCTGTTATTGTTGAACATCAGTACTGTTCACCTTTCATTGGTGTATCACTTGGTTTATCTTTGTCTTCAATATAATGCAGCCCACTCTCTGAAGCATTTTGAAATCTTTATGTACTAAAATACCAACACAGTAATACAACTGTTCATATACTTATATATGCCTTATACTTAGAATGCCTTGCTACCATTACTTCTTTTTTTTTTTTTCCTGGTAGCTATGTATTTCTCTGTAGGATATCTCCATGTTGCCAAGGAAATTGAACACTAAATCCTACAAATTATTTCAGTAACAGGAAATCTCAGATGCCAAAATAGATATTGTTATTTCTAGTTCTGTAGCAAATCAATTTTTCTATTAGATGGCTTTCAATTCCTGGTAATATTCAACTTAGTGTAACATTAATACAATTCAAAAGAACTTAAGAGGAATTTATCAGTTTTTGAAGTTAGGATGACTAAGGATACAGTTAGTTTCAGGGACCCAAGGAAACAGTGATTTAATCAGAAAGAATGTTCTTGCTTTCCTCTTGCTGCTTTACTGCACCCCCACCTCCACCCCCACCATTACCATTGCTTGTTTCTATGTTACAAGACATCTGACTCCACTGACTTTAAGCCACCTTTGCTTTTTATTGATTCAGCTATCAATGATAACATGATTTCACCATCTCTAACTTAGTAATGTATCGGGAGGACGCCAACTGTCCTTCATTTCGGTGTGGGCCATATGCTGCTTCTGGCTTCAATCGTTGCATCCACATGGATTCAGCAATATGATTGGCCCAGCTGGGGGCACATGATCAATTTCATGACCAATCGCTTCTCTGCCTTTTGGCTGAACTGAAATGCAACCTCAGAACCCGCAGGAAGGGCACTGCAATCGGGAACCCTCTCAAGACCAGGAGAAAAAAGGAGGAACACTTCTCCAAAGTAAACATCAGTGTGCTATTACAGAGGACATGAATGGGCAAACCTGCTTGGTAGGATAAAAACAACTACCCTTCCCACCAAGTGTTCATTTTATCAAAACAAATCACTTCTGTTAAATATAATAGAAGTTGCTACAAGGAAGATTTCTTTAATCCCCCCAAATTTATTCAGGTGCCCAGCAATGTTCCTAGAATCTTTCACTCATATGACACTGGGATTACTGTATAAGATTATTATTCAAAGTGTTCTTATACCCAGACTTGATGGTCCTTCAAAAAGGTATAAGAAAGGACAATCTCTTTAATTAAAGTGCATTTGGCACAAAAACTGTCAGGAGTATATACCTTAATTCACACTGTCTCAAATCAAGTTTACTTTAGCTCCTGGAGGTTTCTTTTTCTTTTCTTTTTTTTCCAGTATTTATAAGTGCCTTGCAAATTTCTGAGCGAATGATCCATTTGTATGTTATGTTAATGGCATAAATGACTAATAATTGCATTCATAATTATCTTTACTTTAGCATGGCATTCTGAGCCTTGTGAATTCAAAAACATCCAACCATGAAAATAGACCTTTAGTGGCATATGATACAATCTAATTTCCTTCCACCCAAAGGGCAATTTAGCAATATTGACCATTTAAAGGGCCAAATCAAACAAGATAATGAGGGATAATTCACTTTCTCTTTCTGGCTTACCAACCCAGATTTGGACAATATGGACAACAGAACAATGCCACCATAATTATTATTTGGCTTTCAGAGCTATACAAATGAATAATCTTTTTCAATGCTGCTTCCAAAAAAAGTTCTAACATTGTTATATAACTACATTTTTCCCTTGCCTTGGCTATTTTGGTCTTGTTAAAATGTTGTTTTTGATCAAATAGCCCATACACGATTAGTTGCAGTATTATAAAATAAATGAATCACAGCTGCACTGACAAATACATAAGCAGGAACAGAGAATGATAAATGCAAAAACAATTCCATCTCTAGCTGGAAGTATCCTGACAGCAGTAATTATAGAATGCAATAGAGCCAGTTTGTCCATCATACATTAATTTGACTACATTCAAAAATGCTGACTGAAATTTAAGGAATAACTTCAAATACATCTTCAGTTGTATTGATCTCATGTATCTGCTTCTGGAAAACTGAAACACAAGGAAATATCTAATACAAAGAGAGGTCATGGCATTTGAACATGGTTGTAAGTGGTAGAGTTCTTAAATAAGCGTGGGTGTGCTATGTTGATCTTATATTTATGCCCTTTTCCGCCAGCACACAGACATTTTTTCAGGCCATGTTGCTTCCTGACATTCAGGGAAAGATTCCTGGTTATTTTAGCAGGAGAATAATCAATTCACCCCCAGATATATCACATATAACTAAGCACAACTTGCTCTGTCAATAATGGAGCCTAATTATGAGATTAAAAGACAATACAACGAAAGAGAGGTGGGTGAGATAAGAAAAATCTTCAATAAGAACAGGACTAATAGGTTGCAAATTCACTTTGGGTGCAATAACAACAGAATTGATACTTTTTAAGGAAATTTCTTTTTTTTTTTTTTCTCCTAAGAAAGAGGTGAATCAAAAATGTGAATGATAAATTAATTTATATCCTCTGCACTGGATGAGAAAAAGATAATGTCCACCCTCCTCTAAAAAAGCAACTGAGAGAGGAAGGGATGAAAAATTTGAAGGAAAGAAAACAGAGGCCCACATTATTCAGTGTTCGGGAGAAAGGTACAAGGTCACATGCGGCGACTACAAGGACGTCCTCACTCAGGCAAATGCTTAATTGTAACGTGCACTCAAGTCAGAGCACCCTGGTTCAAGCCATGGCACTGTCTCTTCCAAGCTGATGCACCTGGAACACATTACTGAACTTCTCTGTGCCTTAACTTACAGATCTGTAAAATAGGGATACTTACAGTACTTTGCTCAAATGTTTGATGTGAGGCTATAACAAGGTTTAACTCCAACAACCTGGCATAGAGACAGCCCTCAGTAAATGTTAGCAACAATTACAGTAAAACTCCAAAACAAATTTATGTTATTCATTTCCTGCTTTCTCATTGCCTATCACGCTCTGTTGGTGAAGTGAAAAATCAAAGACAGAAGAAAACATTCCTAATCTGAAAAAAGATGTGTATATGTAGGATGAAGGCGCTCCTCATTTTCTAGGCAAAAATCAAGGAAAGTGAATATAAACCATATTCTGGCTAGATTTGGGGACTGCATATGTAAGGAAAAATCTCTAAAGTTAAAAAAAGCATAAAAGGCAGACTATTTCAAATATATACGTTTTACTCTTTCATATTAGACAATGTATATCATTGATGTCTCATCTGCTTTTTTAATCTGCTATATCCTGGAAGTCTTTCCATGTCATTGCATGCTTAGCTATATCATTTTTAAAAACACATACGGTCTGATTTTTTTTTTTTAAGTATTCCCATTCATTGCCTTTGCCAGTGGAGAAAACATTATATTATTTTAAATGAGAACCTGGTAAAATTTTGTGTTCCTAGACTACAATATAAAAATGCGCTTCATACTTCCTCCTCTAGTACACATTGTTTAACTGTGTGTACTCGTTAATGATCAATTTTGAAGAAATGGTTTGGAATTTGGACATAGCATTCTTAGTCATTAAAAAAGGATTAGTTTAATTGCTCCAGTATGTATGCCATTTTGTTTGCAAATTGCATTGCACTTCTCAATGTCATCCAAAAACTGGAAGGCCATATGGCCCTCACTTCAATATTATAACAACTTTTTAAGGAAAGGGCATCTCTTGTAAACACACACTCGCATTCCAATACAGAAAAGCACTAGGGTTTCAGTAAATTCTAGCAGAGAAACTTTGTCTCTTGAGTCAGAAAGAACAGTGATCAAGATGTGCACACACCAAGGAAAACAAGTGAACTTCGAGTTAACATCTTCGGATCAGTGTCTGTCTGTATCTCTTGCCCCCTGAGTTCCGTGCAGAGCAGAGTGGCCTTGTTGGATGCTGTGCATGTAGTGGGTTTGTGTCACAGCTGGGGCACCCCAAGCTTAGGAGGCCTCATTTTTAGTAATTGCTCCCCAAACACCCCCCACCCAAACATTGCCCCAGGGGCACTGTTCAACCAACAAACCTTCCTTTGCTGCTGAAGAAAATACTGCCTTCCCAGGCTGTTCATCTAACAAACATGCTTTCACAGGTAGTCTACAACAAAATGGTGCCAGCGCTTCTCTTCTCAACATGTGCGGAAACACAAGAAAGACCTCCCAAAGGCTACAAAGGCTACTATCCAGGTACTTAGTCACTATCTCCCTGGTCATGATTTTTGCACTCCCAAACATTGCTATGTATATAGTCTCTATTCTTCCCCAACCTGTGCTTTAAGGCACTGTGATATATTAGAAGGAAAATGAGAATTGGTGTAAACAGTTTTAATCACCTATCATTATGTTTAGAGAGATGTCAGAATTAATATTCATAGATTGCTAATAATGACTATTTTCAGTTGTAGAATTTGGGATGATTTTTAAATTTTTATATTTCTGTATATCATTTGCCTATTTTAATTGCAAGCATGAATTATTCTAGCAAAGCAATATCATTATGGTATAAAGAATGTTATGGGTACAATTTTTAGTAGTTTATCTATCTTTCTAAAATCTCTTTCATTTCTGCAGTAATTCATCCAGCAGTTTAATAATCATTATTTTGGTCAGGAATTGAGATACAACCCAGCATGGCTTCAAATGAACGAAATGACTTCTGAACAACATCAGATTAACTTTCTGGGAAATATTATGGTGACAAAATTCTATTATTGTTCTTTGCAAAATCCAAGTTATATGACTGGAAAGAAAAAAAATGCTTGCAACCTTCTAAACTGAAGATCAACCACTATGCAAAACTATATACTGTCCTACATAAAATGTTTGATCTCTTTACTTCAAAAGTTGACTTTTAAACAAAAAATGTTGCTATCTTCTTCATTCAATTGAACTGCTTTGAATTCTTTTTTTTTTTTTAATGAAGATTTTTATTTATCTATTTGACAGAGAGCACACAAGCAGCGGAAGCAGCAGGCAGAAGAAGAGGGAGAAGCAGTCTCCCTGCCCAGCAAGGAGTCGAAAAGGGGCTTGATCCCAAGACCCCGGCAGACACTCAATTGACTGAGCCACCCAGGCGCCCCTGAATTTTTGTTTAAAGTATTTAAAGATGGGTTTCCAGTTACGTCTCCAACAATCATAGTCATAATTTTTCTGAACTTTCAAAGTAGAATGTGCTTATACCATTTGCACATAGATGAAATTGCTGAAAACATGAATTTCTAAGACCTAGAAAATTCCCGACCTTTCAGATATAAATGGCACTAGAATACATTGGCTGAAGAGTTGTATTATTGCAAAATAGTCAACAGGATATTGTAGCAAAAAGTAAAGCACACACTGATGAATGAGACCAGAATTGCCAGGATACTCTGCAGATATATTTTGATTTGTTAGAATAAACTAGGTAATGTAGTGACCACAGCATTCCTTACAAAGCACCATGTTCATCTCAAGAAATACTGTTCTACCACAATAGAGGCTTGCTGTCCACAATATCTTCTGGCAAATATGTTTATTTTGGTGAAGTACCCTACTATATAAATCAAAGAGCACACATAATTTGCAGCAGGAGCAGAATGAATATGAGACTCTAGAAATTTCAACTATTTTCTAAACTGTGACAACCTATATAATTCATTCATTCAACAAATAGTTGTGAAAGGCCAAAAATGGGTCAGGAATTTGATAGACACTAGGAATTCAAATGGGAAAATAATGAACAGTCTCTGCCATTATCAAGCTTGCAGCCCCTACTTCATTGTGAAGAACATATAAAATGAAGAATACATAATTTCTATTTTACTATGATGCTAAAAATAAGGTAAAATATGATCTGATGCTATATTGGAAAAATAATTTCATTGATAGAGTACCCCCCCTATTGAGAAAAAAACATCTAAGTAGAAGATGAGGGAATTCTTACTTTCGGTTTTGCAAGCCTAAGTGATTTCCCTATAATATTTTTAAAACAGCAGTTTAGGTGACTAAAATGTAAGTGCTGTGTAGGAAGCAATACAGTCTGCATCTTAAAATATTGAAAAGTCTAATTAAATTATTACATTTCAATGTAATAAGTAAGTCTTATTACTTATAAGACTTATAAGTCTAAAGTCTTATAGACTTACTAATGGATATAATGATTAAATAAAACAAAATCATTTCACTGATATTACTATTATTCTATGCCACTGTGAAAATAGGAAGAAAGTGTAAAGAATTTATATAGCCTCAAGAATCCTTCTAATGTTTTGAGGACAATATGAAATACGTATATTAATATTGTATGGAGATATCAACCTGAGGGAAAATGTAACTCTGCTTGGCTTTTGGATATCTCCAGACTGGTGTGGAATGTTGAGCATGATTAATGTCCCAGAAAAGTCATTTTCCAGGTAATCCACCAGGGCCAAGGAAAATGTTTATACAAAATACATAAATTGTGTCATATTGTGCATAATTTAAGAATGGTCTGTCCAATCTAAAAGTAAAATGAGAAAATGACTGTCACAGGTAACTCCTGGTGCTTAGCCCTTTTTTCTAGCTTGACTTTCCTGCAAATCTGGCCTCGAACAAACATAGTCTAGCCTAGTCAATACGTTATATTGAGGAAATACTCATGAACTAAGAATCCTGTTTCTTTCATTTTCAGTAAAAGGATCCCTATAAGGAGAGAAGACCTCATTTATTGTAATTTCACTCCACCTCCCCTCCACACACATTTTCCCCCCAGAATACTTTACAAAATTACACTTCTGGTTTAGATGAGCCACAGATATATTACTTACAAATGTGAATTTTATATACCTATATTGCACTCCCCATGGTAGCACATTATTTTCAATTCCATTATACAGTTGACCCTTCAACAAAGTGGGGGTTAGCAGCACTGATGAGCTTCACACACACCCCACCACCACCACCCCTGCTGTGCAGTTGAAAAGTTAAATGTAACTTTTGACTTCATCAAAACTTAATCACTAATAACTTCCAGTTGATCAGGAAATAACATAAACAGTCGATTGACATGTATTTTGTTTGTTATATGTATTTTATATTGTATCCTTAAAGTAAGCTAGAGAAAAGAAAATGTTATAAAGAAAAGCATAAGGAAGAGAAAAATACACTTACAGTACTGCATTTATCAAAAAAGTCTACATTTAAGTGGCTCATGCAGCTCAAATCTGTGTTGTTCAAGGCTCAAGTGTACTTTTGTTTTCTTTAAAGGGCTCGGAAATAGTCTAACACTTCTTTCTTTTTAAGGTTTTATTTATTTATTCATGAGAGACACAGAGAGAGAGGCAGACATAGGTAGAGGGAGAAGCAGACTCCCTGCAGAGAGCCTGATGTAGAACTTGATCCCAGGACCCTGGGATCATGCCTTGAGCCAAAGGCAGACATTCAACCACTGAGCCACCCACGTGCCCTAACACTTTTCTTTTTAATTCGCCTCTATGATTAGGTAGGATCTATGAGGACAAAGACTTTGTCTTCCTAGATATTAGGATACACACACACACACACACACACACACACACATACACACTTCACCTCTGTAAGCCACTTAACATGATAATGGAGAGACTATTAACCAAAACAAAATGGAAACAGAGAGTTCAGCTAGTGAAACTATCTTTAAAACTAAGGTATTTTTCAAGGCAACTAGTGCAGATTTCAGAAAGGTTGGACTGGTTGCTGATGTGGGGGTCAATAGTGCAAGACTGTAAATATTACTTCACATATCACAATTACATTCAAGTAGGTGGGCAATAATGTTTGAAAAAGGCATACTGAGACTGTTATTTCAGTTTCAACATCTTCTAACTATAGAAACTTGAACAAATTTTTAATTTTTTTAAATTTGAGTACAGTTGACACAGAATGTTACATTAGTTTCAGGTGTACAGCATAGTGATTTGACTTTTTTTTTTTTTTACGTCATGCTATGTTCACTGCAAGTGTAGCTACCATCTGTCACCATACGGCACTATTAAAATATTATTGACTGTATTCCATATGTTGTGCCTTTTATTCTATGACTTCCAGTTACGGAGTTTTTTTAATTTCTCTAAACTGGTTTTGTTACATGAAAAATGAGATTATGATATATCTTATTGTGAATCCGTATTAAGTATCATATTAGATAGTGCATGTACAATGCTTAGTGCAGTGCCTGTGGCTATTCAATAAATATTAATTCAGTAAGTATCCAAAAAATTAATATTATCAATAATTATAAATTTACATTTCTCTCAATAACTAGAGTAACATAGTTTTTTAGTTTTATGTGTATGTTTACTTATTTAAATTACCAAAAAGAAGGAGGAAAGGAAGAAGCAAAAACATAGTTTTTTTTTTAGAGATGTCATAGTATCAGAGATGTCATTCTGTTCTACATTTAATTTGCTCTCCATTCTACAGATATTATATATTCTTATGTCCTCAACTACCAATGAAATTGTGCAAAGGACTTTATCTCCAGTGCAGACCTCTCTCATCAGGTTTACACTCGGTAAAAATCTACTTATTGGCTATTTCTTCTTTGATGTCCCACTGCAACCCTAAATTCAACAGATTTTCAAAATGTTATTCTGACAATCTGTTTTTCCCTCTTAGATTCATTAACAACCACTGAGCTATAACTCTACTCCTCTCTCTCTTGATCCCCACAGGCCATCACAGCCAAGGCCTACCAAGTCTACCTCTTTCATCTTCCTCAATCACACCCCTCGTCTTGATCTCCAGCATGATGCCACTTCAATCAAGGTCCTGACCATCCTCTGTTCTTAAGGCTGCAACAAACCTCCTAACACATCTCCTTGCCTCCATTCTGACTTCCATTGTTGTTCCAAAAGAATCTTTTGAAATTTGAAAAGTGATCGTGAGAGGTTTCCCATCACCTTCAAGATAAAATCTGAAATCTTTAGCATGGCATACAATACCTTTCATCATTTAGGTTTTCTCATTATCTCCAGCTCTTGCTTCTTTCCATACCATACACTGTGAGAGACTTACTTGAAGTTTGTCAAATATTCCATGATTCTCTCATACGCTTTTTTACTTTTCCCAAGTGGCTTCTACTGTGTAGAACTGTTAATCCCCTCCACATCTTTATCTAGCTAATTCCTAACTAATTGTAAAATTTGGCTTACGCCTTTACTTCTAGGCAGCCTTCCCTAAACCTTCTCCCCATATGTGCATGGAGCCTTCAGTGTTTGCCTTCACATTGCACTTTCCATTCTGTACAAGATAGTGGGTTTGCTTCTTTTCATTCCAACCTGAGCCTGAGTTTCTTGATGGAAGGAAAAGTGGCTTGAATCTCTATATCCCATGTAATAATTCTCACTATTCCACATATGCAGAATTGACCATGTATTCAATACAGTGGGCTCAGTAGATTTGAATAAGTGATATTATAATCCTATCCAAGCATATATCATTCTGTTGTATCCTCCTTTATTTCTACCTACATGCTCCCTACCTTCTCTCAAAACTTACCCAAGCTTGATGTTTTGTCTGAGGTAAAAAAGAAAAGACAGCAAACTTCTTTCTATAGACTGTTTCCCCAAAACTCATTGTCATTAACAGCTGCTAACTTGAGAAATGTGCTGCGAAATGCAACTAGTTATTGTCCATTGTCTTAATATTGACCTTGTCCGCTAGCAAATATGATCACTTATATGATTATTTTAAGATAGTCAAATTTATGGACATTTTATGTATACTAATTAGGAAAAAAATCAAATTATTGAAATTAGATTGTGTTGCCTCAATTTACAATTTCAGCATTCTAAAGAATTACTTTTGTTCTTAGACTTACTACAGTTTAAAGGGATACCAGCCAATACAGACAGACAAAGTGCCCTAAACTTTGAAAGTCCCATGAAACACTTTGGAAGTGGGACTGTTGTTGCCATCATGACTGACACACTTGGGTGTCCAGCTTTGGATGGGCTCAGCAACAGATATTGAGAATCTTTAGGAAATCAAGTTAGTTTCATTTTTTGCCAAGTTATGGTGTTGATAAAATTTAGGATCACCAAAATGTAAATTTTTAGCTGGTATTCGGGAAATAATTTCCTTTATGCCCCAAATATAAGACATGTGTTCATTGTTGTGATGGGCTTAATTTGGGTGTATGTTGAAGAAAGCACAATATGTTCTATAAGCAAACTAAGGCAAATTTCTTTAGAGCTTAACCTCCATATACTAGCACAATTCCTAAGCAATGAAATAAAATCATGTTGCTTGCTGGATTTATGTAGTCTTTTTGTGAATATTTGATATTGTTGACTTTATCACTTTTGTCAACATGGAGTCTTTTGTCAGTGAGCCATCATCCCAGCAGGCTCAATTCTGAGGGCAGGCATTAACTTTGCTAACGCTGTGAGGATTCTCAAACATTAGTATTCTAATGAGGCACTCATGTGTCTCCTTCTATATTAAGAGCATCTCTATACCAAACCTGCTGCTTCTATGTCTACACCAAAGTCACAGATCATAGATTAAAGAAAAATTGACCCAAAAGACAGATGTTAATTTTTTGTAATGCTTTTTATAGCTTGCCATCTATAACACACAAAGTCATTTACCAAGTAGTTTAGCCAATTAGTCATCAGTGAGGGACCACAAAACAGTTTGACTCTCTTTACAAAAGGAAGTAAATTGTGATATAATATCTGCCTATTTTATTTGCTTGTTTGAAGAGCAAGAAAATATGTAGCTCTACTTGATCCCAGGACTTTTGAACCAGGAGTGTTTTAATGGTAAAATGATGAAACATTCCTGACTTTTTCCCAGCTCAGTAAAAGGTAAGCCAAGCTGTGCTGCGAATACCAAAGCCTCAGGTAGATTTCCACCAAGAGGGCAAAATTGTTTTTCTTTCTTTGAAGGAATACATGTGGCTCCTGAAGAACCATGAAACTAGGGAGAAAATGAAGAGGAAACAGTAAATCTGTGGGGGAAAAAAAAGACGTGGTAAAATATATACATTACAAATCACTTCAAAATTTGCTCCAAAGATCTAACATAATTAAAAGGCTTTGAAAAAATAGGCATAACTTTCCTGCCAAAAAGTTACTTAACATACCCTCTCTATTTCATATTCTACTTTTTCTCCCCTGGTTTGCTGAAAATTGATATCCTTATGGATGTCATTTAAAGAAACCCATGTAGCATTTATAAGTAGGAATATTCATTGTATTCCTTACACGTGCATATATTTAAATTTGCAATTCCCCCTATTATAAAACTTTTGCAAAACTTTAGAAGAACAGTGTTAAACAATGTATGCATTTTAAGATCTAATGTTCATAGCAAGCCTGAAATAATTATAACATTTGGAATACAATAATAATGATCTCTTAAGGTGGCAAGAGTCTTGTGTCAGCTTGTAGTTTTAAACATCAGTGTAGAGATTTCTAGAATCCGTTTATATAAGAGATAAAATGGGAATCGACCAAGCATGCTTCTTTAGTTCTCATGCTGAGCTTCCAGACTGCACTCAGAAACTCTAATTTAAACTATAATTTTGAGGTTTCCCCCATCTAGAGCTTCAGTTGATTAGGAACATTACATGGAGAAATGTCCTTGACTGAAATACAATGTTTCCCCCTGCTATCACAACAGTTGGCATCATGGGGAAAAGTTAACTGTGCAACGTGCATACTGCTGTCCGAAGCTGTTGCTTCTCCATCTTTGGGTAGCCTAGAATAAGCTCTGTTACACAAATTTAGATAATGTCATTGAATTTGACAAAAGGAGAAACATCCAATCAGCATTTCTGCTTAGGAATTTCAAGTATATCTACATCAGGGACGCCTGGGTGGCTCAGCAGTTGAGCGTCTGCCTTTGGCTCAGGGTGTGATCCCAGGATCTGGGATCGAGTCCCATATAGGCTCCCTGAATGGAGCCTTCTTCTCCCTCTGCCTGTATCTCTGCCTCTCTTTCTCTGTGTCTCTCATGAATAAATAAATACATCTTTAAAAAAAAATATATATATATATCTACATCAATGTATATAGCTATTCATGTATTCATCAAACATTGGTTGAGCTCCTGCCATTTCCATACCCCACTAGGAAGTGGAAATAAAGACATGCTGGCCTGTTCTTGAACACTTTATGGCCTCATATGGGAGGTAGCCATGTGCAAAATAAGTGTAACAATAGGACATAGGAAGCAGAATTCTGATTCTCTATGCCATTATGCCCCTGAGGAATCCTACAATTAATAAAAGTCTAGGAAACAAATACTTCTTTGATAAATTTAGAATGCCTGAATCCTCATTTTAAATAAGTGTTCCATAGTAATCACAACATACCACTAATATTTTTGACTGTTGAATCTGATTCAACCAAGTTCAACTTTCAAATTAAAAAAAAAAAAAACTTATTTGAGATATATATTATTTGATTTTCAAATCTTTCTTTATTAAACAAATCACCTTAAAGTTCTTAATATTAACTTAAAATTTAGCAATTAATCGCAAGATACATTAAGAAAGAATTTTTGCTTGTCAAGGAAATGTAGAGACAAGAAGACAATAATATGGAATATATGTAATATAATGTAATAGACAATTTGAATAGCACACCAGCTGAATATTCATGTGCAATAATGGCAATTTCTAATTAAAGGGCTACAGATATTTTAAAGCTGTAATACATGGCTTTTAAAATGAAATATTAAATGGTTAAAATAGATTTCTCCTATTTCATGCAGCAACTGTGATTATATGTAAATTTATCTATAATTAGATAAAATGTGTGAAAAGCTATAAAGATTGCTCTACACCAGTTGATCAAATGAGTCCAGATTTTATCCAGTGCAGACCATTTGATTATGTATGCAGACACTTATCTTTCTGTTTGAATAATGCATGGGAATGATAAGATGTTTATTTTGAGATTTCAAAATGAACAGTGACTGTGCTCTGGAAACAAAGCATTTTGTTTGTTTATTTATTTATTTTAAATGTCTCTGTCTCCTGAGCCCACAGCAGGAGAGTTTAGGACCTCCAAAGAGTCCCCTGATCTCTATCTGCTATCATATTTCAACTCATTTGACTTTGAACGACCACTTCAAAGTAAATTGCTTAAGAAACAATTCTTAATTTAGGTCAATTAAAGTTTTGAGGGTACATACGAATTTAAAACTTTTAAAATTTAAAACTAAAAGAAAAGTAAAACAAAAGGAAAATTGCAACCTTACTGTTTGACCTTGAAGAAAGTATGATCAAAAACAGAGACACTCATGATATATAAAGAGAATATGTTAACAAATACAATGTGCCATTATTTTACTAATAGATGTATGGAGAATGGAAATGAGCATACATTTAAAAAATAATAACACAGATGATTAAGAAATATATGAAAAAACTATTGACTTCATTAGAAATAGAAAAGAATCTTAAATATAGGCACACACGTGCATACGTGTATACATGTGTATATATATTATATATCTTTTTATATATATACCTATATTCCTATACCTCTGTCTAAATAATATAAATATATATTTATTATATATACAGAATATATACTCCTATCAACTAAGCAAGGCCAAAGAAATGTAAGCATACCCAACTTACAGATGAGTTTCTGTACATATCAAGAACAATAGAAATTAAATGCAATATTATTCTCATGTCTTCTGTTCTATTTATCTCTTCATATGGCAAAGCATGTAAACACAATTTGGAATGAGCTTAGCAAAGCATCTTTTTTTGGTATCAAAAAAACCCATCTTTCTACCATTTGCATGATTAGTCAAATATTTACTTTTAATGATGGAGTTCTGTACCTTTTAAGGTGCATAATAGACTTTTATACCAAGCAATTATTTTCAGGTTCCAATACTTAGATGACAGGGGAACAAAAAGTCAATTAAGTACCCTGTTTTACATTTTCACAAAAAGTCGGGAATGAATTTCAGTTTGAGCTCACCTCATCTGATTCTGCCTCTGTGTGAGGGCAAAGGGGGAATTGGGCTGGAGGTTTGTTCCAAAGGTTTCTGAGAACATTTTCTTTAGAATAATATTCATGTAAAAATGCTCTGAAATAGTTCTTATTCCTCCTGTAATATTTATCCTAAGAGTCTTAGCAGTAGAGCTGGCATATAGCAAGAGCTCAGAGATAGCACTACTTATTCCCATTTCAGAAAAGTAAAGCATTTAAATAAAATTGTCATTTCTTTTAGTGATAAAAGAGTATAGACCTTAAAAATCATTTACCTAGAGCAAAACCATAATGCAGATGCTGCATAATCCCTCCCTATCGCGTTGTAAAAATAAAACTTTCTCTCTAACAGTTTAAAATAGTTCATTACAAAATAGAAAAAGACTAGATATAGTCAAAGGTGTCATTGGGACATCTAGCTTTCAGTTTGTTTATTCATCAGAGTAATCTTAAAGCTTCATTCTGGTACAAAACCAAAGTTAAATAAAAAAACATTTCGAGTATTCCATTTTGATGAAAAAAGCTTCTCTGAAAGCTAATGCTTTGTTTAATTCTTCAGGAATTCAGGCTGAAAGATTAGGGGTGATATTTATCTCAGGAAAGAGTTGCTGAGGGAATCAATTGTGTTATTTGAACAATTTATATACATTATGCAGGTAGGGTTGTTTGGACTGACCATAAGTGATTTGCCTGCAAGCTGTTTTTCCTAACTTTCTTGTTCAGAATCCTCATCTCGCAATTTCCCAGGGCACAGGGCTGTTCCATGTTCCCTTGGGCATGGTCCCCACAGTTTTACTTCGTGGTTCAGATTTCTCCCTGCCCCAGATCAAAACTTTTGATTCCAATTTCCTTCGGCCCTGCTTCATGATTATTTAAACACACACACGCACATGAACTAGTACTAATCTTTCCTTATGTATAAATAGGATATACATAGGATAATGTATAGGATAATGCATTACTTATTTCAAGGGGCACATTAACAATTTAAGCTCTACTCACACTTAACACAAAGATATGCTTCTAACAGTTAAAATTCAGGCCCTCGTTGAAATCATTGGTGAAAATAAAGACATTCAAGGCTTTTGATATGTGTCATTCTATTAGCAAATAAGGCTGACCCTGAAAGAAATATGGGAAGTAAAAACTCATAATCACCATAGTGTCATGAAATAAGATGGTCAGTTTTTACCTTCTCACTTCACTCCATCCCCACCTTCAGATACAGTGTCAGTGCTTCTCAAACACCAACTGTTTCAGTTAGTGTTTGAGATCTGATTGAGATCTGATTCAGTGTGTCTGGGATATGGCCTGAGGCTCTGCATTTTTAACTAGCTCCCCACATGATCTAGCTCTAGCTCATGGATGGCATTATGAGTGGTGAGATACCACGAGACATGGGAATGTTTTATGTTTGGGAATTAGACCTGGGGTTTATCTAAATTAACATATCAGGTGCTTTACCTCCTAAGTATTAGGAAAACAGTCTGTCTTGAATTAAATACATATATGTGTATATTTTTCTCTATTTATTCCCACACTTCCCCAAAATACTCACCATGACAAGATAAATGCCTCATTTGGGACAAAAGTTGCTTGATGGTTTAGCCAAGTAATCAAAGCACTACTAACTTTTTCCTAACCATGCAAAATTGTGCTCATTTGGTCAACACCTAATATTGTTTTTATATAGTTCAGTACTTTTCTGCATACAGAGTCCTTCTGTCTGAGTTTTACTCTCCTGATTTACCTTCCTGCTCCCTCTAGAAATGTCCTTCAAGAATCAGACTAGGGGCAGCCAGGGTGGCTTAGCAGTTTAGTGCTGCCTTCAGCCCAGGGCGTGATCCTGGAGACCCGGGATCAAGTCCCACATCAGGCTCCCTACATGGAGCCTGCTTCTCCTTCGGCCTGTGTCTCTGCCTCTCTCTCTCTCTCTCTCTTTCTTCGTATCTATCATGAATAAATAAAAT
Organism: Vulpes vulpes; assembly: GCF_048418805.1. NCBI lineage: Eukaryota > Metazoa > Chordata > Mammalia > Carnivora > Canidae > Vulpes > Vulpes vulpes. The sequence continues at coordinate 19,863,334 of NC_132783.1, forward strand.
TTTTTTAAAAAAAGAATCAGATCGTACACAGACACTATATTGTCACATGATCAATCTAGTGTAGCAAATATTAACCACTTAACATTAAAGGAATTCTCTTAACAGAATTCTCGAAAATCAGTAGATATTTTTAGAGAAAAAAATACATCATAGCAAAAAGTAAAACCTACTATTATATTAATTTCAGACCAGCCAAGATTTTAACTGTCAATTGTGCTTTCTTTTGGTACACTGAAAAATATATTCTCAAGGAAATACAAAATTGAGGTTAGGATGGACTTATTTAGTAGTCATCACCTCCCACACCCTTTATTGATTTTCCCATGAAACTTTTATGCAATCTCAAAAGCAAAAGTAAATCTGCAACAGTGCTAAAAGATAGGACTATTGATAAAGGATATATTAGATCTCAAGAGGAATTTCCACATGCAAAATACAGGTGAAGCCGTGAGTCAGAGTAGCAGGACAAGACATACTGGGAAAGTGACAGTCTCTGTCCTGAACACTGCCCCACATACTGAGGTAGCAGGGGTCTTCACAGAATGTTTTGTCACCTGAAATGGGAAGAACCATTCAGTCTCACCACTCCTTTCTTTTTGCCTTTATAAACAGCTCATTTGTAAGGCTGAAAGCAACCTGATGAAGACCCAAATGCTTTTTTTCTTTGTCTAATAACGTAGAGAAATAAGAATAAGAGTTAAGCTTCTAATCAACTTTGGGCTCCTCTCCCTGGAAGTGTGCCCTGGATATTGTGTTTTTTACAGCTGAAACAGGTGGTATTGTACACAAAATAGCCTGAAAGAGTGAGAGAGGGGTGCAATCTGTGATTTCTGCATGTTTGATTTACTATTGCTCATAGACAAAAGGATTCCAGCAATATGGTATATGGGAAATCATTCCCCTTTCTCTAGCTTTCAACCAATCTATCCTGGGTCCTAGAGTTTTGGAGCCTCTCTGCATTTTATTTTGGATCTCTTAGAATGGAGGCCAGCATCAGGAACCCCAGGTCAAAGGTAGAGAGTGGGAAATCCTGAAAGGAGATTTCTGGCCACCTAAAGAAGGTAGCTTTCAGTTCTGCATGAGGGATCCTCTTCACTCTGGCCTGCCAGGAACCCACAGGACCTATGCCTCAGTGACCTATCAAAGATCAAAAGACCACTTAAAGAAACCCAAGGGAGCTCAGTAACCAGAAAATTAAGAAAGCAATAAAATAAAAATGCACAGCTAGTAAGACAGCTGCTGAAGGAGACAGATGACATTTGGATTCCAAAAATAATAATAAATAGAACACTTACCAATGTCCTAGTGAAGCACTAAAGATATAATCTTGGGTAAAAATAACAATTTCCTAAATAAATAATTCAGTAGATACTGTCAAGAAAAAGTATTTGTGTAAGAACTGAGTTAGTAGACTTAGAGATCAAGTGTAAATATATACTACATATTTATTTTATATTTTATACTTATAGAACAGTCTTTTTATATTTCGATTTTGGAGTCGTTTTAGGTTCACAGCAAAACTGAGCAGAAAGTACAGAAATTTCCCACTAACCCCTGCGATAGCATAGCCTCTCCTATTATCAATACCTGCCCACCAGTGGTACATAATGATTGACTAACCTACATTGAAAATCCATAGTTTATATCAGGACTCACTCTCGATTGTGAATCATGGTTCAGACCAGTATGTAATGACATGTAGCCATTATAAGATCATACGGAGTATTTTCATTGCCCTAAAAATCTTCTGGATCTACCTATTTATCTCCCCTTGCCTCATCCCTGGAACCACTGAATCTTTTTTCCTGTCTCCATCATTTTACCTTGTCTAGAATATCATAGATTTGGAATCATACAGTATGTTGCCTTTTAAAATCGGCTTCTCTTACTTGGTAATATGCTTTTAAAGGTTCTCCATGTCTTTTTTATGGCTAAATAACCAGTTTCTTTTTAGTTTCTTTTTAGTTGTATTTCTTTTTAGATGTTAGTTGTAGGGTTTTTATAGATAGGCATTGTCAAATTCAGGAAGCTCCCCTCTATTCTAGATTACTGAGAGTTTATCATGAATGGGTGCTGGATTTTGCCAAATACTTTTTCTGCATCTATTGATATGATCATGTGGGTTTTCTTTTTTAGTTTGTTGGTATAATGGATTACATTAATTGAATTTTGAGCGGTGAATCACTCTTACATGCCTAAGATAAATACTAGTTGGCTATGGTGTATTATTTTTTATATGTTGTTGAATTTGATTTTGTTGAGGAATCTTGCGTCAATGTTCATGAGAGATATTGGTCTAGTTTTCATGTGATGTCTTTATCTGATTTTGATATTAAGGTAATGTTGGCCTCATAGAAGGAGTTAGGAAGTGTTCTTCTATTTCTATATTCCAAAAGAGAATGTGAAGAATTGGCATAATTTCATCCTTAAATGGTTAGAAGAATTTAACAGTGAACCCATCTAGGCCTGATGCTTTCTCTTTTGGAAGGTTATTAATAATTGATTCAATATCTTAGTAAGTATAGGCCATTCAGATTCTCTATTTTTTTCTTATGTAATTTTTGGTAGATGATGTCTTTCAAGGAATTGGTCCAATTTATTTAGACTATCAAATTTATGGGCCTAGAGTTTTTCATAGTATTCCCTTTTGTATTATTTCTCTTTTAATATCCATGAGACCTATAGTGATATTCTCTCTTTTTATTTCCTTTTTTTTAAAGATTTTGTTTATTTATACATGAGACACAGAGAGAGAGGGAGAGAGGAAGAGACACAGGCAGAGGGAGAAGCAGGCTCCATGCAGGGAGCCTGACGTGGGACTCAATCCCGTGTCTCCAGGATCACGCCCTGGGCTGAAGGTGGCAGTAAACCGCTGAGCCACCTGGGCTGCCCTCTCTCTTTTTTTTTTTTTTTTTTTTTTCTAATACTAGTAACTTATCTCCTCTCTCTCTTTTTTTCTTAGTTATTCTGGATAGAAGCTTATCACTTTTATCGATCTCTTCAAAGAACCAGCTTTTGTTTCCTTTGATTTGCTCTATGTATTTCCTCTTTTCAATTCACTTTATTTTTGCTCTAATTTTTATTATTTCTTCTCTTCTGGTTACTTTGGATTTAAATCACTGTTTTAAAAAATAATTTACTAAATTCAAAAAATCTTTCTTTTCTAAGATATACTTTAATGTTGTAAATTTCCCACTAAGCAATGTTTTTGCTGCATCCTACAAATTTGATATTATCTTTTCATATAGTTTGAAATATTTTTAAATTTATCTTGAGATTTCTTCTTTGACCTATGTATTATTTAGAGGCACATTGATCAATCTTCATGTGTTTTGGTATTTTCCAGCTTTCCAAATCTCTTACTGATTTCTAGTTTAATTCCATGTGGTCTAAAAGCAGATATGATATTATATGATTTTTATTCTTTCAGATTTGTTAAGGTATGTTTTATGGCCCAGAATGTGGTCTCTCCTGATGAATATTCCATGCAAACTTCAGTAGAATGTGTAATCTGCCTTGTTGAGTAAAGTAGTCTTTAGATGTTCATTATATCCAGTTGATTGATGGTGTTGTTCAGTTCAACTATGTCCTTATGGTTTTCTGCCAGCAGGATCTGCCCATTTCTAAGGGAGGTGTGTTGAAGTCTTTAACTATGATAGTGAATTCATCTATTTCTCCTTATGGTTCTATCATTTTTGTCTCATGTAGTTAGATACATTGTTGTTAAGTGCACACATGTCATGTCTTTGTGCAGAATGACCTACTTATTTATCATTATCTTTGTTCCTGATAACTTTCCTTACTTTGAAGTCTGTTCTGTCTGAGATTAATAGTTAGCCCTACTTTCTCTTTATTAGTGTTAGCATGGTATATTTTTCTCCATCCTTTTACTTTTAATCTACATCTATCTTTACATTTAAAGTGAATTCCTTGCAGAAAACATATAGTTAAGTGCCAGTTTTTGATCCACTCTGACAATCTCTGCGGATACATTTGGACCATGAATGTTAAAAGTTATTACTGATATAATTAGATTAATATCTAACATATTTGTTACTGTTTTCAATTTGTTATCCTTGTTCTATATTCCTATTTTTGTCTTCCATTCTTTTTTGGCCTTTTGTGGTTTTAATTGAGCATTTTATATGATTATATAAAAGGAACTGCTGTAAATGTACCTTTAGGAAGGTGTGGGAGGATAGGAAGCTTTCTAGTCCTACGATTAGATCATAGTCTATGCCTATGGACTGTGAATTTTCCAGATATTTCTCAGTCCCCTTCTCCTTCCCCTTAGGTGGGACAGGATGACTACAGGAGCTAGAGTTGTGTATTTCCTATCTCCCACATGAAAGGCTAGAGTTGGTTATCATTGTATATTTCCCAGCCCCCAGGTCAGTTACGTTCTGGGAAAACCCCATCAGGTTCAGCTCTGGCTGATTTTGCAAAGTACAAGATCAGCTCTGGCTTTTGAGGCAGACCTTGTTAAAAAGAGCAGAATGCTGTGGTGTATTTCTTTTCTTTTTTAAGATTTGTATGTATTTATTCATGAGAGACACACAGAGAAAGGCAGAGACACAGGCAGAGAGAAAAGAAGGCTCCCTTCAATGAGTCAGATGCAGGACTCGATCCCAGGACCCCAGAATCACAACCTGAGCTAAAGGCTCAACTGCTGAGCCACCCAGGCATCCTGCTCTGGTGTATTTCAAAATGGTTTCTTTTCCTCTCTCTCTCTCTCTGCCAGAAGCACAAGATTTTTCTCCAATATTTACTGTGAAAACCTGTTTGAAATCCTGGAAGTAAAAGTCATAAAAGTGTGGGAACTCTCCAATGAGTGAATGCCCCTGGAGTTTTAACTCTCAGATGTATCCACTCAGAGCCTCCAACAATTTGATGAACTATTAGTTCAGAGCTTGCTATTACAAGAGAGGCAGCTACCATCATTGTGTTTGGCATAGACTCAAAAGCAGGCAGAGTGGAAGAACTTTATTGTGAAAAAAGAAAAGACTTCAGATATTCCCGGTTTGGAAGATATTAGCATAGGGAAGCTGTAAGCAGGCTAATCAGAAGTGGGGCATCCCATGTAATTGGTTAGGGGAACATACTTGTTCTTCTTCAGTTGGTCTTATGTTGGAAGCAGGGGCAAAAATTAAGGAAGCTCTTAGTTACTGATTAAGTCCTGGTCATTTGGGCCAATGTTACAGGATATTTTGTTTGGCTTCCTGGATTGGTTACTGCAGAGAGCAGTGCAGATAGCACATTATGATAAATGGAAGAAACCAGACATAATAAATCATACATAGTATGATACCATTTTCATGAAATACCCAGAAGGTAAATCCTTAGAGACAAAATTCGGATTGGTGGTTTCCAGGAGCTGGGGGGGGCGGGGGGGGGGGGGGGTTGGAATGGTAGCATTGCTTAATGGATATGGAAATTAAAGAACATTCTCCTAGCACTCAATTCTAAAGAAAAAGTATAATCTATCTAAATGCAATGAAAATTAAATTCCTTTACTATTGGCTGGGGGGAGGAAGACACGAATTAAGAAATCTAGTACTCATCTAAATACCTTATAAAAAGAACAATATAAACCAAAAGAAACTAGGAACTAGGAATTAATAAAGACTGAAAATAGTTGAAGAAGATGATATCTGGTTTGGTGTAAAGACAAAACAAACTTTGAGATCCTGTGAAGAAAGGCAGCAAAAATATACATGATTAGAAATGAGAAAGGAGATGTGTCACATATTCAGATGAGTTTTTTTTTAATTAAAAAGAGAACAGCTCATTAAACTTGATAACAACATATTTGAAAATATGTGAAAAGGAATCATTGGCTGTAAATAATTATTTCCTAGTATGATGACCCTCCTCCAAAAAAGGCACCTTCAATAAACCAGTTTTATAGAAAAAACTAATGTGTTCATTTAACACATTTTTTAAAATACCCAACATATAACAGGCATTTTTACAGAGAAATAAAGCAGACAAAAACTTAGAAATATATATTTTTTTTAAATCCCAGGACTACTTGGGTCAACTTCATGGTCCATAGGCATAGGTTCTGATCTGAAAGACAGCAACGTAACCATAAGACTAGAATGCTTTCTGTCCCCTTCCTACAAGCACATTTACAGCAGTTTCTTTTATCTTACATGTCATATCTCGCTATCTAGAAAAAATTACAAGGGATACTAAAAAGCAAAAACACAATTTGAAATTTTTTGAAGGCAGCCCCGATGGCTTAGCAGTTTAGCACTGCCTTCAGTCCAGGGCCTGATCCTGGAGACCTGGGATCGATTCCCACGTTGGGCTCCCTGTACGGAGCCTGCTTCTCCCTCTGCCTGTGTCTCTGCCTCTCTCTCTCTCTGTGTCTCTCATGAACAAATAAATAAAATCTTTAAAAAAATCTTTTTTTGATAAAATTTTACAACACACCTTTAGTTTTTAAGAATCTTAGTATAGATAGATGTATATTTCTTCAAAATGACAAGAATCTCTATCTAAAGCCAAGAGCCAAAATTGAATTTCCTTATAAAATATCAGACATATTCCATTTAATTCAGGATTCATGTAAGAATTCCCATTGCAGTGGTTATGGCTCAATATTACTCTGGAAGTCCTGGTCTATTCAGTGAAATTAGAAGAATAAAAAAGGTATAATTGTTACAATATAAAAAATATGTTATTTTCACAAGGTAAAAATATCAGAAACAACTTAAATTTACATAAAATGAAGGTTGATTAAAAGTGTATATAGTAAAAAAAAAGTGTATATGGTATAAGCTCATTGTCACTAAAATAACACTTAAAATATTGAAATTGGAATTATAAAATAATACTAAAATATGAATTATTAATTAACTCACTGAATAAACAAGTGCCAGACATTATTTTAGTCAATGGAGGTAAAAGAGTTAAACCCACATACAAGTACTTGCCCCCTGGAACTTACATTCTAGCAGGAGAGCAGAATGACAAATATATTTATTTAGTAAATGTATGTTTCTATTCATATTCACGTTTATCCCTCCCAGAGAATAAGATGTCTTCATACCTAAAATATTATTTGGCTTTGATTTTCACATATAGAAATAAATGTAAAACACTGGAAACTTAAATATCAAAATATAAATTGTGGTAATCTGAACATCGTAATTGTGGATGACTTCATAGTTTACGTGCTTTCCTTGTGTTTCAAAACCTATTTCTTAATGAATCAAGAAATTACAATATTTAGAATTATAAAATATATTTTAAAGCCCCAATGTAAGGCATCATGATTTTTTCTTCCTCTACAATTTATTTATAACCCAGAATGTTAATGATCAAATGTCATATTACAGACCAAACTATAGCAATAAAGAAGAATAGTAGTGTGATTTCTCTCTATTGTGTTGTGCTGGAAGCCATACCAAAGTTAAATTTGAAATCTGTGCTTCTCTGTAATTAAAATAAATTATATATAATCAAAAACAGTAAAGATTAAGATCAACTGCCAGTTACATCGGCATCCAAACCATACTCTGCCCCCAAACGCCATGTTGTAATTTGCTAAGCTGAAAGAACAAACATACATTATTTGTAAAGCCAGACATATGATTATCTGGATAAAAAGTATGTGTTCATACCATCCCCATAAGGCATAATCCAATACATTACTACACAGCTAAAAAGCCAAATTCAACTCATTCTTATCTTCTGACTCATGCTTATGAATAAATTTCAATAAGTATTTGTGTAACCATAACCTTGGAAAGAATATATGATGCATTTATTACCCATTTGTAAAACACAGGGTTCTACACAAATGCAGCTGTTCCCTCATCTTGCTATATATTCTAATATTTTGAAATGTTACAGAGAATGACTGGCAATGTTGTTTCAGAAGAAAGATGGAAATTTATGTACCCTGGGCTATAATAAAATACAGTAGCTGTGGGGCAGAATGAAGAGAGAAGGTTCTGCTTGCCACCCATATGGAAAGCAAACATCCAATAAAGTTGTTTAATGCTTACTCTCACCAGCAAAATAAAGGCAATTATCTAGACAAATATTATGAAAAGAGTTGTATTTCCTGATAGAAGACACTGCAGAGGCAGACCAGCTAATTGTCAAACATCTTTCATGTTTAAAAGATTGTGCTTTTTATGGAACTCAAAAGGGTGAACAAAACCTTTGTCTCTAAACTTATTTCTTCTTTTCCTCTCCTCCCTATTGCCATCTCTCCAATACTGATTTATTGTGTTCATACTATGTCAGACAGGCATTTACCTAACACTGACAATGACAGACAAGTTCTGGCATAAAAGATGAAAAGGTATGGTCCAAGCCTTCTAGGGATTCACATTCTAGTTGGGGAGCTAGGATTGTAAAATATAATTATTTCAATAACAACATATTTAAATATTTTATATGTACTAGCTAGGAAAAAGGAGATCAAAATTAATAATATTCTAAGGTGTGAGGCAAAATTTTAGACAAAGGTTGCCATAGGGTGTGATTTTTCCCAGTTCTGCCTTTTGAAGGATCACAGATCAAACAATGGCCTTTTTTTACAGGATAGACATTATATATTTGATTGTGTTGTATCTCTTAGGATTCTTTTATGTATGTATGCCTTTATTTCATCACATGGTTCCTGGGAAGTCCTCTTCCAACTTCAACCAAATCAATCCATGGCCCCATTCAGTATTTACTGTGGAACATGCTAGCCACTGTTCTGAGTCCTGGAGTGCAATATGCCTCAGGCAGCTTCCAGTCTAGTAAGAAGGATGGTAAAAGCATAAATTAAACAAGCTAAAATGATAGTGATTTTAGTATATGGGCCTAAAATGGTCTCTTAAAGTAGGGGTGGGCAAACTTCTATCTGCCACTGGTTTCTGCGCATAGAGTTTGTTTGGAACATAGCCATGAGCATTCATTCACATATCTTTGACTGATTTCAAGAAATAATGGCAGATTTTGGTGTTGAGACAGAATTTGAGATTTTAAGACAAAGCTTAAAATATTTACTAGATGGCCCTTTGTAGAAAAGTTTTGCTGACCCCATCTTAGAGGAACAGTTATCAGTTCTGAGGCTTGAGAATGGAAAGAACAAGTATATTAATTGTTTACAGCTACCTAAGGAATTTTGACTTCAAAACTTTGTGACTTAAAGCAACAGATGTTTATTATCTCACAGTTTCTGTGGGTCAGGAATCCAGGTGTGGCTTAACTAGGTCCATTGGCTGAAGTCTCTACCAATACCTGTCAGACAGGGAGGCAGTCATCTCCAGGTTCAGTTGGAGAAGGATCTACTTCCAGGCTTTTTCACAGGCTGCTTGAACGCCACAGTCCTCACTGGCTATGGGAGGCATCAGTTTCTCATCATGTGGGCTTCTCCAAGGGGCTACTCACTACACAGCAGCTGAAGATATTAAAAGTTGCCTGCCACAAAGAATTATTCAGGTAGGAAGAGCATTCTGCAAAGCCCCCAAGTTAAAAAATGAGCTTGGCTGAAATGGTAAAAATAAGTCTTCCAAGAACAAAGCTAGTGTGATTAGATCATAGGGAAGGAAATGCAGATAGATATCAGGGAAATAAGATCTGTGAGGTCAGGCCTAGATTATGTAGGGATTTACAAATCATGTAAAAGAAGTCAGATATCATTCCAAGTATAATAGAAGGTCACTAGAGGACTTTAAGTTGGGGAGATGGTATACGTAGATTTATGAGATGAAGAAATTTATTTAGCTGAGTGAATATAAAATAAACTTACTAGCTAAGGCTGTGTTAATTTTACTTGTCATGGGAGTCCCTGGTAATGTGGATACTGAGCATGTTGGCTACTGGGAGATTCTGTGAATTTACTGATAATAGTGGATTACAGATACCTAGGGGACTAGAGGGTAACTTGATAATATGGGTATGACAATGCAAGTGTTTGAAAGTAACCAAATTTGGGCAGGAAAAACTGGTTCTTGAAAAGCTGTATTTTAATTATTTTTAATTAAAATATATACATATATATTTTTTAAAGATTTTATTTATTTATTCATAAAGGCACACAGAGGGAGAGAGAGAGGCAGAGACACAGGCAGAGGGAGAAGCAGGCTCTATACAGGGAGCCCCACGTGGGACTCGATCCCGGGTCTTCCGGATCACACCCCGGGCTGCAGGAGGCGCTAAACCACTGTGCCACTGGGCTGCCCAATTAAAATATATTTTGCAAAAAGTTCCAGATATCCATTGTGCTTGACATTATCCATTACTATAAATACACAAAAGTGTCATCCCTTTTTGGATAAAATGTTTCTTAACAGCATCATATCCTTTTCTTTGACTCTAAGCATTCATTTTCCTTTTCCACACTAGAAAAAAAGACACTTGGTATAGTCTAGAAAGGGAATATTCCATTTTGAATTAATTCTAACTACTTACATGGGCATGTCCTCCATTGGGTATGGCTTTTTTGAGGTATTATATATATCATAAATCATGCATGTAATTAAAATTTTATTTTCCATACATTGAGACCAATAATTCTCAAATTCCCCTCATATGCAGAACAAAATTCAAAAATTCTGCAGGTTTATGTGAGCAGTCTGTCAGTCTTCCTTTCTCAAATCTCATCGTGGGCCAGTGTTCCCCTCACGTTTTGCCTTCACTCAAAAGTCTTGCTTTTGCTGAAACTTTACAAGTACTCATTCTCCTTGGGGTCAAAAAGATTCCTCTCAAGATATTTAAATGACTTTTTACCTCACTTCCTTCTGTTTTTAACTCAGTCATTTTCACTGCATTGCCTTCTCCTGCCAGTCCATTTGCAATGTGATTCCCTTTCTAGCATGTTTCCCATATAAGTACTTATTATTATCTAATGTATTATGTGTTTTAATAGTTAACTAGAATTGAAATAAAAACTTGAAAAGGAAAAAAAGTACATGTAAATCTAGCATTTTTCTAACACAGAATAAAGAGCACACTAAATGAGTCTGTTTTTGTTTTTTTTTTTAAGATTTTATTTATTTATTCATGAGACAGAGAGAGAGACAGAGACACAGGCAGAGGGAGAAGCAGGCTCCCCGTGGGGAGCCCAATGTGGGACTCGATCCCAGTACCCTTGGATCATGACCTGAGCCGAAGGCAGACGCTCAACCACTGAGCCACCCAGGCATCCTGAGTCTACTTTTAATTACGCAGTTAGGTTGTTTATCTTTCATTTGGCCCGTGTAATCTTTTTATTTTTTATATTGAATCAAATGTAAGATACTAAAAAGGTGAAGCTTTTCTATCAAAGCTATATTTCCCTCAGATAATTTTTATAGCCTGAAAATTGATTAACATGAAACATATAAGCCATGAAGACTTCATTTAATTTTTGTGTGCTGACTTTTTTTTTTGAAGATATGAATTGGTGAAGAATATGGGTCTATTCATTCCTTACATTTTCTCATATTGTTCATCCCAGTGTGACACAAGTATATTTAATGCTATCTGGCTATTACTCAGTATCATAAAGGCTTCTTCAAAGAGCTCAGCCCTCTTTTCCAGATGATTAGGCAAGGGGACTATGTATAAATTAACCACAGTGTGGCTTGCCTTAAACACTTGCATAGCACCAGATCCATTCATCATATATATATAATCCAAATACTCCTTTATTTTTTGAAGTGTCAGAAATAGTTTCTCATAAACACCATAACTGAATACATTCTACACATTTCCTTAGGCGAGAATATAGCCGTTTCACATAAAGCTCCTATCTTTCCATGTGAATAAACAAAATGCCTGTCCTTTGCCAAACAAATCTTTAACAGAAGAGAACAAATTAATTCTTTATTTTTCACTTCACAATGGGAAAAACAGCTGAGAACCCTTAACTGAAACAATGAGAGGATACACATAGTCCATATAACTCTTTCAAGAAGAGTCACCCTTAAATGCTTTCCAGTAGGAGGGACTTTAAGAAAATAAAGTGGATAAATAAACTTTTGGTGGATGAATCCCCAAATAGTCTTTTCTAAATTGAAACCATCAATGCCTAAAGTCAACAAATCGCTTGTCCTTAAAAAATTCAATGTCATTAGGGGATATTAAACTTTCTTTATTCATTTTTCCAAGTAATATTTGAGTTACTAGGCCTTGTGCAAGTTTTTTATTCTGTGCTAGAATTTCAATCATTTTTGTGATTATACCTTGGTGATAGCTTATAATAATGATGATCTGAAGTAAAATAAATTCCATCCTCACTCACTGCTGACTTATTTTAAAATAACATATTCTCTAATAACTTTTAAACTGTGAATTTAGTAACCCTATGAAATACACCTTTACCCCTCAGTAAATTTGATTTTTTTTCTTACAAAATCTGCACATCATTTCAGATTATGTGCTGTTTGCAAAAATGGAAGCAAATGTAGTCTTAAAAACAAGATCAGAATCTCAGAAAGACCATAATTATGTACATTCCCATCACACATAGCCTAAGACTATCAAGCCACAAGCATTTCTTTATTGATCCTAAGGTTTTTGTGGAATCATTTTTTAAAAATTCATATGAGAAATCTTTCTCATCCATTGAAATTAAAGTTGTTTCAACACCAGCAATTATCTATGATTTTTAAGAATTTTAATTTACTAATATATTAGATATGTTTGTTTATATATAGTATGTAAAAATTATAAAAATCGTGACTCTTCTCCTAGGAGCAATGATAACTGTTAAATAAATTGACATTATTTAATGCTATGAAAATAATTTTTATGGAGAGTAGAATAAATGCATTGTCTTTAGCCTCTCAATCCTGTAGGTTAGTGGTAGTACTTAGCACATTTTATTGAATGTTTTAAGTTAAAACAAAACCCTGGATTTGCTTTTGTGCTACCCTATACAGGGACTACAAGCAGCTATCAGAAACAAAAAGCAATGTGAATATAAAGAATCAACTAAGCAAAGATTTCTCTAAAATAGCTTTTGTTTTATTGAGAAATAAACATTTTTATAATCTATTTCTCTGCGTATGAGTGTAAGCGCTAAGATCATTATGTTGGATTCTTCATAGTTCTAAAGAAGAGACTTTTTTTTAATACTCAAAATGCACAGGATGTTACAAGAGCAAGTATAAAAGAAGTGAGAATTCAAAGCAGTTCAGTGTATAAAATCACTTTATTAAAATGATAAATTTTAGTACAGTTTTACAGTGTTTATCTTATAAAGCAGCCAAGAAACATTTTTTTTGAGACCTCCAAGAGAAATTTTCCATCTTTTTTGTAACTTCAAACTTTGTCTTTGCTTGCTGGAAAGGACAATTCACTTTTTAGTAGACTCATTAAAAATAGAATTATGTCTTTGGTATGTGGCATAATTTATATACTTTCAAATACATCTTGATATTATATGATGGCTTTTCCCTATGAGTTCTGAGGAAGTATCATTCAAATCTGTGTTTAAGCTGAGGGCATGACAGCAATTTAGTTCACTGAATTGGAAGAGAATGAAAGAAAGCTGTGTATGAACAGTTAACTAAATTGAAAGAAAGTAAAAAAAAAAAAAAAAAAGTTGTGTATGAATATGCCCCAAAATTTAATTTCTGTGGGGATTGCAGCAATGATATAATTAGCGTGGGAGAAGCAAAATGGAAATAAGAATTTTGGAGAAGTGGGAAAATACTAAGATTTATTCCTAAAAATTCTTACCAAAATTATTAAGAAAATTCTTGTCTTGTTTGTTTATATGTGTGTTCAATATTTAACCACTTAACCATTATGGCTTTTAAGCAACAAAGTTTAGTAATGCCTTTGATTTGTGTCTGTTTAATGGACACCTGACTTGGGTTTTAAATTTTGTTTAGATAAAAGGGAAGCATGTTAGAATAGGGGATCTGATCTTAACTTCCCAAATCCCTTAATGCTCCAAGGCTGGAATGAAAGCAGAACTGAACAAGGGCAATCTGCAGGCCTTTTCTTTGGAATCCATCTTGCTAGGGGTCTTTACCACAAGACAGTTTTAAGAAAAGGATGTAAAAATAAGCCCCTGCACTATATTATTTAATTTTAAGTGAACATTTTTATTGAACAAAAAAGAGTAATAAAAACAAACATTCGTTCAGTCCCCAGAGTTACAGGTTGGGGGGACATGAATGAGGTATCTTCCAGAAGGCCCGGATTATTGTGGATGGCTTCAAGAAAAGGCCATCAGGGCTGTGCAACATGAATCCATGAATCCTTGCTATCTGCCCAAGGCCATGCTGCTTTGTCCTCAGTTGTGTATATAAAATTCTATCAGAGATTTCTTTTCCTCTGTGAGTCAGGGAGAAGCAGCTTATGGCAGTTGCTTAACCACACGCAGAAACGAAGTTTAAATGCAAGTAGCATAAGGTAGTTTTTTTTTTAACCTATCTAGAAGGAAATCAAGGATGAACTCCCTCTCTTTCTCTCTGTCCTTTTCTTTTCACCACTCAGCTATTTTAAGTGACTTTCAGGAGAAGCTATGAAAACCTTGGTTACAATATTTCAAAATCCAACCAAGTAGTTTATTTGTTTGTTTGTTTACTGAGTGTTGGATAAAATGAGGCAAAAACTGTATGGAGTTAGGAATAATCTCCAAAAAAAAAAAAAAAAAAAAAAGGAATACTCTCCCAAATTTTTAGATAGGTGACCACACCCTGACTCTAGATTTAAATTTCATGGATACTAACCTCCACTCTTCCACTCTCATTTAATTATCAGCAGGAACAGCTTGTCAGTTTGTTTACAAATATGGAAAGGAGGATGTGAGCACTAATTATAGAAACCAACAATAAATTTTTTCCACCTGATCAAAGAGACCAAGAGATAAACTCATGCTAAAATAAGCAGAGGTCATTTACCCTAGGCACTCCCAGCACATACAATGTAGGGCAAACTCCACCAGGCTCTCAGCAGCTTTGCTGAAGTGACAGGCCTAATCAGATGTAACACAGGCCAGACACACATGAGCGATTAGCACTTTCCACAGGTCTCTAACCTGTGACCCTTCATTCTTTCTTAATTAACACCCAGGACTCTGATCCACTGACATTGGTAAACAATTCATATCCAAGTATGGTACCTCTGATGATGGAAAGGGATGAAGAGAGTTGCTAATCACACTCAAGTTTGCCAAAAACTGGAGGATATGCTGGACTCTGTCGGATAACTATATAGTATAAACTCATTATGCATCAGTATGCTGCATGTTAAAAATTCTATCTCCTGCCAGATAGGTTACATTAGCATATTTATAATGGAATACTGGACTAACAATGTTTGACATCTTCACTGCGTTCACTTTCAGTTCTATTATTACTCCAAACAGTTCCTCCAGAAACATTCTCTAACAGTAGAATTGTGAGCAATTTGAGAAAAAAAAAATGTTTTAAAATGCTATTTATATTTTTATTGAGTTGCTTTTTGAAGAATGATCCTAGATTAATTATAGCATTATAAAAGATGCTATAATTTTAAACACTCTTTCTTGTTGTATTCAATTACACGTAGAACTAAATTCACAAGACTCCTCCATAAGTCGCAAATCAAGCACAATGAAAACATTCTAAGTTTTGGTAAGCAAGTGATTAAATAGTTGGATAATTTCACACCTAATAGAATAAGCAGAAGGAAGACTAAAGTTTATTCACCCAGCCCTGCCCCCAAAGGCAATCTTTTTATTTCTAAATGCCTGTAAAGGACTTCCTTGTAGGTACCAAATTTGGAAGATGGGCCCATGTGATTAAAAAAAATAATCAAGTTTGGCTGAAAGCAAACGTGGGCTTGAGTAGCTACTAGCTGCCCGACAGTGGGCAGGCTGCTTACTGTTTCCTGGTCTTCTTTTTTCTCATCTACAAGAACAAGGTGGTAATATTTTGCAGGGACAATTTAGGATTAAAAAGGTAACTATAAGAAATGAAAGTTGACCAATGCGCACCCCCAAAAGTAACTGCTAAATTGTTCTGAGAAAATATCCTCAAAGTTTCCATTTAAGTCACTAAAAATAAATTAAATGATCCATTAAGCAATCAGTCCCTTCATAAACATTTCCTAATCTGGACCATCTTGTTTAGCTAGGCACAGGATGGTAGTGAACAACGTCTGGCCGATCAGACAGCTTTTCGTGTAACTCTAAAAAGCAGCACTGGAGTTTAGAAGGTCACGTGCTTTTAAGAGTCCCTGGAGAATTGCCACTGGTCACCATAGACCACTGGTTCCAAACACTTGGCAACAGAAGCAAAACAAACCACCCATGGATTTAACCACAACTGTATTTTTTAGAAGAGACTTGAAATTTTGTTCCAGACCAGTATTTTCTGCCTGGTAAGGCTATTTCTGCTTTACCAGTTTGTTTAAAAAATAAAAAAATAAATGTTTCCAAATGGTCAGTAAAACTTATTTCATGAGAATGCCTTATGGAGTTGTGGTCGTTGTTGTTTTTAAGCGAACTGTTCTTTTCACTTTTAGATGTATATTAAGAAAAATAATTGATTTAATTGTACTAAAGGAAAACAGATCATACCTACCAACACACACACACTCAAATCTGGACTGGAAAGATTTTCCCTGAGCCTTCTGAATACAAACTTGTTTTTTGACTTAAGAACTTACACCTAAGTTCCTAAGAAACTTAGACCTAAAACCTAAGAAACCTCAGTGCAAAAGAATTTGTATTAAAGATTCCTAAAAAAATAAATAAAGAGTCCTAAACTATGGCACACAGGGAAAGTAAAATGGTGAATATATTCTCATGTTATTTGAAATCTTAATTTAGCATAGGCTTAGTGGGAATTAAAATTTGTGACATATTATCAAACAAGTGTCAGAATATTCACATATCAAATATTGCCAAGAAGATAATAAAATCATTAAAGTAATTACAACAATTCTAGAATGAACGGGGCAGATTTTCCCAAAGTACAGAATTAAATATCAGATTTATTGAGATTCTAAAGGCAAAATGTAAGACACATTGAAACTCAGTGTTCTTAAGCAAAACTATCTCACAATCCTGCTATCCATGCTTATCATATCCCCATCAACCCTCCCTACCCCTTACTCTCTCTTGAATGCAAAATCTTGGCAGGGCTTCCAATACCCAGGAGCCAGGCTTAATTGCCAAGGATTTATTGAGTGCTTAGTACCAACTTGGCATCTGTTTTTCAGACATTACAAATAAAACATATATAAAATAATAATATGTATTATACAAGTGCATGACTCATAAAAGAGCTGTAAAGCAAAACTCTTTTATATCCTGCAAACTCAAAATTCATTTTTAATTACACCTGATGGGTAAGGCATATCTAAATTAATTCTTGCTCTGGAAATCCTCAAAAACCCTGAAACACAAACAATTTAAGCATTGTTTAGAATTAAATTTAATTTCATTTTTCAAAAATTTTATTAAGTGCACATTTTCTTTTTGATAATTCCTTTAAATACAAGGAGAAACAACTAAATGAAAAACTTGAAATTTTAGTAAAGCGCTATTTATAAAGATTAAGAGAATAGTGGGGCATTATTTCTTCTCCTGACTCCCACTTGAAGGTAACTTTTCAGTCTATTTAGGGGAAAGGAAAGTAACAGGAATATCTCATTAGAGAGGAGATAAGAGAAAAGAAAAATTAATGTATAAAGACAGGACAGAAATAATGAGGTGGGAAGCCAATGAGGTGAACAAGGTGTCAACAATAACAAAGGAATGAAAATGTGAGATTTTGTGGAATGTTGCTGTCTTTTCCCCCCAAAAAAAATAGAATGAAAGGAGAAATAAGGAAAGGTGGACACTTCACAGTGCCAACCAGCCTCTGCCTCAAAGCCAGTTTCGGTTGACTAGTGCAAGTTGAAATGCAATGATTTGGCCTGAAATTGGGCAAATTCACTGATTTTAGCTTTTTGAATTTAGAAATATTAACAGTAGAAACAGCTCCTCTTTTAGGACTGTTGCCTCTCTAATAACAAGGGATGCATTCACAGAATCTCTTACCAGTTGGCTTATTGTGCAAGTAAATTTACTATTTTTCTTACTATACATTGAGTAAATGAAGACATAGTGAAAATCATTAAGAAATTATTACAACATAGAAATTGGGCAGTTTCATCTTCCAAGCTCCTGGGGCCTGAGGGTCAAAAATAAAGACAGTTTGTGGGGAAAAGAAAAAAGAAAACATTCCCCCAACTTAAATGTTTAATCTTCATAAGGTAAACGTTATGTTGAGAAGCCTTTAAAGAAAGGTTGTTTTAATTAGTTTGTTTTTAAACAGCCCCTGGTTATTTTTGCTTTTCTAAAATGAAAACACAATTAGACAAGAATGTGAAATCACTCAATAAAATTTTAAAATATGTTTCTGTTTTAAATCCAGCAAAAGAAATTTTAAATGGATGCACCAGACATCATCATGCCATTAGAAACCACAAAGATTGGGAGGAAAAGATTGGTCACTTCTTATAATTAGTGTGCTCGTTCATGCAGTCCAATCAGAACAGAACAATTGCTCAAGCTTTAAAAAATATCCACATATACTTCTAGGAAGCCCCTAACTACCACAATTGCAAACTGAAATAAACTAAGTCTTTAGTTTGTTTTATTGGTTTCAAAATGAAGAATAAAGATTCCAGAACTCATTCAAATGTTAACCCCTTTTCTTCCCTTCTCCCAGTCATTAGTTATACTAGCAAAAGGGAGAAGAAATCTTTGTTCCTGGAATTCACCAACAACCCAAATTGTATACTTTTTTCTTTTTTTTTAAGGTTACAGTCAGGTTGACCATCAATAAGTATCTTTCTCTGTTAACTTTATTCCTAAATTATTCTCCTCCTTATTTTGAATTACAATGTTACCCATATTTGCAGACCTGTTAGGTTGAGATCCAACTTCTGGCTATCTACTAAAGGCACTGTTTATGTATGTGCGTGAATGTGCACAAATGATGGGAGAAGAGCTTAAGCTCCAATGGTATCCATGACTGGTATTGAGATATGGTAGGTCCATTAGGGGTCAGAATACATGACAGACTGAAGAGCCTGCTAGAGAGCATTCCTTCTAAGAGAGAATGCAGGAAGGCAGGCACATCAGGCCCAGTAATAAGGATCTTGATGTCACAGAGATGAGACAGACTTTACTATTATACAGTGACAAGGAATCTGTCCAGAGCCCAGTTCCTCAGGAATTCATGTTTGAATTTTTTGGTGATATGGTTAAACTGTGAGCTAAAATAGAAACAGTTGTTTCATTAAAAAGAAGAAGAGGAAGAAGAAGAAGAAAGAAGAAGAAGAAGAAAAGAAGAAGAAGAAGAAGAAGAAGAAGAAGAAGAAGAAGAAGAAGAAGAAGAAGAAGAAGAAGAAGAAAAAAGAAGAAGAAGAAGAAAGAAGAAGAAGAAGAAGAAGAAGAAGAAGAAGAAGAAGGAGAAGGAGAAGGAGAAGGAGAAGAAGGAGAAGAAAAGAGAAAAGAGATTTGGAAAAAACAGCACTGTTTGATATCTATGTAATTTGCATAACATGAAAGAAGAAACAGGGAAGCATTTATAAATGGACTTGGTTCAGAGCATCAGGAACATCAGAAAACACAAAAACAGCAGCAATAGCCTGAGGAAGAAAGTGTGTTCTTTACTGGGAGCAGTGGTGCTCTGCTGAAAAGATGGTGGGTCAAAGTTCCTGAAGCTATTGGGAAGGTTAGGTAGCTCTGGGCATATCTGGGACTCTGGGGAGGTTCCATGTCACACCTTTATAAATATGACATGCTTCTCCACAGAAGGCTATGTAAAGAGAAGAATATAATAGTAGGTGTCAGGTGATAGCCAACAAAACTTATTTACATGTACACCTGAGACACCGCCAGGACATCTCAGGAATACCTGCGGAGATGGGAGACTTTGAGTAGACTATGAGCCTTAAAAAAAAAAAGACTGTGCATAAGCTACAATTTATTACTCTGATTTCATTTTAAATCTGGGGTTGGTATGACCTTGGGAAGCATAATGTCATTCTATATAATATATAGTTAATCCCTCCTTAGGTAAACATGTCAAAACATTAACAAGTGGTGAATCTAAATGATGTGAAGACATTCATAGTACTCTTTAAACTTCCTGTTGATTTAAAAATTTCCAAAATAAAGTATTTAAAGAACAGATGCATTTCTAATATTTCAAAATTGGTTTCGATATTTAGTAATTATTTATAAAAATTTGTAATAAATCTATTTTGTTTTGATCCATTGTTTCCCAGTAATAAAAATAACTCAATCTAGAAAAAAATGTAACACTCAAACCTTATGATCAAAGGAATTTTTTTAAATCCAAACTTCAGTGTAACATGTATTTAAAATGTTTTAAATACAGTGTAACATGTATTTAACATATGATAGGACAATCAATAAAGGACTTTCAAGGAGAAAAAGGAGAAGTAAAATGGAAGCAATCATTTAAAGTAAAAAAGAAATAGTGTAAAATTTTCAAGTGTTAAAGAGTCTTTTCAAGTAATTCTTTTTACATGGATGATAGTGGATATCTAATCAGTATTTGGCTTGCATATCTCTGCTCCGATCCACTAAGAGCTGTTTGTAGATAATCCTGTGCTCCTTATTTCTAAAATCCTAGGAAGACACATGCAACACTACACAAAGTTTTCCTCTTTGCCTTTAAAGATATATGACTTTAAGATTTTAACATTTTTCACCACTCAGCATCTGAAAACAGTCCTGTCACTTTAGTTATTCTATATGTCTCTTTGTGCCTTCTTGTCTTGTGTCATTTTTAACTTGAATGACTGTTGTTACTGTTAAAATTTTAATAACTGATAAAATCTGAAAGAGGCAAACTGACATGGTGAGTCAATAAGGACCTATCATGACTTACTTGGATTCTGAAAATTTAGACATTATCGTGTGAATGAAACATTTTCAGCTTTTTTTGTTGACAACCGAAATTGTATAGATTCACCTCAGTTGCAGAGTTTGGAACAGGACTGACTTTGAATTACTCCACTGTGATAGAAGGAGATTTTCTTTTCACTCAACAACCTTGTATGTTCCCTCAATCCAGGTTGTAGGAGGTAGAGTGATACGGAGAGAGCTGTCTTTGGGAAAGATACTGCCAACCTAGCAACATGTTAACCTTCTACCGTGAGAAGTGGTCAACATCAGAAGATGGTCTGTTTGTTTTGTAAAATGATGGTTCTGGCATCAGAAGGACTTAAGTCTTTTGTCAGTGACAGACCCAAGCAGCTCCTCAAGGACAGACAAAAAAAACTATCAAGAGTCACAAGGACCTGGCATCATTAAGGTAAAAAAGATATAGGTGCCACCTACAGAAAGATGAGAAGGACAAAGGAAATCATGGAGAATAGGAAGAGAAAGAAAAGACAGCAAGAGAAGGGTTTCCCAAATGCCCAAAGGTTAGGAAAAAATAATAATTTTAAGATTTTAAGTATTTGAAAGAGACTGAGTGAGCAGCATGCCATGCACAACCAGGGGTAGGGGAGGGACAGAGGGAAAGGGACAAGAAGGCTCCCTGCTGAGCTAGGAGTCCAACAAAAGGACTGTCCCAGGACACTGAGATCATGAGCTGACCTGAAGTCAGATACTTGACTGAGCCACCCGCCTGGGTGGCCCCATAGGACAGAAATTTGATTCAATGCAGGATGGGAGCAGAGGTTATGAGGGAAATGTATCTGTGAATATAAAATTTAAATATGCATGTGTATATGCATATATATAGTACATATATTTCTAAATGTTTTCATCATCCTCTTAATTTCACAATAGATAAATAATCAATAATCATCGGTTTGGTAATTTTTTTTAGAGATGCTATTATTGGGACAGCCGGGGTGGCTCAGCGGTTTAGCACTGCCTTGAGCCCGGGGCCTGATCCTGGAGACCCAGGATCAAGTCCCCTGTCGGGCTCCCTGAATGGAGCCTGCTTCTCCCTCTGCCTGTGTCTCTGCCTCTCTCACTATATCTCTCATGAATAAATAAATTAAATCTTAAAAAAAAAAAGAAAAGAAATGCTATTATCCTTCTAGATATTACAAACATAAATTCAAGAATACATCAGTACCAGTATTATTGGTTTGACATTTTTATTTTTAAAGGAAGCACCTTTTTTCTTTAGCAGATAAAACCCAATTAATTTGGGTTAAAAAGTTACAACAAACTAATTTTGGCCTCCCTTGAAAATTCAGGTAGAATCATTCCTACCACATTAAATATGTCCCAATTAGCTCATTGTATTTATAGCATGCTATGAATTTATAAAAATCATAGAAAGCTCATCTGAACGCTGATATTTCATCTGGACTTTTTCATTAAATAGTTTTTTCAAAACTCATACTAAAGAGGAGTTTGTTCTTATACAAGTTACTCACTAGTTAGAACTTGGATCAATGTATTTTGTGGAGTCTTTGAATAAGAACCATCAAAAATATAATTTTTTGTTTTGAAACAAAAAGGAAAAAATACTCCAATATCTAAGAAGTGGAAAATGCTACATTTCCTCCCCCTCATTTTGGCCTCCCTCCAGATCCTTCTAGTTGATCCCTTTCCCTCGTACCCATCTCAGAATTTTTTCACAGGTATTTTGGAAATCATCAGTCATATATTTAGTATTTCAGACACAAATGAAACCAGTCACAGGAAGGAGAATGAGAATAGGAGTAGCTGGCATCTGCTGAATTCCTAGTATGGACTATGCACAATGGTAAGTACTATGCATATATTGTCTCATGTAATCCTCATAGTTCACTGCCATTATTATCTCCATTTTGCAGCTGAAGAACAAGACACAAAGGTGTCAGCTTCCCCAAGGTCACAGCAAATGGTACAACCAGAAGTATGAACCTAAAACCTGAATCCGGAGCTTCCACTCTGAGTCATTTTGCTGTTCTAGAAAAAAACAAAAAACAAAAAACAACTATCATCAGCTTTATGAAACTAATTTAAAAGGTTTGATGATTAATTAATATTACTCTACTACTTTGTCAAAAACGATTAAAAGCATTCACAAATAACTCATAATCAAAGTGAAGATACCCTTTACACTTTTATGTCGTCACTACAAACTGCTCATTTTGAGCAAAACTATGTTACAGTGAGTTAGACAACATTGCACTGGAAGCTACGTTAGCCAACCTCTATTTAGCTGAGTTACCACTAAGGTTCTCCACTTCCCAGTGAATCACGTTACTGCTGCCACAGGACATCAGCTCCTCATAACTAATAATTAATGAACTTTGCGATATACCTGTGACTGTTAGCTACCATCAGCTGAGCTGTATGCTCACCAAGGATTGTTTTCAATTTTGTTTATGTATTTTTTATCATAATTATTAATCAAATATGATGTAAAATGTCGACTGAATGGAGTTTCCATGAAAATTAAGTTGAAATCTTTGGAAAGACTCAATAAATTTAAGTACCTAAAAAAAGAAAAATGTCATTGGGTTGAATTAAATGTGAGTAACATAACTACAAAATAATGGGGAAAATAATTCCATAGTAAAGGAATTCTGAGTTAAATTGTTGCACAATTTACACAGCCATAAAAAAGGATGAGATGGCTCCATCTGCGACCACATGGATGGACCTAGAGGGTATTATGCTGAGTGAAATAATTCAGACTGAGAATATAATACAAATACCATATGATTTCACTCATAAATGGAATCTTTAAAAAAAAGGAATAAACAAAAAGCCGAACCAGACCTATAAATACAGAGAAAAAAAAACTGATGGAGGAGGTAAGGGGTTGGGCAAAATGGGTGAGGGGGAGAGGGAGATATGGAATAAGTCACAGGAATAAAAACCAGAGCATAAGGACTACAATCCATGATATTGTAATAGCTATGTAATGAGGTAATAGGACAGATGGTAGCTACACTTGGGGTGAACATAGCATAATGTATAAACTTGTCAATTTAATAAGTTGTACACCTGAAACTAATGCAACATTGTATGTCAACTGTATTCCAAAAAAAAAAAAAAAAAAAGTGCTGCACAACTTTCTTGCTCAACTTTCAAGGGCTTTTTAGAAAGAAGGAAAATTCAATCTGTTCCACCTGGTCCTACATCATCTAATTAGTGAGTGAACTTATATACTAATAAATTTTAAATACATATGTGATATTTATGTATCGCTTTAAAAAATAGGTCCCACTTTTCAATTTCCTGTGAACTACTGGGCCCTGGTTGTTTCAGCTTCCACCGCACTTTTGAGTTAAAATGTATTTCAAACAATAGTGTTTTGAAATTTTTAGAACAAAGATAGAAAAAGAATAAGAGTCACTGAAAAACTGTTTCTTTTGGACTAGTCATAAAGAAGTAAAAGTTAGTGGAAATATTTAACCAGTAATATTTAACATTTAACCAGTTGAAAAAGAAATCTAAGATCTTGACCTATCCACCTATCGTGAAATAGAAGGGAGATCTGAACTTGCCCCATAAAATGAAAACACATACACATTCTCTCTCATCAGATATTGATACAAACAAAAGGAATCTTCTTAAGTTGGTCCAAATTCTCCGGCTACATCATCACTAGTCTGGGAGGTGGAATCCGGCCGTGCGGTGTACACATGTGCCGGGTCATCCTCACTGAGGGTGACCGAATATAGAGACCTATGTAGTCACGGAAACTATGAGCTAAGGGGTGTTTCCAGGACTGGTGGAAACTTTGCTCCAAAACTCTATTTTTTTACTAAGCCATTGTTTGTTAACAGGTTTCCGTGTCTATAAAAACAAAAGCTAAAAATATTTTTTTATAATCATAACGGTGCTAACCATCCACAGCTTTTCATCCAACAGTTAGTTTCTCCCCAAATACATGTTTGTTGCCACACCTGACCCTCCTTGACTTTTCAGGCAGTTTTAGAAACTATACCACAGTGCCTACTATTCTGCACTTCTTTTCCAACCTCCTTATTTTGCATGCTCCTCTCTGTGCTCACAAGTATTTTTGTGGATGCATTCTCCTTCTTTATACTACTTTACACTATCTCTTCCTCTAACTCAAATGCAGGATGCTCTGCCTCAAAGGAAGGCTATTGACAACCAATAAACACAGGAGTGTTATAGCTAATGCTACGAAGGCAATCACATCACAAAAAGAAATGAATCAAATCAGTATGTTGTAGACCTTAACCTTACACAATGTTACATGTCAAATATATTTCAATAAAAATAAGAAAGAGGTTGCACTGAAGAACTAGGAGAAAGGAAATGTTGGCAGGCATTTAGAGGTAGATGAGTATTCCAGTCTGCCCACAGTGCTGGGCTGGATAAGGATAAGGATAGCCGGAGGAAGGATAAGGCTGCAAAGGGAATTTTCTGGCCAAGTTATGCTAAAACAAATTCTACTCTAATGAGAAGTTCATCCAGTTGCATATGCTTTAAAAATATAAGAAAGTATATCGCATCACAAATTATGTTTCTTGATAAATATAAATAGAGTAAGTTGTCTCTTCATAGCTAACCAAGCACTGAAAGTTAATGATGAAAGTAAAGATAAACACATGTCTGGTGTTTAGGCAAATTTAACTCAGATCAGGTTCCAAGATAAATAAAATCAATTTATTTAACCGGTAAATTGTAATAGTCTGTCTTCTCAATATTTCTTGTTGCTTCTCACATTTTAAAGGAGCTCCCGGCTCTATACCTGGATCCTTTCAGTATTTCTTTGTTTCTATCTCAGCAACATGTGGGGTTCGGGCATTTTTCTCCATTATGTAGAATAGGAAACCTCGTGAAAAATAAGTGATTTGTGGATCTAAACAAAACAAAATTTGTATCATAAAGTTAGTAACAGCCAGTATCATTAATCTTCAACCTGAAATGGACCAGTTTTTGATTTCTACAAAATCTTATAACCAGTGGACATATCTTTCCAAAGAGGTGAGGTCTGAGTATTTACTAGACTTCTAAAGACCATGACTTCTTCAGGATAGAGCTTGAGACCAATTAATGAAGGCAATCTACATGTAGATCATAGAGGTTAGACTATAGTTAATGCCCTGTAGTTTCTTTCTTGGTATTCACTTACCAGACAATTTTTTAAAAACCTTGATTGGCTATTGTTTTTATTGTAGAAAAGGGAAAATGTTTGCTTTGAATTTCTAATTTTGGTTTTTCAGTCTATCCCTGTTCATTCTGTTTCATTATCCTATTGCATCCACCAATCACAACCCTTCAGAAAAGGCCAGAGAGATGAGAAAACAGTGTAGAAGTCTGGTCATCACACAGAGGACTCTGGTCTTCAATTTGACAGAATCACCAATTTCTTTGTAGAGCTTGGGTCAAATGTCACTTCTTCAGAGAAACTTTTCCTGACCTGCCTGTCTAAACAACACAACCCATGCCAACTCTGGTCTCTCCCCAGCTCTTTATCCTACTTGAGTTTTCTTCACAGTATTATTTCTGCATAAAATAGTAGCTTATATTTACCCATTTAATATAATAATAATAATAATAATAATAATAGCTAAGTCATTGAGCTCTCAATATGAACCAGGGACTATTTTCAAAACTGTACATGTACTAAATTCTTTGATCTTTGTATACCCCAAGAAGCAAAAACTAACATTTTCCTTTTTTAAGATACAGAAACAAGCACTGAAGGTTAAATAACCTGCCCAAGGTTATACAGGCAGAGCTGAGCTCCTTCCAGAAAGTCTGGCTCCAGAGCCAGGTTCCCCAGTGGAGAGTTACCCAACCTCCATAAGAGCAGGGATTTTATATTTTCCACTGATTTGTTTCTTGTGTACCTAGCACAGAAAAGTCACTCAATCAATATTGTATTTGTAGAATAAATGAGTGGGTGATTGAATTAGAGATTGAAAGTGTGATTGTAGATGAATTAGGAAATAAGTTAATTCCATATAGCATGTCACACCCAGATTAGCAGCATTCCAGAAAATTCAAATTAGCTAAGACAGCCAGGGTCTGGATGTGGGTAATTAGTTAAATACAACAGGGGAACTGACTTTGTTCTGAACTTTTAAAATCATTTTACTCATCCTGATCTGGAAGGATTTTCATGTTGAAGACTTTCTCCCTGTAGCAGTTAGATTAGATTGCTAATCTTTTTGAGCCTTTCTGATAAAATGAGCATTCCAACATAGTCAATGTTTGAATTGTTCGGTATTGCCTTTATTTGTAGCCGTAGAGGAGGAAAACCTACATCAAAAATCCTGTTTCTCATATAAAGTAATATTATTCCTGTGTCAGAAAGATCTGAGTAAATGTTTGATTAAAATGCTGGAAGAGGTGCTGTGGGTGAAAAGTGCTAAACCATAGCATGCTGTGCTAAGAGACACTATTCTTAGGAGGAGGTACAATTTCCATTTAAAATTATTGGTGATGGTTTATGTGCATAATTTGAAGGGCAAGCTAAAGGACAAAGCAAGAAAGTTTTGGAATAAAACAAACTTGCATAAATTTTCGTTACACATCTGCTTTAAAGGAGACTGGGAAGTTAAATAGCAAGTCTTTGCTCTAATTTTTGTAGGTAGAGCAGGGTTTGTTGACTGATGTTTAGATGAAGACCGTGTATGTATATGACATATTTTGAACTGCAAACCTTTGGTTTTCTTTCAAATGTTTCAAATAATGCTGTCATATTTGGGGAAATTATTATCTTTGGAAGGCTGGTAGAATTTAGGGCTCATGCTAATTTCAGCCTTTGAAACATTACTTTTACTAGAAAACTTTTGTAGAACAAAAATTAGTCAGCTTATGAAAAGCAGAGCCATGCATATTGAAGCCAGGAGAACCAAACACCCCATCTGCTCGCTCCTTCCCTTTTATGGGGCCTCTGCAGTACTTCAAGACACCATAAACAAGACAGCAGTGCACTAGAAGGGTAGACTAGCAACCATTTTCCAATGTGGAAATGTTTCTGAAGCATAGAAAACACACAAATATCTTTTAATGTTTATCTACCCTTAAAGCACAAGACCTGATTTGTGCAAATATATCTAAAAAAAAAAATCATTCTTCTTGTCACTGACCACCAACAGCTTTATAAAACCCCATCAAACTTTTATATATTGTAAAAGAACATGCACTTCGGAGTCAGAACAATCTATGATTGGCATTGACCTCGAGCACAGGACCTGACATATATTACTTGATAAACTCAAGTCCATTAATATCTGTTTCCAAAATCACTTCATCTGCTGGTAGCAGAACTTTCCTCTGTCCCTTCTTGCTCACATCTGTTCCTTATGAATCACTCACACATTCCTGCCTTCACCTTCTACGAGTTCCATCATCTTTGCCTTGGTGCTGTTTACATGAGCTTCTACCTCGCAACTGTCATCAGAAAGTACACAACACCCACTTCGGTTCAAGGTAATACTAGAGAGAGAGAGGCACATGCTTTGATTTCGCATCTTGTACTGAAATGGTCCATTTGATTCTTTTCCTTTCTTTGGTGTAAGACCCTCTTAGACCCTCCGATGCAGGCATTATACTCTTTCATGGCACTGGCCACTGAGGCAATGAATGTCAGGCCTGTCCTCTCTTTCCTTTTCACAAGACATGTTTTCATCACACTTCTTAGTTGCGTAATACTTGGTAATTATCTTTTCCCTCAACTGAACCATTTGGTCTATGAGGAAAAAGATCTTGTGGCAATATGGTGCTTCCTGGAGGGGGCAAAATGGTGGTCCATGTCTGTCTCACTTACCAGTTTGTTGTGGATAAAGCAGCTATTCAAGAAACATTTGTTGAATAAGGAAGTGAATGAATGAACATCTTACATGGCTTTTGAAAGACCATGTAGAGATAATATTAATAATAGTAGTAACTGATACTATATCTTATTTGATATTTTCCAATGCACTTCTATATACATGACCTTTCCTAATTCTCAAATTAATCCTGTGAGTTAGATATACACTTACTTTATTTTTAGATCTTTGATCTCTATCTTGCCAGTGACTGGGTAATTCTAGAATATAGATTTCTCTCTTCTAAATCCCATATCCTTTCATTACATTAACCTAAGATTTTTGGCTTAATGTAGTGTTGATATAATAGGATAGCATAAAATAGAATTACCAAGTTCTCATAAAATTAAAAGAAGATAAAAGCTCGGTGAAAAATTTACTTATTTATTAAGTCAACATATTTTTATTGAGCTTCAACATGTATTAGTCACTCATTAACATGCTGAGAATACAGAGTGAAAAAAGATATAAAAGGACCCTGTCCTCATGAATCTTACATTCTAACAAAAAAAGAACAAGACATGTCAAACAGAAGATTAAAAATGGACAAATATATTCTTAGCCTAGTGTTCATGCATATGAATAGATATGAATGGTATGAATAGATAAATAGCAATGAACAGATGCTGAGAAAAAAATAAAAGCATAAAATGGACATAGAAATATAAGATTAAAAAAAAGAGAGAGATGGGTGCTGGGTGGCTCAGTAGGTTAAGCATCTGATTTTGACTGAGGGTCTGGGGATAGAGCCCCACATCGGGCTCCTTGGTCAGTGGGGAGTCTGCTTGTCCCTCTCTCTCTCTTCCTCAGTTTCCTCAGTTTTTCCAGAGTTTACAATATCTTTAGTATTTGATAAAAAATAATCATATTGAGGGCTCTCATTTTGTAATAGTATTTGCTAATACTGGAATAAACTGCTGCCATAAACAGAATCCATTGTATTTTAAACTAAAAATATCATTCACTCTAGATTAGCATTAATTTATACATTTTATTTGGCCTATTGAATCAGTAGCTTGATTTTTCATTTCTCTGTAATAGGAAGATCTTGTCATATACTTGCCATGGTCTTACAGTGGGCAAGCTATGCTTCCCCAAAACACATCTATCTTGGCCAGAGGCTTGAAATGTGATGGAGTCCTCAAACTTGCCCTGTGACACTTTCACCATTGTCTTGAGAGTACCCTGCATTGTAAAACCCCCTGACCCCATGTGAATGAGAAAGTGGGGCAGATATGAAACCAATCAAATCAAACCCAGCAGGCCTGGCCAAGAATTAGCATTCCCCAGCCACTTTGCAGACGTGGGACTGAGAAATAAGTGCATATTTCTACATGTCACTGTTACTGTTTGTTATTCAGCATTGTTTTGATGATAGCTGACAAACAAAACATAACTCTTTCCCGCAGTGTGATACAGACTTACTTTAATTCTTGCTCAGTGTTCTTTTAGATGTCTGCTATTGTTTTAAGTAGTTTCCTCATAAGGAAATTCCAGAAGAAAAGGAATTTATTTCAAAAATATATTTGTACAGTCTTCCAGTGTTTAATAAAGAGCAAAATTTTTAAAAGATATTTATTTATTTATTTATTTATTTATTTATTTATTTATTTATTTATTTATGAGAGAGAGAGAGAAAGCAAGCACAAGCTGGGGAGCAGATAGAGAAGCAGACTCCCCACATAGCCAAAGCCAGAAGTGGGGCTCCATCTCAGGACTCCTGCATCATGACCTGAGGCAAAGTCAGAGGCTTAACCAACTAACTGAACCACCCAGGGGCCCCTAATAAAGCATATATTAATGTCATTCATGGGTTATTATCCGTAGTTCAGTAGCACATGGGCTCTATTTAACGTTCAAATAAATCTAAAAGAAAATTGACTGTTGCATTTCATTTGTTTTTTTTCTCTACCCTATCCCAACCATAGTCCTCCATTTGCAAGCAAAAAATATTATTTTTTTTCCGCCCTCCCTTCTTCTTTTATGCCTGAAAATAGGAAGGGAAAAAAAGTACTTGTACCCAAATCACATACTACTGCTGTGCCTACTAATTTACACAATGGCTCAGTTTTGAGTTAAATAAATATTGTGTAAGAGCCAAAATAAAATCCATCATTTGGCATCAAACTAATGCCTGACTGATATTCCACTAAAACTTTGGGTTCCACTGCTCCACAAACTAAGGCTAGCATTCTAACCCGTCATTTGTGGTAAGAATGGTATCCTACATCAGGTCACCACTTTTTCCATTTTTGATATTCAGCCCTTTTACTTTGTGATCCATTGCCTCATAAACTTGGGAGAGACTAAGCTGGAGAGGCATGAGTGAGAGGAAGAGAAAGGAAAATAATTTAGAAGACTGTGGAAATCAGATATGACAAAGAAAACACCCAGACAGCAAGTGAATTATTCACCCTTATCTTTCTCATTCCGTCCTTAATAATCACAAATGACGAAGTGAGATGATATCAAGTTTACAGATTTTAATCTTGAATGTTTTAATAGTTTTTCCCTATATTTGCTAAATCCTCTGAGGGTTGGTTGGTCATCTATTCACAAGTTTGTATATAATTAAAGTTGATCATTAATATTTTAAGATATTGCCTGACCATGAGAGCACTGAACCCCAAAGCATTGGCCACCAAACAAAAAGAAGAAGAAAAGAAAAATAAAAAAGTAAACAGCCAATCTACTTCAGACTCTAAGGATGGCATGTCAGAAAGTTAGCAAAGATATGAAACAAATTTTAATGTAAAGGGCATAGAAAAAGAAAGGGGGGCATGGAAAATAATAAGAATGATCATCTTAGAATATATATGCTTATTTCTATGACTGCCTATATATTGAAAATTAGGGATAAAAATCCTTCATGTTGGGGCACCTGGGTGGGTTGGTAGCTGAGTGTCTGTCTTCGGCTGAGGGTGTGATCCCAGGGTGCCGGGATCGAGTACCTCATCAGGCTCTCTTCAGGGAGCTATTGTATCTACAATCTAAAAAGACTTTACCCAGAAAATACTCAGTATATATATAACTAGAAAGATTCCAGAAAAGGGAAGAGCTTCCCCTCTGGAAGAGGGGAGAATTTATTAAATATTTCCAAGTCTTGGTCACATTACCATTTGTCTTTATCTAAATTCAGATATCTGGATCATTACAAATTACTCCAAACTGACTTTTCTTATGGCAAAGGAGCTAAATGGGACCATTTTGGTGGAAAATATTCAACAAATGTTTCTGGAGCACCCACTAAGTCCAGGTACTGTACCAAGCTCTGAGTACAAAGTAAGGTAAAGTAGTGAGCTAGACAAGCATGGCTTTGCTCTCATGAGCACTCTCAATCCAGTGGGAAAGATCTAATTTGAAAGTTAAGAGATGTTACATAGGATATTATAAATGCTAAAAAGATCCCTAAAAGAAACAGTGAAGGAGATATCTCGTTGACGATTCACCATCATCAAATCCTAAATTGCCAAACTTTATTTATTTACCCCTGATGGATAAAGAGGTTTTTTAGGTATTTGTAATAATTTTTGTGATCTTTTTTATGATTTCCATCGTAATTTGTTGGTTGACCTATCTGCATATAATGTTAAAGATAGTACCCTTGAGACTTTGTACTTTGGGGTAACTAGCCAAGGGTACAACTTACATCTTTTCAAAATTGTTGATGTTTATATCTTCCAAGCCTACAGATGTTGTCCAGGCTGAAATTGGTTTCAATCTTTCTGAAAGCAGAATATTCATGTTTTTTACTACTGGCCAAAAGTATGTTATTTATTTGAAATAGTATGTGCATAAATATATGCTAACTTTATCCCAGGACACTAGTAACTGAATCACCAACTTTTAAAAATGTAGTCATTTGTTGTTTTTAAAACAACAGTTTCTAAAACAATGATTTTCCCTAATCATACTATTGGTAAGAATTGACTGTATTTTCTCTTATCTTTTGAAGTTCTCATGAGGGAGGACAATGTTTTGAAATGCTATCTGGTAATTGTTTATTCCTGGTAATTCTTGCTGCCCTGAAGTTCTCTACCCACTGCATGAGGCATCCTTAACTTTAGGAAGAAGGCAGAGGCCAACCAAAAGTGAGAGCAATACAGTTCGGATTTTGACTTTTGAAACTTACACTCGATGCTCTCTTCACAGATGATAAATTTGAGAATCTAGGTTTTTTAGAAAAAGAAAATAATCGAAATTAAATGATGATGATGATGATGATGATGATGATGATGATGATAGAGGTGATTTAAATGGGCACAAGCAGAGACTGTCAAGCAAGGACATAAAGTTTTTACCATAAGCCACAGAGTAAGAAAGAAGAATGTATGATTTAGGGATACTTCTCATCCAACAGAAAAGAGAATGTCCTCAGAGCTGGACAGAGAATGCCTAATGGAATTGAAAAGGATGTATAGCTTTCTCCCTGTCCATGAATATGTGCATGTAACACACACACACATACACACACACACACACAAACCATTCCTACTCCGGGCTGAAATCCCAAGATACAAGGCAACCCTTTCTCAAAAGACCTAGCACAAAACAAAGTCAGGTGGAAAATATAGCTGAGTCTTAGCAGGTCAAATAACACCAACAATGGCCCACAGAGGATTGCCTCCAGCTGGGTGATATGGCAATGCTCCCTGGCGACAATCACTGTGAGTTGTATATACAGGGGAAAAAGCATGGGTTACAACAGGTATGGAGTCATCAACAGGAAGACTGTGACAACAACTGACATCCAGACAGCAGATTGGACTATACATCTGGGATCCAGTCAGGGACAAATATCCTTTCCCAGCCAGAAAAAAATCCGTAAGCCCAGCCTATACTGAGCTCAGGCCTTGAGAGAAGAGCAGAAAAAGGGAGAAACGGAGAATGCAAAATGTGACTAAATATTCACCCATCAGGGACTAACTTTACAAGCCAGAAGGGACTGAGCTGCCTTGAAATGGTTAAGATTAGGCCCTCCCACCATCATCTATGGAAGATTGAGTTCACCTATTAAAAAAAAATTGAACTTTTGCATCTATGACTTATAGTGTACACACTTAAGTCTAAGTGTGTATTACACTTAAGACAGTAATTTTATCTGGGGGATCCCTGGGTGGCTCAGCGGTTTAGCGCCTGCCTTTGGCCCAGGGCATGATCCTGGAGTTCTGGGATCAAGTCCCACATCAGGCTCCCTGCATGGAGACTGCTTCTCCCTCTGCCTGTGTCTCTGCCTCTCTCTCCCCCTATGTCTATCATGAATAAATAAGTAAAATCTTTAAAAAAAAAAAAAGACAGTAATTTTATCTGGCTGTACCTCAGTTCAAGTATAAATATAACAAGGAATGCCGAGGTCTACTTGTAAAGTGCACTCATTCACTTATAATATTCTCCAAAATATATCTTCCACCAAAACACCAGCTTGAGCCTGTATTATTCATAGATGCATCTCTATTATCTGGAGCAGTGCCCCACATATAATGGATACTCAATGATTTTTTAATAAATAAAATATAAAATTGATTGTTCTATAATTACTTCATAAAGGAAGTCCCTAAAAGATTTAAAGATCTCTAATTTTCAAGCTTCTTATGCTGGTACCCTTGATTTATTCCTGACTTTAATATGAATAGCCAATCTGATGAAAAATAGAAATCAGAAAGTGCTATGGACTTAAATGTATCTGTGAAAATTTTATGTTTGAGCTTTACCTAGCCCCTTATGTAAGTGTGTTGAAGATAGGGCTTTCAAAGAGGTGAAAAGGTTAAATTAGGTCTTAAGGGTGAAGTCCAGATCCAATAGAAGAGGAAGTGTTCTGGTGTTCTTAGAAGAGGAAGAGGCACCAGAGTTCTCTCTCCATATGTGAGGATACCAAGTGAAGGTAGTTCTCTGCAAGCCAGGGAAAGGCTCCCCACCAGAATCCCACCATGCTGGTACCCTGATCTTAGACTTCCAGCCTCTAAAACTGTGATAAAATAAACCTGTTGTTTAAGCCAATAGTATTTGTTTTTTATGCTAGTCACAGAGAGAGAGAGAGAGAGGCAGAGACACAGGCAGAGGGAGAAGCAGGCTCCATGCTGGGAGCCCGACGTGGGATTTGATCCCGGGTCTCCAGGATCGCGCCCTGGGCCAAAGGCAGGCGCT
The DNA here is from genome assembly GCF_048418805.1 of Vulpes vulpes. Classification (NCBI taxonomy): domain Eukaryota; kingdom Metazoa; phylum Chordata; class Mammalia; order Carnivora; family Canidae; genus Vulpes; species Vulpes vulpes. The sequence continues at coordinate 19,898,191 of NC_132783.1, forward strand.
AAACCGCTGTGCCACCCAGGGATCCCCAAGCCAATAGTATTTTGTAATGGCAGCCTAAGCCAACTAAGATTGGAAGTGATTGTTTTTCAGTACTAAGAATCATCAATGTGACCTAACTAAAATAAAATAGTAAATAGTAAACTTCCTTGGTTACTTTAAAATGTAATCATTTTGAGGTACCTGGGTGGCTCAGGTAATGATCCTAGGGTCTGGGATTGAGTCAGTTGGGCTCCTGGCTCAGTGGAGAGTCTGCTTCTCCCTTTCTCTCTGCCCCTCCCCCCACTCATTCTCTCTTTCACTCACTCTCTCAAATAAACAAAATCAAAATAAAATAAAATAAAATAAAATAAAATAAAATAAAATAAAATAAAAAAGTGTGATTACTTTTGATGCAAATTGTCAAGATCACGTCTACAACTACTCACAATCTACATCAAGACAACCTCATTTGGGGCTCTACTGTATATCCAGACACAGAACTAAAAAATAAAAAAGGCTCACCAGAGAAAAGTCGGTAGCTGACATCCTTGAAATTAACATTTTGGAACTCAAATAGACATTTAATGGTCAAATACATGTAATACTATAAGTAAACAAGTCTAATTTTCAAAGGTATAAAATTTCTAATTAAAAAAGCCTTGACCTTGCCTCTTCTTTGCCTTATGATTATGTAAAGTTTCATTTTCATTATTATGCCAATTTCCTACCTTCTCTTCCCACTCCCACTGAGATTTTTCTTAAGCCTTTTCTTTTCATGTATTATGAATAAACTCAATGCAGTTGTCTGGGATTTATTCCAAGTAAAGAACAATGAAACTTTAGCTTTTGATTTTTATATTCATAAGTTGTTTTTGGAAAGGGACCATTTGAGAAACACTAGTAGTAATTGCCTGCTATGCAGAGTTGTGAAGGATCAGTACCCACAATTGCAATTCACTTGAAAGCAAAGCACCAGGAGCCCACAAAATGCTCTCGGTCTAGTGCCAAACCTAAATTTCATTCTCTGGAAAGAACTGTTCCTTCCACTGGAAAAGACAGATACCAAACTGAGAAGCCTTTTCTGTGTTTGTTTTAGGAATGGCTTCATCATTGGGCCCTAAGTAAAATAATTCCATCAGGAAGGGGGGTCAGGGATGGGGAATATTGATATTAATTTACACAACTGAAATGTTTTAAAATACAAATTATGTTGCAGTAAAAAAACTATCTTAAAATCTCAGTTGCTCACAAAAAGGGTTTATTTCTTGCTTGTGAATTTTATCACGCATAAAGTGCATTTTCACTCCTTGTCTTCATACGAAAAACCAGGCCTCTCTCTACATTTTCCTGATTATCATGGCACAGGGGAAAGAAGAAATGCCCAATGCATGTTGACTCAGATTTATGCTCAGAAGACACACATATCATTTCTGTTGGTTTTTATTGGCCAAAGCAAGTCACCCTGCCAAGTGTGATGTCAGTAGGTCAAGGAAATATAATCCTCCCTTTGGCAGGAGGTTCAAATATCTGGGAACAAGAGCACAACTAACCACAACACCTTCCTATACAACTGGATTCCAAATTATGATAAATTCACTAATAAACAAATAGATTTTTTTATTTAATACTTTTCTATTCGAAGGAGGATGAAGAGGATGGGGTTATTGACTTTATTTTTATTAACTGCCAGGATCAATGAAAGGCATTTTACATGTGTTATCTCATTTAAATTGAAGACACTGATACATAATTATCCCCATTTTAAAGATGAAGCTAGTGAGGCTTAGTGATGTTAACCTGTTCTGTGTTGCATACATGCTAAGTGATGAGGTGGGACTGACTCAAAGCTATTATGCATACTAATAGTAGTAACTTGTTGGTTTATGTATGTGCTCAAAGATACATTTTTTTTACCTTTTTTCTTTATAATCTAGGTTATCTCAAGTTACAGTGACAGAGGTCTTTTGAACAAAGCATCAATTTTAGGGCAGAGAGCAGCACACCTGAGAATGAAGGTGACGAGAATTAGTTGTCTCAAGTGACCTTAGCAGCACTCTACTGTCAAATGGGGATGTGTCCATGTAGACCATGATGGGGTCCAGAGCAATGAAAAGTTTATAAATGACCAGTGGATAATTATTCCTGACATGTGAGGTCTGATCCTTTAAAGCTGAGCAGAACTAATTTTATTATTGCGAACATTTTTAATTTGTTTATTTGACTTTGGGGAAGAATGAGGATATGCAAGAGAAAGGAAGTGGTGTGCCTTGATAGTCTTCTGAATTAGGAAATTAATTTGAGGGGCGCCTGGCTGGCTCAGTTGGTAGAGCATGTGATTCCTGATCTCATGGTCATGAGTTTTTGAGCCTCATGTTGGGGTAGAATTTACTTAAAAATAATAATATTAAATTAATTTAATTCAGTCTATCAGAAGTCTATTGGAGACTACAGAAAAACTCACAGCAACCTCAGGTTTCTTTTTAGATTTGAAGAGTCCCCAAGGGGCACATGACTGGTACTGCCATCTGTGTCCTCGAAGTGGTGGTGGTGGTGGCAGCATCCTGTGTACACACATACAGCTAATAACAGGGCTTAACACATCAAGCCAAAGATTTATATTGAAAATTGAGTAAGTGCTCCAGAAATACTTCTCATCAATAAGTCCACAAGGAATTGTTTACTTGTTTGGGTTGAGTTGGGTTGGGTTTGCTTAGAATACTGAAATTAGTCACTTTGTTCTTCCTTTCTACTTTATTTTGTAAGACTCATTCTGATAGTAGAAAACAAGTGCAAAAGACTCTCCCACTGACAGTACCTTTATCCCGGGCCATCTCAAAATGTTATGCTCACGTTATTTTTAACAAAGCAGGTACTCCTGAGGTGCCTGCATGGCTCAGTTGGGTAAGCCTCTGACTCTGGATTTCATTTCAGGTCATGATCTCAGGACTGTGAGGTTGAACCCCACATTGGGCTCTGCACTCAGCAGGGGTCTGGTCAATATTCTCTCTCCCCCTGCCCCTCCCTCTCTAAACATAAATAAATAAATCTTAAAAACAAAAACAAAGCAGGTGCTCCTTGGAATCTCTGAGATCTTTATGAGCATTTTTTTTTTATTTTTTTTAAAGGTTTTATTTATTCATGAGAGACACACAGAGAGAGGTAGAGACACAGGCCGAGGGAGAAGCAGGCTCCACTCAGGGAGCCCGATGTGGGACTCAATGCCGGGACCATGGGATCACGACCTGAGCCACAGGCAGGTGCTCAACCACTGAGCCACCCAGGCATCCCCTTTATGAGTATTTAAAGCAGAATATAAAGAGTGGTCAACCTCCATTTTTAATTTTCCTTATGATTAGAATTTCTACTTGTATTATAGATTTTTATTACTAGTGTTCTCTACTGCTCTTAAATAAAAGTTGTATGTGGAGATCCAATGATCTTGTTACAGACATACACTATATATATAAACAACAAAATAAATAAATAATAATATAAATTATCTTTATAGTCACCAAGATTGCTTATTTATAACTGAGGTGTCAGTGCACCCTAGTTGTTAAAATTTGCAATGCTTCCCAAGTCCATGCAAGGAGTGCTTTGTATTTCGCCTTTCACAAGCTGACCTGCTTACTATCTTTGGTACGTCCCCTGCTTCTTGTTGTTGACCACTGGCCACCTGTTATAAACCCATTGTTACCAATGGACTAAAAGACACCTAATACTCCAGGCCTAGAGAGTGTTTTGCTAATCTCTTCTTCCATAATTCAGTCTAAAGAAAAGTGAAAATAATACTTCCTTCCCTATCCCTAAAGATACTTTCAAGTACATTCCTGGCTTTAAATCACTATGGGCAGATACACACAGTCCTAAATCATATATATATAAAAAAAAAAAACAACAACTAAAAAAACCCTAAAGGCTCAAGTGTATTAGGGTTCTCCAGAAAAACACAATCAATAGGAGATAAATAGATATATTTTATAAATGGAGACTCATTATGAAGAATTGGCTCACATAATTATGAAGGCCAAGAAGTCCCATGACCTGCTATCTTCAAGCAAGAGACCCAGAAAAGTCAATGGCGTAGCTCCAGTCCATTTCCAAAGGTTTGAGAACCACGGTTGCTGATGGTATAAATCCTAGTCCAAGGGCAGAAGAAGACCAATGTCCAGCATAAGTAGGAAAACAAGAGGAAGAAGGGTGAATTTCTTTTGTCCATTCTATTCAAGCCAAATGATGCCTAACCACATTGAGATACTTTCCTAACCTACTAATTCAAACACTGGTTTTATCCAGAACCAGTCTTAGAGACACACCTCAAAATAATGTGTTATCTCGGCATCCCATGGTGCTCTCACATTAATAATGTACAATTAGCCATCACATCAAGTAACCTAAAACAATTATTCAAAAGTGGAAGTGTCTAACTCCATAAGAAAATACACTTACTACAACTGCTGAGCTTTAATTCTAGCATATATTGCTGATGAATCTAAGATTCACTTTCCAAAGCCAATCTTCTCTGTGAAGTCAGATAAAATTTAAAAAATAAAATAAAACTGTCTGAATATTTATTTTCTAGGAAAAGATATGATCATCAATAAGAATGACTCCTTATAAATGGAATGAAAAAATATTTCTTTTGATTTTTTGAATTTTTAGTGTCAAGAGTTTTATATACTGTGAAGTGAGTCATTATTTTATTTATGTCTTTATTACTATGAACAAATATTTCATTTATGTGAAAATCCAGAATGCAGGGAAGAAATTTTGTAACACCGAGAATTTTCAGAGTCAATATTCATTTTTCATTTCCTGGTGCATTATATCCATTCAAATATATAACACAAACTTGTTTTAATCAACATTAGAACTTTATTTGTACAGCTGGATATCATTTAAATAAAGATATGAAATACTTTTGACTGATTTATTTTTATTAAGATTCAAAACAATCACAATGTTTTAAAGAGAAATACAATAAGTTGAAAATATGTTTTTAGATGTAAATATTCTTGTTAATTTTATATATTCCTTTCAACAGTCCTATATAATAGTACAATAAGACTAAAATGATAACTGGGGTGAAAAGTGAAAACCTCCAGATTTCAAATATTTTCTTTCGTCTTAGGCTATAGCCCAGAAAACATGACCACTATTGTTTGAAAAGGAATACAAAAAGAATCTTTTTTAAATGAGAGAAAGATATTGATTATTGATGGTAGTTGCAGGTATAACTTATTGTACATGTAACTAAATGCTATCTAAAGATTCACTTTGATGTATAATTCTTTAATAAATTTCATGGACTTCAGGTCTGTAACAGGTCAAAGGAAATCTTGTGCTCCTTTTCTCTTTAAAACACAAAGCCAACTCCACATATTGTGGGGGTTTTATTGAGTAAAACTTGGGATTCAGAATTATCTCAGGATTGATGGTATATTTATTTAAGAAATTTTCTAACAGTTTCAATCAATCTTTAGTAGGTCCAATTTGGTCCTTATTGAAATTTACTTATTCCCTATCCCTAAAGTGAGGAGACTTCAAGAGAAACCAAGTAGACTTTTCATTTATGAAAAATGTTTGAGTCACTACTTTATGCTAACAGAAAAAGACATGAACAGATTAAGAAGAAGGAAGACAGCTCTTAATATTTCTAAACAATAAAGGAAAAGAGGATATTCTATGCAGATGACTCCAAGAATTACAATAATGACAAATCACAAATTCCCCTAGTGGAAGATATCTGAGGAGTCACTCAAAATAACTAAATTAGAAAAGTTGAAATGGCCACCACAACCTCAGAAAGCAGAGAACAGACCTGTGTAGACAGGACACACTGACTGCAAAATGACAAATAGGTGACTTTCATGACATGTTGTGATATCAACAATCATGCTTCAGGACTTTGATTTTCATCTCCAGCTTCCCCACTACACAAACATGCACACACATCCATATTCTCACACTCCTGCACTCAACTAGATCTATTTGCAGACTCAGCCCCTCCACAGTCAGGATACCTTTAAATAAATTAGACCAAACAAGATAACTTAGAAATGCTCTGAACTCACCAAAGCAATTGCTTGTTCACCTTCTATCTAGATCTAGAATAAATGTTTCCTAGGTGTTCTGATATCCTAATGACAACTTCCTGATAAAGCACTAATGAGAACGAATCTTCATAGATTCATATTTTATCACTATGAAACTCAACCCTACTTTTGAAATACAGAACTTAACTCATTTTGCAAAGAAGGAAAACAAGTTGCAAACTTACAAAGATTTAATTAATGAAGCAAATAAACAAATCGCCAAACAATCTGCAATTGCTGGAATTACATTTTGAAAAAACCTAGCAAAAAAAAAAAAAAAGAAAAAGAAAAAACCTAGCATCCAGGGTCATGTACCACATAAGGTTAAGTAATTCATATTACATGATGATACTCGCTTTCGGGAGTTTTTCTAGTTATTAAAACCATTTCACTCACTGAAGTGAGTTGCATACTTTATAATCAAGTAAAATAAAAATGTGATGCTTTTGTAGGGAGTGAGCAAAACAAACTCAGAGAGCAAGATGTCTTCTTCTAGGGCAAGATGATAACTTACCTGTGAGTCTCACTCCCTGTTGCTATTGTGGCTGTTGTTTAAAGATTTTAGTTTTAGTGATCTCTACGCTCAAGGTGGGGCCCGAAGTCACAACCCCAAGATCAAGAGTTGCAAGCTCCACTGACTGAGCCAGCCAGGTGCTCCTCTTACTCCCTTTTAAGTGAAATTATGTTACAAATAATTCACATTCTAGACCTCAAGTTTTTTACTTTCAGTTTTGGGTCTGGTGGTATCAGGACACATCCTGAAGAGAAGGTCTATGGGACCATTGACCCTACTAGAGGTTTCTTCTATTTGTGGCATAGTTTGGGAGTTGAGCAAAGGTCCACTGTTGAGGAGGCGGCAGAGATAACAGGGATGGATGTCAGGCCGATGTGGAGAGGCAAGATACTGCCAGGTGGGAAGGCAAGAGAAAGGTAGAATTAGTGAGGGTATGTTCAACGGCACTGGACTAAGAGGCTACTAAAAAGGTTCAGTGTAAAGAGTCACTGCCTTAGAATCATTAAGCCTCTTTGATTACTTAGCTACTGTAAAACAATATACAGAGAGGGACCCGGTGAACGGAGGACGTTCCCAGTTCACCAAAATCCTATATTGTGCACTAATATTTTGTTCTCATTTCAACTAAGAAGTTCAACAATGGCTAAGTAACTATCATGTACAATGACGATGCTAGATATTTGGAGGAGTCAGAAATAAATAAGCCACAATCCTCCCCTTGAGAAATTTTTGATGCGAGAATCTGAGAAAAAACGAGAAAGAAATATTTCTACAGCATCTACATTTACAAAGGACAAAATCCAAACACATCCTTCTATTTAAGCCTCATAGCAAACTTATGAAACACCTCACATACTTTTCATCATATTTAATTGATGGTTCAAAGAGGCTCAAGTTGGTTAAGAGAATCTCCTATCATGTAAAAAGTATTTAAAGAAAGAACCAGAGCTAGGGTCTGGATTATCTCAAATTAAAATAAATTTTGAGGGATCCCTGGGTGGCGCAGCGGTTTTGCGCCTGCCTTTGGCCCAGGGCGCGATCCTGGAGACCGGGATCGAATCCCATGTCGGGCTCCCGGTGCATGGAGCCTGCTTCTCCCTCTGCCTGTGTCTCTGCCTCTCTCTCTCTCTCTCTCTCTGTGTGTGACTATCATAAATAAATAAAAATTTAAAAAAAAAAAAGAAAGAAAGAAATTTTGACCATTGCTTTTTTTCCCCACAATATGTGACAGGTATGTGTGTGTGTGTGTGTGTGTGTGTGTGTGTAGCTAATATATAACCTTTCCATGGAAACAGTCATGAAAATATAGAGAGATAACCTCAGTTTCAATCGAAGGAAAACCAAAATTAACGAACTGAAATTTTCCATATTGTAAAGAGATTTTACTTGCCTGAGGTGGGACTTTAAAACAGAGAGAACCTGGGTGCCTGGGTGGCTCAGCGGTTGAGCATCAGCCTTTGGCTCAAGGTGTAATGCCAGAGGCCGGGAATCGAGTCCCACATCAGGCTCCCTGCACGGAGCCTGCTTCTCCCTCTGCCTGTGTCTCTGCCTCTCTCCCTCTATGTCTCTCATGAATAAATAAATAAAATCTTCAAAAAAAAAAAAAAAACAAAGAGAAGTTGCCGCTCATCCCTTATGGAATATCCTTAGCTAAGATACTCGGAGCTTAGTACCTAGCAAGCTTTAAGCCAGTAACCCCCACAACCTCTTTCCATATTTTATAGGGGTAGATGCTTTTTGAAGTTTCCATACCATGTAATAGCATCGCTAGCATTTCCCATGAGTGTGTTTGTTTCTACCTGCACCCAGCGGAACACATCCCCCCTTGAGTTCATTTCTTTCTACAGCCACCCATTCTGCAGCCTACATTTTCTGTAAAGTAACACAGTTGGAACTGGAAGTGCACAGTTCACACTGATGATGTAGGACGTTAGAATTGCACCAGAAAGGGGAAGAAGGTGAAAAGGTGAAAAGCCAAGAGAACAGCATACCTGGAGATGGTGTTTTCTCATGCACTTCCTCAAGGAAGAAAGTTCAATAAACTGTTTCAAATTGTCCTTAATCCATGGAACCATGTCTTCAGCTATGACAGAATGTATAGGCTCCTGGTTCAGGGTCTACACCACATCTTATGTGACAGAAAGCCCGCATCCCAGGGTATGTTATGTTCTTCTAGGTGATAGGGGATACCATGAGACCCATAAATCTTATGGGCATCGCTTCTTTTTCTGTAAAATGAGCTCCATCACCAGTAGCAGTAGCATTGATATGTAAAATATCATGACAAAGAATAAGAACTCAGCAAATGCAGAGAATTTAGTGCTGGGAGAAACAGAATAGAGGGGAGTCCATATTAAAAAATAAGCATCCATTCCAGTGAGAACAATTCTCTACCCCTTCCATGAAGAAAGGGAAAGAATATTACTTAAATCTTAGCAGGAATCTAGCTGGTCCAGACAAGGTATTGTGCCTCTTTGGAGGCTCAGCGTTACTCATACTTGACAGCCTGAGTACTCACCTAGAACAGTAGCCAGGCTGGGGAAAGGGAAATCCGTGCCGTTGAACACATGCATGACCTCCGCCCTGCCACCATGGCCACGCTGTCCATGAGTCCATGATGCAAACCCTGGGGAAGGTGGGGAAGGAGGCTGACTGACACCCACAGAATTGTCATTCTGTGACCCTATTTTGGCAGCCCCTCCTACAGTAAAGGCTCAGGGGGGACATCCACCCGCACACGCATACTGTCACACTCCGTGTTTTCCAACTTGCCTGCCCATTACCTCTTTTGTGGACTCCTTATTGCTGATCCTCTTGTTCCCTCCAAGTCACTTCCAGCTCCAAACTGACACTCACTACCAACGAATATATGCAGATGCATACTTCTAGAGGGAACAAACACCAGATATATTGTTCAAATGTCTACCTTGGAGAGGTTTTTCCTTCTTCAGTTTTTAGCCTAGGCCAAGTGGCAGCCTACTTTAGGGTTGTACCAGAATCATCTGGAAACAGGCTCAATTTTTCTCTCCCTGGGTTAACTGGTTATCAGAAACTGCCCATGAGGTCTTAGTTGTGGTCTGAGGGAAAGGTGGCAATACAGCAGAAGTGGGTGTCATGGAGATATGTTATCGACAGATACAGTATTTTCATACCTATAGGGCCTGCTGAAGCTTCACGACCCATATACCACTTTTTCTTGATTATGTACAGCGGCTGCACCTTTCACACCATTCCTTGAAGGGTTATATCATACCCAGTTTGTAATGGACACCTCAAGTCTTATGGTCACTCAATATCCTGTGACCAGCTCCTCAGTCTCTATAAGAGCCGAGCAGCAAGCCAAGAGCCATTTTTCAACACTCGTTGGACAAAAAGGACATGGAGTTCTTCCACATTTCTAGAATTCCACACTGTGATTGTCACTGGGGCTTACTGAAGCCTCCTCCGTTCAGTACAGTGATCTGCTGCATACTCTCAAGCATCACTGTGTGACCTGCTTACCCTCCAGGATGCACCAGCTCCAGAGGTGCCTCTGGGCTTCACCAAATTAGGCAGCTTTGTGAGCAATCCTGTAAATGAGTTGAAGCAGCTTTTGCAAAGATTGCATATTTTGTCTTCAAATTTAAAGATGCCAAAAAGCATTGTGCCTCTTTCATGGAGGCAGGTGTTCCCAGGTACAGTAACTTATCCTTCACATTGGAAAGGTTACAGACATGCTGCAGACCATGGAGCTCTGAGGGATTTTACATGGCACGTCCATCCCTGCAGAGGCCAAACAAGCATGCTAAACTGAGATTTAATAGAAACTCGCATCTATGGCTCATTCGGTAATTCAATTTTTAACTTTTTTGAGGAATCTCTATACTATTTTCCACAGTGACTACACCAGATTGCACTGTCACCAACAGGGCAATAGGATTCAGTGTTTCATTTTTTTGACTTACATATCAAGTAAGAGTCAGTATCCAGCTCATGCAGATGTTATGTGAGTCCTAAGAAGATGGTGGTGCCTGTAGGGCAAATCTTTGCAATTCGTGCTTTGGTCCGGTTGCCCATCTGCACTTTGTGTGTGGCGTTTAAGAGCCACCACATAGCACTGCATTTCTGGTATCCCATCATCCTGCTGAAGTGGTCCATTTCATCATGGCATCTTCCTCTGTCATCTCCAGCTCTCAGAAGGCACTTACCACAGACCTTCCTAAGGAAATTGATGCTTCTCTTGTCAATGTATTTCCCAGTGCTTTGGTAAAGGCAGTATTTTGGGAAATGTTCTGGGGTATACCATGATGTAGTGGAAAAAAATGGAGAACATGATAAACCCTCAACATTTCACTTCCTCTAGGTCAAGATAAATTAAATTGAGCTTGGTTCACAACCCTCTGTCAGGAGCTGTCCTAATGTAATCTAATACACAGAGGGCAGGGAGACACTGAAGAAAGAAGCAACACTCCAGGTAGGAAGATGGAAGTTTTAATAACAGCAAAGAGGACTTTGTATACCACACTTATCTTGGGCAGCAGCAAGATGAATGGATCCCTGCACCTGCTCTCCAAATCTTAAGTTTGTAAGGAGGCCCTAACTGGGCTCAGTCACATACACCATGCAAGTGCTTTCAACATCACATCACCATCTCAAGGCTCCGTCCTTGGAAGAGGAAAACGCAAGTGGAACCCATGTTCCAAGGACAGGGGAGGGGTGAGGAGCCTCCAAGTGCCCGGTCCAGCTCATGGGTCAGTCAGTGGTCAGGTCTTTGTGTTCATGTTCCCCAGCAATGCTGTAATAAATGATCCTCAAATATCAGTGGTTTTATTTGTATATGAAAGATTTAGGTTTTATTTATACCACTTGTTCATAGCAAGTCAGCAAGGGGGTTCTACTCCCAGAGTTACTCAATGGACCAAGCTCATTAAATAGCCACCACCTTGAAACATTGCCTGTCACCATAGCACAGGGAAGAAATGCTCTGGAAGTGTGGATTCAGCAATTAAATGTAATAGCCTGCAAATGATGTGTGTCAAGTTCTCTAACAGTTTATTGAACAGAATTAGTTACACACCCTCTACTAACTAACAAGGGCACTTTTGTGATGTTCTCAGTAGAGGACTTGAAATATTTGTTAATGAGGGACGCCTGGGTGGCTCAGCTGACGCCCTTCTGCCTTCAGCCCTGGGCGTGATCCCGGTTCCAGGATCGAGTCCCACATCGGGCTCCTTGCAGGGAGCCTGCTTCTCCCTCTGCTTGTGTCTCTGCCTCCCTCTGTGTGTCTCTCATGAATAAATAAATAAATAAGATATATATTTTTTAAATTTTGTCAACGAAAATTAATGTCTACCACAGCTGCCATCATGACAGGGAAGTCTGACACCCCATTTTAATCTAATGAAGGCCACCACTGAGACTTCTCTTTGCCAGCCGAGCAGATTTTCAGTGCTGATCTCAGCCTCCCGAACATATTTGAGCGCACTGAATGCACATCTCTAATAATTGCCCGTATACATAAATTCAATTTGCAGTAACGACCTTCTTCCTTCCTCATCAGCACTCTTTGAATTGATTCTCATACATATTGCTCTAGTTTCTACCAAGGTAGATTAAAAAATCTTAAGATACTTTGCTTTCCACTCCATAATTGTTCTCCTGAGACATGCTGGAATCTGACTTTAATGTGGATCTGATGGCAATGATGAAGCAGACATGAAGAGAATTAGAATCTCTTTGGAGGTAACTGCCTTAAATCAAACCCTTGAAGGACTTTCAAGCAAGACAGCACAGGCTTCATCTGTGAGAAGGGACTACTGATAGCAAAATAGCTCATCAAGGCTTGGTGATTCACAGAACCCAGGTTCATCCAAATCCAGCAACTGTTCCTTCTCTCTCATTCTTAAAGTTACACACTTACGTGATCAATGTCCTAAATTTCCCATAGAAATGTGGGGAAAAAATAGAAGGAGACAAACCATGAGAGACTCCTAACTCTCTCATGGGAAACAAACAAAGGGTTACGGAAGGGGAAATGGGTAGGGGGGAAGGGGGTAACTAGGTGATTGGGCACTAAGGAGGGCACTTGATGGGATAAGCACTGGGTGTTATACTATATGTTGGCATATTGAATTTAAATAAAATAGGAAAGAAAGAAAGAAACAAACAAAGAAATAGCATTCCTAGGAACCTAATAAAAATAAAAGCATTACTATATAAGCCTATAACTATGATTATTAATTGCAATATTATTCACAGTGCTAAAAACTTGGGTAAAAGTTTAATTATCAACCAATAGGAAAAGGGTTGCCTAAATTGTTATATTTACACTTTGGAATAATATGTAGCCCACTATAAAAAAATTAAAATTTTACCACTTGCAAAAAAAGAAATGTGATGAAGCTATGAATTCAAACTGCAAGATCAGACTCTTATTTTTTTTAGCTATATTAACTCTGGGTTTACAAGAAAAGACCTTCTTAGAGCAGTCAGAGTAGGTCTCCTGTCCTCAGGGCATGCTGTGAGATTACCATTTAAAATTCAGGACATTTTATTCGCTTTCTTTAAGCCTTTTATTATTTCTGGAATTAGCCACTACCTAAAATGGAGATAGGTATCCTTTAGTTCCATCACAACGGTTTATCACAGCAGTTACAGAATGTGCCTCATGGGGCACCTGGGTGGGTTGTGGTTAAATGTCTGCCTGCAGCTCCCTCTGCCTATGTCTCTGCCTTTCTCTGTGTCCCTCATGAATAAATAAATACAATCCTAAAAAAAAAAAAAGAAAAAAAAGAATGTGCCTCAAATAGCCCCTTTCTTCCAGGGAACCTCAAGTAGTCATGTAATAGGTAGTTTTTCTACTTATTCAATTAACCACCAGTATCTCATTTTTCACTGGCAATTAGGTCATTTTGGCTTTTAGGCAGGCCAAACTGCTAAAATAATCTCAGATTCCATACTATGTAAATCTGTTTATGGGAATAAGTTTCAGTGCGGGAAAGAGAAATCAGTCTGGATGTTTCATACAGAAAAGGAATTGGGTACTTAAAATTTTGCTGAAATTAATGGAAAGGTGGAAGCCATAAGACTACCATCAGATTGCAAAGCCATGCCATGCAACTACTATCAAAATATCAGAAAACTGTTGCTGCTATTCTCAAGGAATTCTCAGGAAACATCTGGAAACTGGTGTTGCTATCACAGCTGCCCATACCACCAGAGAGGGACATGTGCAGTCTGGCCTTTAAATAATTTGTGTCTGCCAGAACCTGTCAGTCAACTATTACCATCACAGAAAGAAGAGCCTCTGTTTCATCTACCTTCCAGATTTAATGCAAGTGCATTTCCTTGAAATGTATTTAATCCTGCAAGGTAAAAATGACCTAAAAAGTACAAGTTGTATTTGGCTTTCTCTAAGTTAATTTATAACAAAAAGCAACCCCTATGGAAATTTCTCCTTAAAAAAAAAAAAAAAAACAAAAAAAACTGGTAGTTGTGAAACTGATTCTAAACTTTTGAATAAACAAATGAGTCAAGAATATCTATGAAAAAGAAGAGTTTAATGAAAGGAGTTTATGTGCTCAGAAATGAAAATGCATTGTAAACTTATATCAGTACATATTATATTAATGATATAAAATGTGTGAGATAGACCAGTAGAAAAGAACAGTCATCCAGACAGAAATGATACGTATAATAATGGAGTAGGGGATGACAATGGCTTCACAAATCAATGAGAAAAGAAGTTGCTTAATCTACCCAAATAATTTTTAGCAATTTGTAACAATACTAAAAACTCAAGTTTGAACCATTACTTCCTTAGTCTACATATTCTTTGGATAACTTTATGTAAAGTTATAAGTCAATAAAAATGGAAAATTATATAGGTAAATACAATTTTTATGACTGAACTTCCCAAGATAAATGCCCTCCTATTGCTCAGTCACTGAGATCTGTCTTATCAGACTTCACTCATCACCCATGGGAAGTTTCTGCTTTCCTAGAGGTGGTGGTGGGTTGCGGAGGGACAGGTAATAAATAATTTTTAATAAAACTCTAGAGAAGGCCTTTGTCATTTTCTGAAGATATTTTCAACTAGCATTGGGAAAAACTTGCTATTATGAAAAAAAAGCATTCTTTAAAAAGAAAAAGGTTTTATTTGAGAAAGAGAGTGCACAGGAGAGAGCATGAGAGAGAGCACAAGTATGAGGGTGGAGGGCAGAGAAAGAGGGAGAAGCAGACTCCCCTCTGAGCAGGGAGCCCCACTCTGGGACTAGATCCCAGGACCCCTGGGATCATGACCTGAGCTGAAGGCAGATGCTCAACTGATTCAGCACCCAGGTGCCCCATAAGTTAAGCATTCTTAATAAGGTTCTAAAATTCAAACCCAAGGCTATTCCTTTAAAGTTAAATAAATTAAAATGATAATCTACAGGAAGCATGTTTTTCTTAGAGAGAAGAGCCATGCAAAGATCTTAGGTGACAGTGGGTTCTGATGTGTTCAAAGAAGTAGGTAATGCATATCTGTTGAGTGAATGGATAATAGTTTACCCAAAACAGAGTAACATCAAGCCAATGATAAAGTTTGAGCTCATGATATATCTTTCAGGTAAAATTGCTTGTAAAAATTCAGTGAACAAAGTAAAACACAAAATCATCATTTTCTATCTTGCTTTGCCTGAACTTTTGGTCTACAAGTTCTTTTGAAACTGAGATCAAACCCTAATTTGCTCTGCCTTGTATTGATGAACCATCCATACTGCGGACTCCTTTCACATTTTCAACCCATCTCTATTTCTCTCACAAGTCCTTCAGCTCGCCATTGCTTATTTGCTGGTTGTCAAGCACACCATATTCATTTCCATCCCAAATCCTTTGTTCTTAGTGTTTCTCTGACCTGGAATGCCCTTCTTCTTCCTCCCCTGCTCTGTTTTTTATCAAAATGCCGTCAGAGCTTACTTCAGTCTTCAGTCCCTAAAGCCTTCATTCATTCTCTCCACAACCTAAACTCACACAACTCTAAATATCTTTTTCACCCAGTCTACTAAATAGTAACATTATTATTGATATTACTTTCCATTTTAGGTTGACAAATTTCTAGTAACTTATTTTGTTTTTTATTTATTTATTTTTATTTTTTTATTTATTTTTAATTAATTTTTATTGGTGTTCAATTTACCAACATACAGAAAAACACCCAGTGCTCATCCCGTCAAGTGTCCACCTCAGTGCCCGTCACCCATTCCCCTCCAACACCCACCCTCCTCCCCTTCCACCACCCCTAGTTCGTTTCCCTGAGTTAGGAGTCTTTATGTTCTGTCTCCCTTCCTGATATTTCCCAACATTTCTTTTCCCTTCCTTTATATTCCCTTTCACTATTATTCATATTCCCCAAATGAATGAGAACATACACTGTTTGTCCTTCTCCGATTGACTTATTTCACTCAGCATAATACCCTCCAGTTCCATCCACGTTGAAGCAAATGGTGGGTATTTGTCGTTTCTAATTGCTCTAAAACTTAGATTCAAAATTTTGAAAAAGTTGTAAGAGGTGTACAAAGAACTTTTGTATTTCTTTTACTATGTCACCCAAAATTTGTATTGTATTCTGAACTTCGTACATATAATTAAATATATAATATATATTTTAAAAGATAATATGATATAATTATATATAATATGTATATAATATATTATATATATATAATTAAAATCTGTGGCCCTGGATCTAATTGAGGATCTCAAATTACATTAGTTGTCATATCTCTTTAGTCTCCTATTCAATTTGAAACAGTACCTTCATCATTCCCTGTTTTCCTTGACTTTGAGAGTTTTAAAGAGTATAAACCCTCCTACCTGAAAGATGTGCTTCACCTATTTCCTTCTGATATTTACACATGTCCAGACTTAGGTCCTGTATCCTTCACTGGAACCTCACAGAAATAATGCTGTGATCTCAAGACATCATAGCAGAAAGCACACAATCAAGTTCATGTCAGATTTTTTTCACCATAAAGTCATAATTTTTCCATATGTAATTGATAAATATTTTATAGGAAGGTACTCTGAGACTTTATCAATACCTTATTTTTCATCAAACCTTTACTCCACAGCTTTCTTTTCCATGGATGACTCCTACCTGAACCCAACACCACTAAACTAATTGACAAAGGATGATTTTATTTACCAGCATTACAATTATTAGTTGGCAGTCTTCTGTAAGCATGACCTTTGCTTTCTCCTTGCTTATTTATTTTTTAATTTGTTTTTATCAGTGTGGATACATAGGTTTCTATTTCTTCCAATGGGTAATAAACTGTTGATATTATTATTTATTTTGATGATCAAATTGCTCTATACAAGTGGGACCCCTTCAAGGCAGGTCCTGTGTCTTTTTGAAGTGTCTCCAATAATTTTTTGGAACCTTTTTACTTTATGGCCCCATATGATATATAGGCTCAACTGGTACTCTTTCTGTGTCAGCCTTGAATCAGTCAATTATGCAGAGGGTCTTGGCTTATTTTAGGGGAATATGATATTTGGAAACAGAGGTCTGGTGCTCCATGTTCTTGTTGCTACTGAGGTATATCATTGCTTCTAGGCCTTCTTTAGTGGATATATTTAGAAATTAAATATGCACACATAGACATACACATGTATCTAGATCTACTTCTGTATCTATTTACCTACCAGGGTTTTTTGTTTTGTTTTGTTTTGTTTTTTGGTGAGTTCATGTCAACAACTCCAGTTCTATCTAATTCAATACTTTTCTAGTTTTCCTTCTTTACAAATTTGAAGTCCTTCCTCCAACAGTGAGAAATTTGGCTCCTAATATCCTTAATGTTTGCTTACTTGCCCATTCCTCCTGTATACAACACATTTCCTAACCACCCATCCACCACTTCTGAAGCTCCACGTGTTTTTGGCCCCATTGTTACTTCGTTGTCCTTGCAACTTCTTGGGCTTTGCCAGTCACTCGACCTTTAGTCATAGCATTGTCTCCGAAGAAAGGCAAAGGAAGACAAGAGAAAGAAAAAGAGAAAAAAATTGTGAAAGAAAAAACAACAGTTTTGTTTCATTCTTAAATAACCACAATTACTCTAATGAGATGTATGTGCCTGTCAGAGACACTGCACACCTTTTCAAACCCTGAAATTAGATCGGGCCTAACCACTGTCATTTTCTGCTCCACTTTGATTTTCACACAAAACTTGCTTTTATCACATGACCAAAAACCAAACTTCATAAAGATAAGAAGATATAGAAAGAACTGTAGTTCAAACTATTGTTGAAGCTACATACTATCTCAAGCTAGTAATTGACATAGCTGCCAATAGATGTTAAAGTGGATTGAAACCTCTAATTCTAAAATTTCCCATTTTTCTGAATTTAGGTAAGATATGAGTGACCCCAGGCAAAACTTTTAGAAACTTTTCCATTTTTCTCAGCGGAGCTGTAATGGAGTCCAAGCTTGTTCTGCTTCTCACTGCAGGAACAGCCAATATGGGCAAGCAGCCAAGGGGCAAAATGTTGGGGTAAAGAAAAGGACTTTATTCAAAACGCCAGC
Organism: Vulpes vulpes; assembly: GCF_048418805.1. Classification (NCBI taxonomy): domain Eukaryota; kingdom Metazoa; phylum Chordata; class Mammalia; order Carnivora; family Canidae; genus Vulpes; species Vulpes vulpes. The sequence continues at coordinate 19,916,324 of NC_132783.1, forward strand.
AAACTACCTTCCTAAAGAACTATCTCCCCTCAACTTGAAATTCAAGCTTCTGGGATCCCTGGGTGGCTCAGTGGTTTAGCACCTGTCTTTGGCCCAGGGTGCGATCCTGGAGACCCAGGATCAAATCCCACGTCGGGCTCCCGGTACATGGAGCCTGCTTCTCCCTCTGCCTGTGTCTCTGCCTCTCTCTCTCTCTCTCTCTGTGTGACTATCATGAATAAATAAATAAAATCTTTAAAAAAAATAAAAAATAAAAATAAAAATAAATTCAAGCTTCTTTTAAGTTCGTCTTCACATACAAGAACCTAGTCCTGTCATTCTTGTTGATCTTAAACCTAGGATAGTCATTTCTGTACATACTTCCTTTCTCCTCCAATGAGGTAGGTTTGGGGTAAAGAGCAGTTTTTGCAAATCTTAGCTGTGATTCTTGCAGGGCTAAGCAGAAGTTTCTAAGCTATAGGTCACAGTGGCAAGGAAAATAGAAGCAATATAGAGCCAGACAGGCTTAGTTTTCCCTGTTTCAGAGCCATTTTGAATATCCACTTTTTATAATTTATTTTTTGCTCTCATCTTTGCTATAAAAATGAATGCTAACACACAAGCTATTGTTAACTCTCCAAAGAAAGTTTAGGAAAACTGTCTTGGCTCTTTCTTTGGATGTAAACATCTTTGAAAATCTCAAATGAAAGAAATATAGAAATAGAAATAATCTAATAGGATTCATGGTAATTGTCTTTATAATAATCATCTTTGCCTTTGTTGTTGTACTTAATAAACCATTTTGGATTACTTCTCCTATACTTTATAACTTAAATAAGGAATCTCGTTTACTTATTTTGAATTATTATCAACCAGCCCAATCTGGAATTGTAATGGGAGTTTTGTTAGAACATTATATCCTGTAAGAAGATAACAGTGTATTCTTAATTTCTAACATTATAAAGTGTTCATTTAGGCTTTTGCCTAAATTTGTCTGGCCTTCAACAGGGTTCAAATCCAGTTAAATTCTTATTTCATCTAAACAGCTGCTATCTCCTTTTGCACATCTTTGCCTCAACTATAATAAGGCAGCAGTCTAAATTTGCATAACAATTGGCCCCTCTCCCAAGAACTTGAAGTGTGTTCTAGCCAAATGCAGATTAAATTGGCAAAGTAATAATGCCCTTCAAATTGTTGTATCCTGTTTCAAAAATGAAGTATAACTCCTAGAAACTAAAAAACAAGTTGTTCTTCAACTTATATGCTCTTCTGTTACACTGAAACATAGCTTGAAGCCTTGCAAACATCCAGAGAGAAAACAGGATCAACAATGAACCGGCTGTGATCCCCACTCTGGCAGAGGTCACACCAATCCATTGACCCATCAAGCCTACCTGTTAACAAGTGATCACAATGGAAGCTTTACCACTGATGATTTTTTTTAAAGTTTCAGTAAAGTACAACTCTGGAGTTACTAGCTAGAACCTGCTTTAGAATTCAAGTGTTCAGCATTAAAGATCATACTATGATTGAACATAAAAGAAATTCAGATATTTCGGGTTATCTAGTAAAGATAGAGAAGGTGTTTTGAATGTCACCCACTTACATTTCGCTTTGTTTTCTTATTAAGTGTGAAAAATATAAGACAAAATTGTCTTTTTTTTCTCATTTCCAATTCTATCCCTAAAATGGTAAGGCTCTTTCAGGATGAAATCACCAGACTCAGACTGGCCCTTCAACAGAAGGTCAAGGGGGGTAGTGAAGTCACCTCCATCGGTAGACACCCAGACACTTCTCGGCTGAACAAGTCTGGGCTTAATTCTTGCCATTTCCAAATTCACAGTTCTCTTGGGACATGTCATTCCAAGGAGCTGCAAAGGATGAGAAATTCCACCCCAGAGAATTCTGTTTATAAGAAGTTATTCACATTTAATAATCTCAGGAGATATGAACACAGCAATGTTGAAATTACCTATTAATTGTTAATCCTTGGAGAAAAAATTAGACAATTATTTTTGAAAACATGAAAAGCCTCATTATAATAAAAATTAGATTCTCACATGTGATTCAGCTTCTACTCATTAATTATGGAAGAGTTAATAATTACTAAATTGCCAGAAGTGAAAAATAAATCTTTTGTCACTAGAGAAGTGCTAGTTTTTAAAAGAAATGATCAAGAATATTCTATTGGCTTGAAAGCTTTTGGCATTTCAGACTTTTCTAATATATACACGAAACTGCTTAACTTTCCCCATGTAATTTAAGGCTGATTTTCTCTTACTTTTATAGTAAAGATTTTATTTATTTCCTTTAAAAACACATTAATTAGTAGTTTAGTGTATTTTTCTTTCTGACAACTCCATTTCACTTTTTTTTTTATAATTCAAATTCACATTTTTATTTAATATACTCTGGAACATCATGTTAGAGTTCTGACTGAAACAGTAATCATAATGGTTTTAAGTTTTACAAAATTACATTCAGCAGCAGCAGCAGCAGCAGGTTCTGAAAGTTGTTTCATGAAATTAAAGACTGGGGCTTAAATAATAAGGAAAAAGACATTTAGGAACTAAACAACGCAGACAGAAGTCATCTGTTATGAGTCTGAGGATTGTGCTTTCTGGTTTTTGAAGATCTTGCAACTTTATGAGCAATCAAAAAGTTACACAATTTTGGCCTATCAATGTAGCAGGGGAGGGGAGGTTATAGATGTGCCTGGGTAATGGTCACAGGGATGGGAACCTCAAAGCCAGGCCTTGTCGAAACTGTGAACCTGAACTGGCCTTGAAGCAATTTCTGGGGAGCTAGGAGATTCACTGGTCTTGATGGGAAATCACCATTAAAAGGATTATGGTGAAGAAATCACAGCCTTGACTTCCTGTCACTGAGAAAAAAGCTCAGAGCCCTGTCTCTTCAGGAGGATGTGAGAAAGGCCCAAGCCCATTTATGTTACCCCTATGATTTTCAGGATCAACGCCACAAGGTGGCCAATGCTATAAACTCTTATTAGCAATGATTTGGGTTTGGAGGGGCACCGGTACTGTCATTCCAGAGTAGAGACAATATTTACTGGCGGGGAGGGGTGGGGGGGGGGTGGAACTGGGGCCAGCAATCACTTTGCTCCACAGCAACAAAGACAATTACTCAGGAGGAGTTTGTAGGAGAAATTTTTCTATTAAGGGGGATGACAAATACAAATCCCTTTCACTTTGGTGATTACAGGCATCAGTGGCCACATTTTAATCCGGGAAAGGCATTCATGGGTTGGTTGGTGTTCCTGGGCAGGATTCAAAACTGAACTCGATGCCTGGCTATTGATTTGGTATCTGTTCTGTGGAAATGGCAGGATTTTTCAAATCCAATCCAAAACTACTATCTGCAGTGAGCTTGTTACGTCAGATCCTAAGTACAGATGGTTCCCATCAATACACATAGTCATCAGAACGCTCTCTCCAGGTTACAAGGAGAGTGTTGCTGTGCTGTAACACAGGGGACCTCAAAATGGAATTCCAGGTGAGTGCATAGTTAGTCTTCCTGGACGGGCCCACAGGATGGGAGCCACAGCTGTTTGTGCTGAGCTCAGTGTGCCTGCGCCACTTCCACTGGGGTCTTCAGGTCTGCAGTGGACTTGTCTAAAGAAGGTTTCTTGGAGTAATCTCACTCTCCAGAAATGGTGCTTCCTACTTGGACATTCGTAGATCCTACTTCAATTGCATGCTGGAAGTCCATGGACATGCCCATGCTCAGCATCACCTGCTCAGGAGGGACACTCAGCTTTTTACACAGCTCCCCTCCAGGGAGAGTAACACCTGGAAATCTGGATTTGGTCCTTGACTGAGATCATGTCCAAAGCTTCCTATGGTCATCAGCCCCACAAATTCCAGGCTGGGGCACTTGGCATTTATATGCTCCACCATGGATACTGTCTCTGAAGGCAGAAGGCCATGTTTATTCTGCTCTCCACTGGTGTTAACCTGGACCATAACCTTTAACCTTTCAGGAGGACCTTTTTTCCTGCCACGAACTGTTCACTTCGTCTGCCAACTTCACAGAATCCACTGTTTCCAGCATGAAGAGATTGGGGATGGCCATCAATTTGTTGACATTTTGTTTCTGTAGGCGGCCAATGAAGTGCCATTTGATCTCAGGACACGAAGACAGAATTTTAGGATTTGATGCTTTTTCTAGCAGTTCTTGAACATAGTTCTCCCCAAAAGTGCGCTGGCCATGACAGTAGGCTTCAATCACCATTTCCACAGGTTTGGTTTTGCTACTGCTACTAGCCCGGGCTGGACAGCTGGAAGGTCCCGTGGCCGCCACGCCACCACCTGCTGCACGCGCCCGTTCACTGTCCACAGTGCCAACCCGACTCCCAGCTTCACCGACCTGCTGCCAGCTCTCCACATCCCCCAGGACCAACCCCCCATTTCACTTTTAAAGATAAGATTCTCTCAAGACATAAGTTTGGCCTCAAGTTTTCAACATGGACTAATTTTGAAAACATGCCAATTTTTAAAAATCTTATGGCCAAATTCTAACATCTGCCGATGCTAGCCAAAAGTCTAGCCCTCAAAAAGGAGAAAGGAAGCATAAAGAGAGGGTGCTTACCTTTACAAATGACTCTATGTGTCATTTAATAGATAAAATAAAATTAAAGTTATTTAATTAAAGTTAAATAAAATTGTTTTAAAATGATGCATTTCCACAAGGTGCTTATTTACATTTGTCTTAGAGTGCAAGTCTCTCTAGCAGAGCAAATCAGATAAATTAGAGAAAATTTGGTCACTCCTGGTTAAATCTTGAAAGCTTTGTAAAAGGACAGTAAAATAAATCTAAATGTGTCACATCAATATTCACCAATTGAATATTGGCCCTTGTCACCTCATACTAGCATTAGTAAAGCTGAAAACCCTCTGTGGTTAACATGGCTCAAGTCCTCTTCCTAGTCACTGCAGTGCCTTCTAGAGTGTGACTTTCAGCTGCCACTTTTCTTTTTTAAAGATTTTATTTATTTATTCATGAGAGACAGAGAGAGGCAGAGACACAGGCAGAGGGAGAAGCAGGCTCCACGCAGGGAGCCCGACGTGGGATTCGATCCCAGGCCTCCAGGATTACGTCCTGGGCTGAAATCAGCCACCGGAGCTGCACTCAGCTGCCACTTTTCTAGTCAAAACTCTGCAGCTTTTAGTTCTTGTAGCCTGACACTTATGACCTTGGGTAATCTGATCTGACTTGAGCACTAGCCCTATACTGTTCAGGTGCCAACTGATATCATTGCCAGTTATGATTTGCAAGGAAGACAGCGTATCCCTTCTTTCCTGGGAGCATATTATGTAAGGAGAAAGTTTTAAAAATGACAGCTTCTGCCTTTCTCTACAGACCTTCACTGGGTCCTTTCTAAGGAGGCAAGATGACATATCTAACTGGGAGAATTTAGAATTGTATGAAGCATGCACTCTCCTGGCCTTTCCTGCTTAAAGTACATTAGCTGAGCAGGCTCGGCCTTATTAGACCAGAAAAGCTGCAATTGGAATTAGGCACATTTAATTCTTAGAATAAGTGTTAAAAAGTGGTTATTTTTTGGTTATTTTTGGTTATTTTTCCTAAGCCAATCACTGTTACCCAGTCTTTGCAGTAATAATTTTGGTTCTATCTCTCTGACTCTTCTATTGCTGAACTAATTTATACTTCTTAATACAATGAAGGATGTGCCTAAATATCACTGTTTAAGTTCAAACATGAAACTATGTAAATCTCCTGTTTAGATCCCTTTGGTTACTTGCTAGTCACTAAATACATCATTCTTTCCTGTTTCTGTCTAGAACATATTGTCCCCTCCTTCTTAAACAGCCTCCTGCCCATCCTCACCTGATCTAACTAGACCTTGGTATCTTCCTCTGCCCATTTTACATCCCAGTGAATGACATCAATATACAACCAGCTGGCAATGTCAGAAATGCAGATGATACATCGACATCTCTTCATTCTTCTTCTTAAACTCATCAACAATCCTGCCAGTATCATCCTACAAGTCTCTGCTGAGTGTTTTCATTGGTCCTTATCACCACCACTACCTGAATAGAACCCTCTTCTTTATAGGCCACTGCCATAGACCCTTAAGAGGTCTTTCTGCTTCCATAGTTGCTTTTTGCCTCCAAAGACTCTCAATCTTTCAGCCATAACGTCTTTTTATAAATGCAGATCTGATCCTGCACCACATCAAGATGTCCTGCCCAACAAGATGTATTTCCAGGAATATTTTATATATTCTAATTGTACATAAAGATATATTTTTTAAAAGGCAAATATGTACTTCCCTCTCCAGGATTAATTTACTTCTCTGGTCCCTTAGCTTTCTGCAAGCCAATTACCCTGGCTTTCTTACATCGTGAGGACTTGTCATGTTTCTCTTCATAGGGTTTTATACTTGCTTTTCCCTATGCCTGGAATGCTTTCCTCTCCACATGCTTAAGTTTTAAAATTTCAGTTCACTTGCAACTTCTTTGCAAATCTTTTTTACTTTCTTGAATAGGAAAATGTTTCTATTTTATCCTTTTATAAATCACTATACCTCTATAGAATTTATCCCATTTGTAATTTGACATTTATATCTGTGATTATTTATAAAATGTGTATGTGTATTACCAAATGTAAGCCCTATGAGGACAGAGGCTGGATCTGATTTTTCTCATATAACACAGCTCTAGGACACAGAAGTTGCTCAATAAATATTTAAGTGAATGTAAAAATGCACAGATGGATGGACAAACTCCCAAAGGAGTTGCAGAACTGAATTAAAGCTCACTCTGGTGTACTGAGTGTTTTCCTTGAGAGAGCAAAGATGACCAGCCAGTCTTCAAGACTGTGCTATAATGGCCCTTGCTTGGTAACAACATCTCCTGGGAAAAGTTTTCCATAACAAAGAGTAGTCAAGGAAGGCAGGGAAATTTTTGGCAGAAATAATTGCACATGTAAAGATATAGAATTGTGGGAAATAAAATGGTGTTCAGAGAAGATTTAAGTACATTGATTTCACTGCAATATGGTTTTCAAGGAAATAAACTGCTTAAATGTCAATACCAAATTTATTAGTTAATTAAAAAATCAATGTGAAATAGAATGAATGGAATAAAGGGTGTCAGCTTTCATGAAGCTAACATTGTAGGGTTGGTAAAGACAATTAAAGAGTAAAAATTTCCTCATTCATTGTGGGTAGTAAACATGGGTACAACAATTTTAGAAGATTGTCACTATCTACCCAAACTGAAGATACACCTATCTTTCACTTATGATTATATGTTACAAAATTACACAGTACTTTTCTAAACAAATATGTGTAAGTATGTTCATAGAAGCACGTTAAAGAAGCTGAGAAGTCATGAAAATATCCATAAACAGTTGAATAAATAAATCAGTATATTCATATAATGGAACATTGTAGAACAAAGAGCATGAACAAACTACAATTACAGGTAACAATAGAGATGAATCCACAGATGTGATGTTGAGCAATAGAAGCCAGCCAAAGATAAGAACTCATTGTATGAATTCATCCATATAAAGTTCAGAACAGGCAAAATTCATTCATGCTATAATAATAAAGGATACAAGTTACTCTTGGGGGATTGGTGATTGAAAAGGAGCATAAGGGAAGGGGCACTTCATGACTGCTGACACTCTTCAGTCAGCAAGTACTGGTTTCAGGGTATATTCACTTTATAAAAACTAATTTAACTGTTCTTTCATAATTTATGCATTTTTCTATATGTGCATTAAATCAAAGATAATGTTTTCTACTTTTTCTATTTGCCTTTTTAATTTCTTCTTGAGCCAATCTTTATCATTTATATTTTTCATTTATCTATATCATTTATATTTATCATTTATCATTTATATCTTTATCAAATATATTTATATTTATATTATCATTTATCATTAATATATTTATATTAATCATTTCAGCTAAATTTTCTAATTTAATGGTCTAAAATTATTTCCAACATTATTGTATTATGTTTAAATCTTGACTGTATCTATAAATATTCCTTTTCAACTTTCCTATTATTTAGGCTTTCCACTTTTTCTTTCTCTTAAAAGAAATTTATCTATTTTGTTAAAATTATTTTAAACAGACTATTTTTTTAGAATAGTTTTAGGTTCGTGGCAAAATTGAAAAGGTACAGAGACTTCCTATACACCTCCTGTTCCTACACATGCATGACCTCCCTCATTGTCCACATCCCTCACCAGAGTGGTACATTTGTCACAACTGATGAACCTATACTGACCATCATAATCACCCAAAGTCCATAGTTAACATTAGAGTTCAATCTCAATGTCATATATTCTATGGGTTTGGACACATGTATAATGACATGTACCCACCATTATAATACCGTACATAGCAGTTGCACTACCTTTAAAAGTCCTCTGTGCTCTGCCTTTTCATCCCACTTGCCTCCCTACTCCCTTTTATCCACACTGATCTTTTCACTGTCTTCATAGTTTTGCCTTTTCCAAAATGTCACATCATTGCAATCATATGTGTAGCCTTTTCAGATTGGCTTCTTTCATTTAGGAATATGCACTTAAATTTCCTCCATGTCTTTTTACAGCCTGACAGATTTCTTTTTAGCTTTAAATAATATCCCATTATCATCCATATCATAATTTATTTATCCTTTTACCTACTGAAGAACATCTTGGTTGCTTCCAGGTTTGAGCAATTATGAGTAATATTAACCTTTTCAAAGAATAGCATTAGTTTCATTGGCCAGTGTATCATCCCCAATTAAAAGATGAGTCCTAGAGAGGTTATTGACTTGCCTGAAGTTACAGAGGTAGTCTGAGACTGCTCTCCTAACTGTCCAACATACTGCCTTACTCAGTGAACACACACATATTTCTAAATAAAATAAAACACACACACACAAATTGTATAAAGATAAACCATGAACTTACATAGGTATACTTGCAAAAAGGACATTAGAATTGATTGGTACTGTAGAAAGTAAAACATAAATTAACATTCCCTGTAATGTTTAAGATACATTCCTATATTTTTTATGTTACTTATGGAATTGAATTAACTTAAAAATAAGAAATGATGTAAACAAAACATTAAATCAGTGCTTTCTGATCCTCCTCTTATCATCAAACCAACCACCCTGCAGAGCCAGACTTTCCCACATAAGCAGTAGAATCCTCCATTTTTTTTTGTTTTTTTTGGTGTTTTTTTTTTTTTTTTAATGAGATCTACTTATTTATTTGAGAGAGAGAGAGAGCAATGGAGTGAGGGGCAGAGGGAAAGAGAATCCTCAAGCAGACTCCCCACTGAGTGTGGAGTCTGACTCAGGGCTTGATCCCAGAACCCAGAGATCATGACCTGAGCTGAAACCAGGAGTCAGCCACTCAACTGAAAAGAACTTCTAAATGTGTGAGTTGTGTAAAAATAAACCGCAGTAAAGGTGCATGGTGAAATATTGAAAGCTTTCCTTTTGATATCATTACATGACAAAGATGCCACTATCATCAGTTTGAGTTAATATCTCATCAGTGGTTCTCTCCAAAAGGAGCAAAGGAGAAATTAGGTATATGACAGCACTGGCTTTACATATCACTGGGGAAAAAACTGACCATTCAGTATATTGGTAGTTCCACATCAGTTCGATATAGGGAGATTTGATCCCTACAAAGCAATTCACACAAAAACTCTTTCTAGATAGACTAAGGATTTAGATCTTATGGAAGAAAACATAGGAGAATACCATTATAACTTTAGGTAAAGAAAATTTCTTAAACATGGCACAATATAAGAATCGTGTATAAAAATATTGATAAATTTGATTTCACCAATTTTAAGAACTTTTGATTAGTAAGAGCTTTTAAAAAATTATTTTTTGATAAAGATAGTGGAAAGGCAAGCCATAACTGGAAGAAAATATTTAGAAAATACATATACTTACAAAAGATTAACATCCAGAAAATATATATTACAGAATACATAGGAGGCAACAGGAAAATTTTTAGAAACAACATTAAAATAGGACACATGGCAAGTCTTAAAACACAAATAACCAATTAACTTATGAAAAATTCTGACTTCATTAGTCACCATTAAGGAAATCCTAATTAAAAATACAATGAGATATCTTTTTTTAATCCACCACTTTTACAAAAAATTGTAAGGCTAAAAATTCCAAGAGTTGGTGAAGATGTGGAGTAATTGGAATTCATGGATATCCATGAGCAAAAGATTTGATTAAGAACTCGTTGCATGAAAAAAAAAAAAAAAAGAACTCGTTGCATGTTCACACTGCAGCAGTGAAAGTAGACAACTATCGCATGCAAACCAACATGGTAAATATAAAAAAATTATGAATGAAAAAAATGAAGCACAGAAGAATGTTAATAAGATGATTCCATTTCCATAAAGGCAAAAGGTAGGCACAATTGACAATATACGGTTTAAGGATGTAATTGAATCGGGTAAATTATACCACAAAGTTTAGGGTAGCAGTTACTTTGGGGGAAGTTAATAGACTTCAAGAGTATCCATTTCACTGGAATGTATAATGATTTTATGAATCTAGACTGCGAGTTTCATGAGGGCAGGAACCAGTACTTTCTCCTTCCCATTTTATTTCCTGAGGCTAGCAAAATGTATGACACTGTGTGTGCTCAACAAACACTTACAAGTTAAATGAATGAATATATGGTCTTTGTAAACCATAAAGCTACACAAATCAGGACTTTTTTTTTATTATTTTACTATAGTTTAGCTTGTAGAATTATATAGAAGTTAATGAAGAATAATATTCAGGGAAGATTATTGGAAGTTTAATGTCAATTTGGCACTCTTTGAAATTAATTAAAATTTTAGGTTTAAAATTGTGATAATTATAATTACATATAAATTGCCACATGAGAATGAAATGTAAAATCTGACTTCAGTGGAGTATAATTTGAAAGGCAAAGCCACAGAAAGAAAAAAAAAAGAATGAAAAGTTGTACTGGTAAAAGTTTGCAAGTTCTACTACATTAGTTACAGTTCACAAGGTGGAAGTTTGTGAAATGTGGTTAACATGCAAATAATTGAGTGTTTGTGAACTCAAATGCCCTCCTAACCAATGTGTCTCCAATTAGAAAAAGACATCAAATGAATTAAATGTTCATTATATTTGGAGAGTGGAATCAAGCCATAGTAATCCATTGCACATTTGCCAGTTTTCTGATGTTTTGGCTCCATTTACTCAATTGTCCTGCTGAGATGTTTGTATACGGTATGTGAAAAATATGTATTTGCATGCCCATTACAGCAAATTCATATAATCCACACTATATATTGCTCCCGGCTGTGTTTAATGGAATCTATCCAATGAGTGAGCAAAGTCTTCAAGTTACAAACAATATTCAAAGAGGACTTTTATCTCAACCAGATACTGTGTTTTATTCATGTTCCTTACCCAGGATATTTCTGTATACCAGATACCATGTTTTGTTCATGTTACTTACCCAGGATATTTCTATATACATCTAATTTGAGCCAGATTTCCAATAAGAGAGATTTGTTTAGAGGAAGAACTTCGTGTTTTGAAGGCTAAGCTTATTATTCTATTTTAGTTCATTTCACTTTATTTATTTTTTATTTATTTGTTTGTCATATCTCTAGAACTAGGTCTAAATAAAACTTTGAAGGTAAAATGCCATCAAAGAAATTTGTGGAGAAAACTTGTTTTATTCTGGGAATGGGGCAGCAAACACGTATTAACAAGCTCCCTTTGCATTCACCTCACCACTAATTCTGAATTGATCTCCTGGATGTGTTTAGAAGACAAAGTGATGAAAGATTAAAGAATTGTTTTATCTTTCAGAAGACAGGCTTATCTGAGAAAAAGCCATTATCTATATACAGAAGGGTATCTCTTCAAAGTTTAGTTTTCCTTTGCATGTACGCAGTGTACTGTGCTAATATTTAGTTTTTTAAATGGCAATCATGGTGACTATCCATCGGGATATATTTTGGGGCTTTGTATAATTTACATAACAATTTAAAAACTCTATTATGTTTTATACAATATAAAATTGCTGTACATTAAAAAAATTCAAAATTACCATAGAGTTTAGCGAACTCTTTATGTATGTAACAAGTTATATTAATATCCCTACACTTTTTATTTTATTTTTTATTTTTAAATTTATTTTATTTTTAGAGTGGTGGGGGGTAGCAGAGGGAGAGGGAAAGAGAGAATCCTAAGTAGGTTCTATGCCGATTGCAGAGCCTAATGTGGGGCTCAATCTCATGACCCTCTGAGATCATGACCTGAGCCAAAACTAAGAATCAGATGTTCAGCTGACTGAGCCACCTAAATGCCCCAATATCTCTACCTCTTTTAAAATATTCACATGGTTTCTTGGAAGAGTTTTTTCTTAAAAGGGTAATCATAGATTCAGACTTGTCTTCATGAGGCAAAATGAGGTAGGGAAATGTGCAGTTCACCATACTTTGTGGGTGTGGGTACTCAATCTGAGTAGATCACACTATATCCCATATTTTAATAAAATTATTTAGACAGCAGATTTAAATGGCTGCTTTTTCTTTTACTTCAGAGATATACTTTTACAACTATTTCCTAAATCAAATCTAATATCAATCACTATAAAATATTATTGCTTTATTTATTAGAAGTATATCTCTTTCAGGTCAAATATCCATTCAAAATCGATATTCCTCAACCATAATTTGGTGTTTCAAATACCAAAAGAAGTCTGGTTTCAATCAAATGAAGTTTTGGGATAGTTGACTAATATTGTTTCCTGTTTTGTAAGATGTATTTAAACTCTTTCAGCCTATCCTAATATTGATTGATGATATATAAACAAATCAAATTTTTGTTCACATCTCATAGAACTGTTAAATTGTTGAGGTTGTTTTTAATAAAAATATTTCTGCTCTCAATGTTATTTACAGAGATTTAGATCTAGGCTAATCTGTTCAACTTGTTAATCATTGTCAGGTGCCAGATTCCAATTGCTTTTGAATGTGCCTGTGTGACTTTTCTTTCCATGTTCTTTGAGTTAAATTCCTATTAGTTATTTGAATGTTATTTAATAAAGCTCATACATTTAAAATAAAACCCCCAGGTAAAATGAGTTCTGGCTTAGTATAAAGAAGCTGTTACCAAATTAACATTACATATACAGATGGAGGTGGCTCAACACTGATTTAGACAAAAGAAACAATGACTTGAACTGACATGTATCACCATGACTCAGTCTGTAATGTGTTTGTGAATAAATCCAGATTTCAGCACATTACTCAATTCCTTTCAGTACCTCTAGAAGGTGGTTTATCAAGAATCTCCATACTACTGTTTAGGAAAATAGATTCTACTGTTAGCTAAGAAATCAACTGGAAGGCATTTTTCTAACCAATATCACATACAGAAAAATTGAAATGTAATACTAAATAAATGCAAACATATCTCCTGGAAAAGGAAGGCCCTGAATGTCACTTTCATTATTGAATATTTGGATTTTTGGATTTAGTTTACTGTCAGCATGAAAAAGGAAAAAGAAAATCTAGAAAACCAAACAAACAAACAAAAAAACAAAAATCCTAACATCCACCAATAATCTTTGTGTTGGGAGAATCTGATGCCTGTCATTTTGGTGCAGGACATGCAGCTCTTTTGACCATATGGACATGGTGACAGAACTATTTAGATTTAATTTGAGTGAAAAATACCCACATCATGAAAGTAGTGCTTTGTACTATCTGTGATAACCATAAAGAGTAACTCTTGTCTTCAACCCAATATAGATAGCAACCCATGACTCAGGCACTCAGGCTCCCGCAGACAGTGGCCTCACTTTAGCTCAAAGACAGAGTGAGAGGAACCTAACCACTGGAAACAGAGGGAAACAAGAGGTAGAACTATCAGGTAGGACTATAGATAAGATTGTCAGCTCTCAAGCTCAGAGACTGCCCCGGGGAACCACAATATGATGATGTTGGAGATCTACTGAAGCTGTCAACTGTGAACAGTACAGGGTTGTAATAAATATAAAAGGCTGAAAACATCTGTTAAATTGGGGAGAAGAGAGTCTCTGGAGTCAAAAGAGTTTTGCCAAAAGATGTGAGTCAGAATGACATACACCTAAGAATTATTAAAAGGAATGTTTACAAGCATATTAATATATGTTCCTACTCTTATTAACATCCCTTTTTGTGGGATCCCTGGGTGGTGCAGCGGTTTGGCGCCTGCCTTTGGCCCAGGGCGCGATCCTGGAGACCTGGGATCGAATCCCACGTCGGGCTCCCAGTGCATGGAGCCTGCTTCTCCCTCTGCTTGTGTCTCTGCCTCTCTCTCTCTCTCTCTCTCTCTCTCTCTCTCTCTGTGTGTGACTATCATAAATAAATAAAAATTTAAAAAAATTAAAAAAAAATCCCTTTTTGTAATGTCAACTTCCCCACGCTATGGTTACCATAGAGAACCTAAGACAGTGCCTTGTACATAGGAAGCAATTCGCTCTTAAATTTAAAAAACTTGCAATTATTTCATGTATTTTATTGAAATGTGTTTCTTGTATAAGTGTCGTCTAAGGGCCGTATCCAGAACTTCTTTTTCCTCAGTCTTTCCTGGGCTCCTCTGAGGCCTAATCATAAACCTTACTGAATACCAACCATTTCTAAAACCTCAGATGAAAAAATAAAAAGAGAGCAGAAATAAAACCATGTTACCCCAAAGAGTCTGTGTCTAATATATAGGATAAATGCATCCTAAACTCCACAAGCCAAAAAACAGTAGGCTTGAAATTCAACCAAAAGTCAGCAAGCAAAATTATTTGCTAAAATTAATCATCACAACATAGAAACTCTAAATCTTCTATTGTAGGCAAAATCCTGAAATTCGCACTTTGTCATTTTCAGGAAAGGATACATATGTTAAATATGACAAAATATATCTCATTAATCACAATAAAATATCTTTTAAATATAAATGATTTATTCTTATTCACAAATATTTACTATAATGTATTTAGATAAAGACTTTGGGTAAAAAATATTCATAGCTATCATATATAAATGAAAAAAGGCCTTTGGGAAGAAAAATGGTACTTTTATTAATAATGGAAGTTGAAGCTCCAAGGTTGTAAAATAATTTCTCCTGGTCACACAGCTAATGACCCAAACCAAGCTCAAACGTGTCTGACTCTAAAATTGTGCTTTTCCCACTATGGACAATGACAATGTGACAGCTGGATCTTGGTCTCATAGTTAATGGTTGGGAATACATCAACATTAGTACCGTCATCCTTTGTTCAGTGTCCTTTGTCATCAACGTTTTCTTCTCTAATATGTCAGCATTCACATTTTGAACACAGCCAACTTGTTCTTAAGTCTACTATAAAACAATCTTAAATTGGGAGTTGAAATCGTCACAAAATTGTCTGTTGTAAAAGTATGTACATTTCTTAAGCTTCAGCTCTATGTTCCACTTCCCATCAATTCACATTTTTTAAAAAATTTCTGACTTGTAGTCAAATTTCTAAAACTGAGTATTTTATTCATATCCAAAATGATTTGTATTTCAGTTCCTCATTGCATTTACTTTTGGCCAAATCTGGCTAGCCAAGGTAAAAATTAAAATTTTATTTCAAAACTTCAAAGGACTTAATAAGCATACTTAATAAGTCCAATGGTCTGCTGTGAAAACCAACAGGCAAATAAAACCTCACTTTCCATCAATAATACTCTAGTTGTTTTATGCCTAAACCCCTAAGTACCAAGGATTCTGGATAATACTGAGTATATATTTAAATCAACAAGATGGAGAGGATCTTTAGAATCTAACAAGCGATAGATGGGACAGCATGCTACTTGGTAAAAACCATTCAGGATATGTTTGCCAAACAAGAAGAGATTGTAGGATCGTGCATTGCCTCTGTAAA
Source organism: Vulpes vulpes (assembly GCF_048418805.1). Classification (NCBI taxonomy): domain Eukaryota; kingdom Metazoa; phylum Chordata; class Mammalia; order Carnivora; family Canidae; genus Vulpes; species Vulpes vulpes. Next base: position 19,932,257 of record NC_132783.1, read on the forward strand.
GTATCTTCTCTCCCACCCTTTAGTCTTTATCCTTCATCTCACAAATACTACACACCCAGATACCCAGAATAAGAAAAATTAACTCCCCCTTCTAGAAGGAAACCTTCTTGCCTTTATTTTTAGGACATCTGTTCTGCATAGCTGTGATGGTATCACTGAACCACTCTTCTTCACCAGAAGATTACATGCGCGAATTTCAATGGATGAACACTGGAGGGGACCAGCCCAGCACACTCACTTGAATTGTCCTTTAGCTTTTCAGGCAGTTCAAGTGCTTTTGAAAAGAGTAGGAATAAAGTGACTGCTGATTAAGCAGAGGGGTTGACATGGGAATAGGTTTGTCAATTGTTTGAAAGTCACACTGCATAGACTACAACTTTTAAAATGTAAATGTATGACACAAATACCCCACAACATAATAGGAAGAAAATGATTGAGATAGTCACAAAGGACAGCCAAAGCTTTATTCTGGCAATAAAGAAATATATATATCTGGTGTCAGAGAAAGGTATTTGAAGCAGTTCATAGTTATTTGCAATTTAAGAACCTAAAATTATTTGTAATTTTAGTTCCCATAAAAATTGTTTCCTAAGTATTTTCAATTTCTAGACAAGATTTCCAATTGTGTACTTTGTCAGTTTATATCATTCTGAATAGAATTTTGAATAGGATAGAATGAAAAACTCCTCACCAAAAATCTACTTTTCTGATAGTATATTAGTTCAATTTCCAGTTTAAACAATACTCAAATTTTACATAATTCCATGCTGACCAATGTGATCAGAAGCATCTCCCATGTAACTTGGGGAGCTGATACAAAGCAGCAGCTTTCTTATGGGGTAGGAAAGGAAAGGATTCATTGATATTGGTCCAATTGTCTTTCAATTGATCAAGGTTGATTTCAGTCCCTGTTTTGCCTCTAGTTACATTAATGAAGAAGTATATAATGGTCTTGACCCTAGAAAAAAATATTCATTTCTACATTTTTCAATTAGCTAAAATTAACCAAAAAAGTCATGGAAATAAAAGTATTTAACATAATCATAATTTATATTTTAAAATTACAGTAATTTTAGAAATAAAAAGAGAAGGAAAAAGAAGGACAGACATAAAGATAAATGAAAGAAAAGGAAGGAGAGTGAAATATCAAATGTATGGTGATCTAAAGGAGGAAAGACTACTTAAACTTTACCCCAGAACTTCTCATTTTCTACTTGCCTTACAAACACCATTTTCAGTGCTACATGATTAGGCATATTTCCTGAATGTATATGTTAGGGGGAAAAAAGAAAGCAAATAAAATAGATATCCACAATCCAGATGTTTTGAGGTCTTTATACATTATTTCTATTTTAGGAAAATAGCAAATCAAAAATAGGTGTCTCTTTTTTTTTCTCTTCTTTTCTTTTCTCTTCTTTTCTTTTCTCTTCTCTTCCTTTCTTTTCTCTTCTCTTCTTTTCTTTTCTTTTTTTTCTTTTCTTTTTTAATGAATTAAACCCTTAGCCAGCAGTGTAGAATAAACTGAACATTTTTGCCAGGCAACCTGAAGAAGAG